>NC_091458.1:115460843-115778343 GCF_027789765.1 Dendropsophus ebraccatus | reverse complement strand
GAATAGTTATATCATTGTGACTGATAAAGTGACAATAAAAATGCCAATTATCGGCTTGGCTTTCCGCTAACCATCACCCTCGTGATCTATTAGGACAATGGAAAAAAAATATTACAGTAAGATGTTTACCCTTGAGTGCACACTGTTAGGAATCAGAGAGAACCCTGAAATTACCCAGATGCTACAATAAATTCCTTCACTGGAAAGTTGGCCATAGAAGCCAGCTTTTAAAAGGGCCACAAAGTTAAATATCTTTATTTATTAAAGAGATAAACAAATTGCGTGAAACTGCTGGGCCCTGATGCTATATTTTACAAGGCAACCATCACTTGCCTGTTAGAGCTCAACCATGTTTTTTTTTGTTTTTTTTTTAAATCAGTCGCTTATTTTTTTCCCCTTTTATTTAAAGGAGAGCTCTGGCCTTGGGTGATTTTTGGCAGAGTGCCGGAGAGCAGGAGGATGAAACATGCTCTCACCTCCCCTGCTCCAGCGCTGATGCTTGCTGCAGGATACTGGCATCAGCACTGGGACGGAGGAGGTGAGAGCACTCTCTAGAGGAAGGGGGAGGCTGAGCTGCGAGCGTTATCTATTAAAATCTCTACCTACTAGTGTCACCTCTTGATTTAATGCTGTACATATGACTTTACCAGCAGCCTCCTACTTAGCCATAAAGCAAGAACAGGAAGTCTTGGCACTGTGTAAAGGTCCCCATACACTTTCAATAACCGATAGCCGAATAATCATTTATACATCAGTTATCTCTCCTGTCCGCCAGGAGATATGAGATATGCGCATAAGAAAACTGCCAGCTACAGCACAATGTCAGTACCCTAGGGTGGTAACAGCATGCAGAGTGGTAACAGATTCCCTTTAAATCAAGTTTTCCGAAGGGGGCGTGGCCTGACCATGGCGGAGTAAGCAGCACACTGTCTAAGCTCCGGACCTATCCGGACCTACCCAGCTTAACCACATACCTCAGCACCATCATTCTGCTCTCTCATCACCCGAATGACCCGCACCCGCCGCCGGAAGCCTCCTGCGACAGAAACATCTAACTCTGGGGCCATGGAGCGGTACTTGAGAAGCGCGGGACCCATCTCTTCTCAGGGCGGCCATGTTTCCTCCCAGCAGCCGGGACTGCTGGGGCCTTCTCCGGACGCGCCGGCCTCACCGGGTGCCTCCGATGACTCCAGTTCTCTCGGTGACCCGAGAGAGGGTGCAGCAAGCTCCCCAGGCAGTGACATTGCAGCCTCCCAGACCGCCATATGGGCCGTCACGTCTCCGGCGGGTGACGGGGACAGACGGGCGCCATCTTGGGCCCAGGTAACTGCGCCACAAGCAGCCTCCATGTCGCAGGTTAGTGGGGGAAGCCGAGAGCCACTGGCCGGCGCAGACGACTGGGACTGGGCAACCTTCCGAAATTTCTAGGAACTTTCGAGCTGCCGTCTCTGTCTCTACCAGACTGGCCAACCGTCTGCAGTCTCCCGATACCGCCACCAGGGGAAAGATGGCAGCAGGTTGCGCCTAAACCGCAGAGGAAAGCCCGGATGAGAAAGGATCTCCTAACCTGAATTGATGGTTTTAGTAATGCCGGGTCTCTTCTTCTTGGAAAATTATGTAGCAATATTTGTTGTGCTGAGGTTCACTTTTGTGTTCCCGTTAGGGGTTAGTTGTTAAGGCTGGGTAGGCCCAACTGCTACCTGTCTGGTCTCCTACTCTTCCTCCTAGGGACGACAGCTTTTAGCTGTTACTGTCAGTTGACAATTAGTAATGTTCTTAGAGGTTGGTTTAGCCTCTGTCTTTGTTTCTATGTTTGTCTGTGTCTTATGTGTCTGGTCTGTTTGTGCTCCCCTCCCCTGCCCCTCCCTTCCTACTCTTTCTTCTCCCTCTTATCTTTTCCTCTCTCTTAATGGGTGCCCATCCCCACATGGCCTTATGCGTGCCTCACCGTCCATCCGTTTGTCACATGATGGATACTATGGCTGACTTGACATTTTGCTCGTATAATGTGCGAGGCCTAAATAACCCATCAAAGTGGAGTCAGATCGCTTACACAAAAAGAGGGTACAGATAGCAATGATTCAGGAGACCCATTACAGTCTTCTTAGTACACCTAAAAGCACCTCTAGATATTATCCCTCATGGTATCATAGTTGCCACCCTGAAAAGAAAAAGCGGGGTGTCTCTATAGCCATCCACAGGTCGCTTCAACATGAGTTAGTCGGTACCTTACAGGACAACGAAGGGCGTTACCTGTTCGTGAAAATTAAACTTGCAAATACTGTACTTACCTTAGCTAACCTGTACTTTCCCAACCAGGGTCAAGTGGACTTTGGAATCAGAGCTCTACTGGAATCAGAGCTCTACAGGAATTGTCCTAATTCGCGGAAGGTTCCTCTATTTTGCTGGGTGGCGATTTCAATCTTTGCATGGACCCAGGTATGGACTCCTCAACGGGTAGGTCATCTGTCCCTCTTAGAGCTATCCGCAAGCTGAAAAAAAGCCTACTGGCTCTGAAGTTGGTTGATCTGTGGTGGGTGCTTCACCCTGGCGTCAGGGACTATAGTCATTATTCCCAGGTCCACAATAGTTACGGCAGGCTGGACCACCTCTTTGTCTCGCACGCACTACTAGACTTACACCCGAAGGCCTCCGTTGATGTCTTTCTCTGGTCGGATCACGCCCCTGTACTAGGCTCTCTTGGGATGGCTCCTCCTTTGAGCAAAAGCTTTACCTGGCGCCTCAACGACAATTTGTTAAATGACGAGCTATGCCTTGCAGACATCAAAAAGACCATAGGGGACTTCGAGTCCATGCATGCTGAGGACTCATCAAGTCACCCGATCAAATGGGAGGCCCTAAAGTGTGTCCTCCGTGGAGTTTTCATCTCTCACGGGGCCCGGATCAAAAAGGCCAATGCTACTAAATTAAGGAAATTGTTAGAGGATTTGGGCCAGAGGGAGACATCTAACAAGGCATCTCTGACACCTGCTTTGGAGGCAGAACTTTTGAATCTTAGGCAGAGTATTATACGTATTCTAGACAAGAGGTCGCTGTGCGTGCGGGACAAAATGAAATGCAACTACTTTGAATATGGTGATAAGTGTGGCAGACTGCTGGCTAGGACTATACACCCCAGACTTCAGCAGTTATACTTGTTTTCCATGAACTCCCCGACCAAGGGTGTCGTGTTTTCCACGGCAGATATCCTGGAGGAATTTAGATCTTATTATTCTCAACTCTATAACATAGGTTCCAAGGTGCCTGCTGACTCTGGGGTGGAGGCAGAAACTAAGTCTTACCTATCAGAATTTGCTCCCCCACGGGTCCCTGCTGATGAGGTGGAGGAATTGGAGGCGGACTTTAGCCCTGAGGAGGTGTTGGGGGTCATCAAGAACCTGAAAGCCGGTAAGAGCCCGGGCCCTGACGGGTTCACCCCGCAATTTTATAAGGTCCTGGGTGACTTGGTCACCCCCTTTATGGTACGGTTTTTTAATGCTATCTCCGCGGTCAGTTCATTCCCACCTGAGACTTTAAGGGCCCATATAACAGTCATACCGAAACCTGGGAAGGACGCAAAAATGTGTGGAAATTTCCGCCCAATATCCCGGATCAATATTTATCTTAAGATTTACGCAAAAATTTTGGCACTCCGCCTCCAGCCATGGATTCCCGGTATGATTCACTTAGAACAAGTGGGTTTTGTCCCTGGTCGAGAGGCCAGGGACAACACCATTAAAACTATGTCCTTGATTGCAAGGGCTCGTCGCTCTGGGAACCACCTGTGCCTCCTGACGGTTGATGCTGAGAAAGTTTTTGATAGGGTGCGCTGGCGGTTCCTAGAGGAGACCCTCCGAGCGGTGGGGCTGGGCCATAAAATGGTAGACAGAATCCTAGCTCTGTACTCGTGCCCGACAGCCCAGGTGCGAATAAATGGCTCCCTCTCTAATCCTTTCCGTGTGACCAACGGCACGCGTCAGGGCTGCCCCCTATCTCCTTTCCTATATATCTTGGTTATGGAGTGCCTGGCAAATGCTCTTAGACGAAATGCGGCCATTAAGGGTGTGTGTGTGGGGCAAAGGGAACATAAATTGTCACTATTCGCGGATGACCTTATGATATACATGTCCTCCCCTAGGGTAGGCCTCCCCAACATTATGTCTGAGTTTAGAAGTTGAGTGAGAAGTTTAGTGAGTTCTTAGTAACTTTAAAGTGAACCTGCAGAAATCAGAGATCCTGAACGTTACCATACCTTCTCAGGAGGTGGACCTCTTACATGCTAGTTTCCCATTCAGTTGGAGATCCGACCACATTAAGTATTTAGGCACCTATATTCCAGCTGACCCCTGCCGCACATATGACCTTAACTTTGGGCCCCTTTTGTCTACCTTGGAGAAGGATCTTCGGAATTGCAGTACCTTACCTCTGTCTTGGTTTGGCAGAATTAGCGTGCTAAAGATGGACTCCCTTCCGAAGATTTTGTACTACTTTCAGACACTTCCTATTTGCCTCCAGTGTTCTTTCCTGAAACGAGTTAGACGTATGTGTTCAAAATTTGTGTGTGGGTCGTCGAGGGCTCGCTTGCGGCACTCGGTCCTTATTAGATGGAAAGATAGTGGTGGTACGGGCCTGCCTGACTTCACTTTGTATTATAGAGCGTCCATTGCCGCTTGCGTCCTGGACCTCCTCCATAACAAAACGAATAAACTCTGGGTTGACCTTGAACACGCTCTTAACACCCATGCTGCTCAGGGGATTTTTGGATTCCCAAACAGGTTGACACGAGGGGCCTAGATCTTTCCCCCCTGCTGGGGACCTTGTATTCCTCTTGGAGGGGCTTCGCGGTCGGGATGGGTTTGGTCTCGGCTCTGGGTCCCCTCACACCTCTCCTGAATAACCCCCACTTCCCTGGGTTAATGAGCGGATCCGTGCTGTTTCCCCTGTCTGTCACGCACACACCCAGGGTTAGAGATGTAATCCAGGCCACTGGAATAAGACCGCTCGGAGACATTGAGGGAGACAGTGGCACTCGATCAGGGACATGGTTGCATTACTTCCAGTTGCGTGGTCAGGTGGGCTCCTTGGCGCCAGTGGAGAAGCTCTGCTCCGGTTTGACCACTTTTGAGCAGTTATGTATGGCTACTGAGCCTCCACATCATAGAATATCCTTGCTGTATAGTATGATGTAGTCTGAGGGGGCAGATGACCAGCTGTTGGGTTTCCAATCGGCCTGGCACAGAGAGATTGGCAAGACCTTCTCTGGGGAGGAGTGGTCGAAAGCCTCTACACTCACTCACAAACTCACTGTATCCACTAGAATACAATAACTGAATTTCAAAGTGTTGGCCCAGTGGTACCGGACGCCTGAACGCCTGCACAGATGGTTTCCCTCCGTACCTGACACATGTTGGAGGTGCTCTCAAGCTATGGGCTCAATGCTCCACATCTGGTGGACTTGTCCGCCTGTACACTCTCTGTGGCAAGGAGTCCAGGCCTTGTACAACATGGTCACATCTCACCACCTGACTTTGACGCCGGAGATGGCTCTACTCTCCATTTTGCCTGGTTCCTTGTCTAAGATTAAGAAGGGCCTGCTGGGCTTCTTCCTCTTGGCAGCTCGGCAGATTATCCCCAGGTTGTGGCAGACGACCACTCCCCCCTCAAGACTTATGTGGGCAGAGGCCTTTGGTACCTTGATGCGCATGGAGGAGATAAGGGCGGATGAGCATAACTTGAGTAAGAAATTCTCCTCAAAATGGAGGATCTGGATAATGTTCCAGTCCTCCACTGAGATGGGCAGATGGTTGGCTGGTGATAGCTTCCCGGGTGTCACTTAGACTTCTGGTCTGGATTCCCAAGACTTCCTAGGGGCCAGGTGGCGATGGGCTGTCACATCACACCCATTTCTTCTTCTTCTTCTTCTTCTCCTTCTCCTCTCATTCCCCCCTTCCCTCCCTCTATTCTCTCTTCCCCATTCCTAATTCTCTACAGCTAACACTGGACTCTCTGATAATACTCCAACAAACAGCAATACAGTTCTTTCCTTTCTTTTTCCTATTCACCTATGTCCTACCGTCCCAACCCCCACACTTCCCCCTCCTATGTGTTCAACGTGTGTCGGTGTATACTTGTCTTGCATTCCCGTTAATTGTTATTGTATCATGTATCATTCTGATGGCATTGTATTTGCATAACCTAACGCACTTGTTGGATACATACCCGTTTTCTGTATGTTTCTTTTGTAAACTCTTCAATAAAAACATATTGAACCATAAATCAAGTTTTCCCATGTTAAAACATATTTAAGCAATGCTGTGTTTGTTTGTTTTTTTATTTTACTATCTAGATCTTAAAATAATTCTGTACAGATCATTTCACAACAGTGCCCTTCTTATCACACCAGTATGCAGAATAGCCATTGCTCACAACTCAGCATCCCCCCCCCCTGTAGAATAAACTCTATCAAGGTCATCTAGCACAGTGCTTCCCAACCTTTTCCACCTCGGGGCACCCCTTGGAAAAAAAAATTTCCTCGGGGCACCCCTACTAAATAATGTTCTACAAAATAAGAAAACCCTCATACAGTGACTCACAGGTGACGTCTTCTTTGATCTGAGGAGTCACTTTCCCTTTTCCTCTCCATCCGCCATGATGATTTCTTCCAGCTACTTTTCATCTCTTCAGAACCCGCAAGACAAACAATTTAGGCTCCGCACATTTCTAGCAACTTCCTTCCCTTTCTCCCTCCTGTCGGCTCCCAAAGTAACTGCGCTGTTTGGTGTTATGTGCAGTAAAGCAAGTAGGAATGTGGGATGCCCCCTGTATGTAGGATCCCCTGCTGGGCCCCCATGACCTAATAATGCCCCCAAAGGTGCCCCCATGACCTAATAATGCCCCCAGAGGTGCCCCCATGACCTAATAATGCCCCCAGAGGTGCCCCCATGACCTAATAATGCCCCCAGAGGTGCCCCCATGACCTAATAATGCCCCCAGAGGTGCCCCCATATACTAATAATGCCCCCAGAGGTGCCCCCATATACTAATAATGCCCCCAGAGGTGCCCCCATATACTAATAATGCCCCCAGAGGTGCTTCCCATGAACTAATAATGCCCCCTGCTCTGCCCCCCCCAAAAAAACAAAAAAAAAACATCCTACTCACCTAATCCGCGCTGTGGCTGCAGGCAGCAGCTCTCCTCCTCCTCTTCTGGCTTCATCTTGCGAGACGCGGGGACGGGACTTCCGGCAGGCGTGATGACGTCACATCATCACGCCTGCCGCAGAGGTCACATCCCGGCCTCCCATAGGCTGCTGGCATGAAGTGCCGGCAGCCAGGGGCGGATTAACTTTACCGTAGGCCCGGGGTGTTCACCAAGCCTGGGCCCCCCAGCCCACAGTAACTATGGCAGCACTAGCCTGGCGTTCATAGTACAGGACAGATAATGTCATGATGTCCTGATTTGTGCAAAATAACCATAAAAAAAAGATTTTTTGCAAATTATGGCGGAAGTGTAGCCAGGAGACAGTACACCACTGAAAGTATGAGTCTTTTTTGGTGGTCATGGGCCCCCCAGGAGCTCAGGGCCCCGGGCTGCCGCCCGGAACGCCCCTATTATAATCCACTACTGCCGGCAGCCTATGGGAGTGAATATAGGAGCAGGACGCTGACACTTCCTGTTCCTATATTCTGCTCACTTTAATGTTCCGCCCGCTCATAGTGCGGGCGGAACATGAAAGTGATCCGTGCATCCCGAGAAGCTGTGCGGCCGCAGCTTCTCGGGATGCTTAAAGAGACAGCGCACATTTCCCACCGGGATCCCGCGGCACCCCTGGCGGGTTCTCCCGGCACCCCGGTTGGGAAACGCTGATCTAGCATACCCAGAAGCCTCACATACATCTAAATGGGAGAGGTCCTGTCTTTCATTTTCTAGGGACTTGCTGTAAAGCATATTTCTAAATACTGTTAAAATAGCTAAGGCAATATGGCAGCCACAGTGAAGTACAAAATATTAATAAAAAAAAAAAAATAAAAAAAAAAATAGTCATAAGGACAGATTGGAAAAAAGAACATGTTTCAGTCCCTGGGTATAATCATTAAAAAAAATAATAATAATTCTAGGTAATACATTCCCTGAAATGATTGTTGGTGTGTGCCTAGTAAGGACACTTCTGACCTGAGATAATGGGTGTGTTATGGCCTATAGTTTCTTTGATCACATCTTAAAGTGAATGTACCATCAGGCCTGGGCTGAAGCACTGAAGGCGGGCAGCCCCACCCCCAGGGAACCCTTGCCCCTCTATGATACGGCTTCATTTATTCTAATGAAGCCGCATCATAGAGGGGTGAGGGAATCCTCCCTCTGGGGGTGGGTCAGCCGCCTCCAGTGCTTCAGCCCAGGCCTGATGCTACATTCACTTTAAGATGGATAGACCTGCAAAACATCTGCTGACAGATAAATTTGGTCGAAAGTTAAAGCTTCATGCAAGTCAAACTCTGCCTTTACACCACAGCTACTTCTGCCGGCAGATATTTTGCCAGTCTATCCATACAGGGATGCACGTCTGATCACCCCTATGTGCAACATTTGCCATTGTGCACCTATATGGTAGTATATATTAAAGTCTTTGGACGTATATGTCAAGGAACACTTCTCATGTATGCTTCCAACCATAAGCAATGTGTGGCCATGTGCACAATGTAAAAAATATATAACCAGGATCTCCTTTCCTGGTATGCAGCGTATAGAAGATATCATAGTGGCTGGTATACACCCTGTAGCCATATACAAGATATATAAATGGCCCACATGGCTGCGCGTTAAAGTACACACAGGATAGCTTATCATTACACTTGGGCTGAAAAGTTAGTAAACATTTAAATCATGACCGGTTTATCCATATATTTGTTAAATTATCTTCTTAAAGGGATCATCCAACGCTACACAAACATGGGCACTTTCTTTCAGAGACAGCACCACTCTTGTCTCCAGTTCAGGTGTGGTTTGCAACTAAGCTCCATTCACTTCAATTGAACAGCGTTGCAAAACCCCACCCACACTGGAGACAAGAGTGCGTCTGTCTCTGGAAGAAAGTGTCCATGTTTTTTTTAGTGCTGGTAAACCCCTTTAAGGTGCCTTTACACCTTTAATAGCTGTTGGCTGAACAGCTCCCTCTCTCCTTTGAACATAGCAGCAGATTTTTCTCTGAAAAACACAAGGGTTGGGTAGTTGAAATTAAACGTGGCAGACCATTCTCCACCTCAACAGCATACCTCTGGGAAACGTCGGAAGGCCCCTATACACATGAAATCAGTGGGTCAGCTGACTTTTCACTAGGTAGGTGTCTTTAAATTTTTCTTTGATTATCCAAAGAAATTAGGATCATTTCAGAAATGTTTTCCCAATGGAAATTTTCGCAACAAGACTACACTTAAAATAATGATAAACTACTAGCACAATTTAGTATTTTGCGACTTTTCTTCAGAACCACTAATCCTTCACTGTACTGGGCCTAAAATAACACACATTGTGGATCTAGGCCTTTTTTTTTTTTTTTTTTTTTTACAACATCACAGTTTTAGTATTTTTATTTTAGATTTAGAAGCTCAGTGACACAGTCTTTGCAAACATATCACTGCCAATATTATAATAAACATTCAACAGTGTGGAAGATAGAACTCACCAATATAAAATATAAAAAGGTATCTACTTTTATATTGGTGAGTGCCGCTGCTATCTTCTACGCTAAACTGCAACCAGACAGCAGTGCCCACGATTACCTCACATAGACTGACTATAATAAATGTGCTGCATATGATAAGCATTATAGTTTCTTTCATTTACCCCTAACTTCCCTTCCAGTTAGGACAAAGTAGACATTTACTAGTTCAGCCGCTTCACATCTTTAAATACTTTAGATGAGATAACAATACCCAAAGTCGATGTTATCTTTATGGGACATTTTATAGCAGCAAATCTGCCGTTGTGTAGACTCATCTCTGCATGTAATTACATTTAAGATACTCATCAGTGGCATTCACAAAAGGAATTTTTCCCCAAGTTCCTGTGTATACGACTGTACAACAATGTAACCCTGTAATTGTAAATGTAATGAAATTGTATATAAATAGAAATGGCCTTTTTGCATAATAAGAGTCTATGAGAACTGTGAAGGGTGCTAAAAGGGAACCTGTCATCACTTTCAGGATGCCCAAACCATGATTTCTCATGGTGGTCCCCAGCAGACTCTTCTTGTCCCACCAGCTTTGATAGATCTCTTGCTGTTTGGTTTTAAGCCTCTTATACACTATACTAAAGCCACTGGTGGTGGGTTCGGCTGACAGTATATGGTGTAAGGGGGCCTCCCGAGTCTCCACTAACAAATGATGTTGGTAGAAATATGGGTCATGTGTGGATTTTCACTGCCCAACCCCTTTGTTCTCAAATGAATAAGCCAGTGCCAGAGCTGTGAAGTGGTGTCTTCCCAGTCGAGAATGCATGATTGTTATGCAGTGCCAAATGCTATGTTGGGGAGTACAGGAGAGATAACTTTTTGATCAAACAATTGCTCGGCCAACAGTTGTTGAAGGTGTACAGGCACCTTTAGGGAAAGACCCATCAATAAGGGCAACATAGTGGTAATCTTGTTGCGCACATGCGCAGTTGCAGTAAGGGGCCGCACAGTGACTTGCCAGTCCATGCTTGCGCCGACAATTCCCTCAGCTCGCTCCTGGTAATGCCATTAACGCATGCCCCATAGGGCGGAAGAGTGGGTACTACACTGTCAACACCTCCGGTCCGGGTGCTGACAGATTCCTTTAAGTTTGACATCGTTCTGCCAGTCTCGTTGACTTTTGTACTGTCTACATTTAAGACGGCATTAATAAATTTGTTCTTATGATAAAGATTGACACCTGTGCGCAAATTTGACCCCCAATTTTTACTTAGCCATCCCCTTCTTAATCAAACATTTTTGGTATATCTAATTTATATACTATTAATGTATAATGATTACAGAGCCCCAATGTATTTTTCTATGATCATTTATGTGGGCCTTAGCATTGGATAGTGCAATTTAATAGATAAAAAAAAAATCCTTATTCCTCTAAGAGAATTTCTTTAGAACATCACTTTACTTGAAACATCGGAATCCTGTTATTAACCATGCTGTCATTGAATAAGAAAGCTCAGTTACTTACATTTTTAAGGCATTCCATGAAGCAGAAGAGTTAACAGTATGATTAAGAATTAGCCTCCCCCTGTTTTTGGTCCAAACTAACAACTGCCTCCAGAACAAATAAAATTACCCTGCAATTTATTTCTAGAGCCTGTTTTCCTAATTTGTCATAGAAACGAGAACATTTTTCTGATAGTTACCAGCAGCTGATTGCCGACACCCACACACTCCAAGACAACTGGGAACAAATCTATAACCAGTCTTCAGGAAGAGGGAAAAGGAACAACAAGCTCCCACCAGCACTAAAAAGAATGCTGGCCTTATAAATAATAATAGCCTATATCATTTAGCCATAGACCACTCCTGTAATGGTCTTATTACTAAAGACCGCTTGAGGCTTCACCAATAATATTCTTTTAACAGTGCCAACATGTTCTACAGCACTTAAAAGGAGATCTACTGCTGGGACCTCTTGGAATCTTGAGAACAAGCTTCCTAGACTGGTCTCTGAATGTTGCAGCAGTGTCCACGGGGTGCACTGAGGGAGGTAGTTCTGCCCCCAGTGCACCTCATTAACATATGAATTAAACTACAAAGGTCCCAAAAGCTGCATGGAGGATAGGACCTTACTCACTAGTTCAGTGTTTTTCCCAATCCACATAAAGGTCCACTATTTTTACTTTGTGATCCTTGCAATTTGGTCCGTAATTGCATCCTGGTGCATCTGTATAAAATGTTGAACTGGTAAAAAAAAAAAAGAAAAAAAAAAAAAAGACTAGTTTGCTTTAACCCTTTGAGGACCAGGCCCAAAAATGACCCAGTGGACCGCGCAAATTTTGATCTTAGCGTTTTCGTTTTTCCCTCCTCTCCTTCTAAGAGCTCTAGCACTTTCAGTTTTCTATCTACAAGCCATGTAAGTGCTTGTTTTTTTATAGGAATAGTTGTACTTTGTAATGGCGTCTTTCATTTTACCATAACATGTATGACGGAATCCCAAATATATTATTTATGAAGATATAAATTGGTGAAATCGTAAAAAAGAATGCAATATGGTAACGTTTGGGGGGCTCCTGTGTCTACGTAATGCACTATACGGTAAAAACGACATGATACCATTATTCCGAACACAACCATATGCAGGTTACACAGATTTTCTAATGTTATATATTTTTTTTTAATGAAATCCTTTTTTTTTGGCAATTAATTATAAATAAAATGGGCCTATTGTGACGCTTATAACAGTTTTATTTTTTCACCTATGAGGCTGTATGGGGTGTCATTTTTTCCGCCATGATCTCTAGTTTTTATTAATACCATATTTGTGAAGATCGGACGTTTTGATCACTTTTTATTAATTTTTTAATATATATAATGTAACATAAAAATCGGAAATCCGCGCACTTTTTTCCCCTCTTTTCGTGTACGCCGTTTACCGTTCGCAATGACGCTTGTAATATTTTAATAGATTGGACAATTACGCACTCTACGGTATATTATATGTTTATTTGTTTATTTTTATATGTTTTATTTATATAATGGGAAAGGGGGGTGATTTCAACTTTTATTGGGGGAGGTGTTTTGGAGTAGTGTGTTAGTCTTTTTAACTTTTTTTTTTTTACACATTTGAAGTCCCTTTGGGGGACTTACATACACTAGTGTGATTACACACACTGATCATTGCTATGCCATAGGCATAGCATTGATCAGTGTTATCGGCGATCTGCTCATTGAGCTTGCCTGTGCAGGCTCAGTGCAGCAGATCGCCGATCGGACCGCACGGAGGAAGGTGAGAGACCTCCGGCAGTCCGTGACTCCCCCTGTCACTTACACTTAAACGCCACGGTCGCGCTGCGATCGCGGCATTTAAGGGGCTAATGGCACGCGGCAGCGCGATCGCTGCAGCGTGTCATTACCGGTGAGGTCCCGGCTGCTGATTGCAGCCGCCCCCACCTGCTGTGAAGCGCGCTCCGCTCCGGAGCACGCTTCATAGCGGGAGAACCACCCAGGACGTACAGTTACGCCCTAGGTCGTCTGGGGACAGACTTCCATGGCGTAACTATACGCCCTGGGTCATCTAAGGGTTAATCAGCATTTTTGATGGACGTCACGGATGTGACATCTGTGAAAAACATGAATCCCATAGACTTCTATTGGCTAACCTGTGCTGTGATCATGTCAGATTTGTCCAAAAACCCAAATGGCCATGGGTGTGTCCTTTAAAACCTGCCACAACCAACAGATTTACTAAGCGAACCGTCACTTTAAGGGTTTTTCTAGTCTAGCAACCACTTCTAGAGTGGCGGGATGGTTGGGTTTTAGTTTTGTCCTGTGAAAAACGATTTACTAAGGGATTGCGCTGACACCATAGGAGACCTGGCAGCGGTGTCTAAGCAGCCGTTCTGGGAGATGATTTGTGCCGATTGGTTCCCTTTAACTTTATTAGTTGAAATTGATATAACCCTTTAATGAAAATGGCTTCAAGGCTGGCTTCACACTGCCTTAAAAACGCCAATAAAAACACCATTTTTGCAAAAACACCAGCAGCCAGATGTTGGCTGTAGGTCAATGGACGTTTATGATATGCCTCACACACACAGCGTTTTTTGGTGTGGCATATTTCTCTCCTCTCTGGTATTTTTTGAGGCTCTTGAGCAGTTTTTTCCAAAACGCAGCATTCTGAGGGTGTGGCTTTTTTTTTTGCCAAACTATGGTGTTTTTTCTACCCTAAACTTCAACGGGATTGTTTTGCTTATCTTAAAAATGCCAAAATGGCAGAAAAAAATGCAAATGCATGGAAAAAATGCGTTCATGTCGGCTGATCGTTGCAGTCGCTTGTTTTTCAACATGTTCAAAAAAAAAAAAAGGGACTGATATAGCAGCGATCTGCTGCCGTCGCTCCGTTAAATAGGAGCATCGGCAGCAGACGCTGCTGTATCCTATGGACTGCCCGGACAATCAGCGATCACCCAGGCAGCCCCCCGCCGCCCCTCCCACACTCACCCGCTCTCTGCAGCAGAGTTGAATAGCGCCGGCAGCGAGCAGGGAACGAGGAGCACTCGTTTGTACCTCTAGACGGCCCATGGAATAGGGCCATAAGCCAAAGATACTAATTATGTTCAAAAGTGGGGTTTTTGTATTTAAGCATCAATGTAATAAATAAGTTTACATCTATATATGTAAGACATTCCACTCACACTGTTCTTGTTTCGAGCCTCAGAGAATCAAGGACAATGCAGGAGACTCACCAGTGATTTGCATTCAATGCCTCCATTATTCTCTTATAGAAAAAGATACTTGTTTAGTGCAGAAGTGATTGCAGGAGTTTGATAGAACATTATAAACAAAGAGCACAAAGAGATCTATGTAAAAAAAATTTG
Organism: Dendropsophus ebraccatus; assembly: GCF_027789765.1. NCBI lineage: Eukaryota > Metazoa > Chordata > Amphibia > Anura > Hylidae > Dendropsophus > Dendropsophus ebraccatus. The sequence continues at coordinate 115,763,792 of NC_091458.1, read as the reverse complement.
CTAAATTGTCAGCAAAAACCAACGCAGTCACTGTCACTGAATCAGTTTATAAATGTTTTTGGGTACATTGATTCTCTGACTTTTAAAGGGAAACTAACAGCAGGTTACAAGGGGGGAGGGGGCTTCTAAGAATGAAGGTAGTTTTCTTACCTTTATCCTTAGGGCAATTGTTGCTAAGTATCAATATACTAATGTGGCGGTTTGGAGCACTGGTGATGGGACTACCACTTTACACCAATCAGCCCCATCAGCCCACCCCTTTTCATGAAAATTAACTCTTAGAGGGGGCACTGGGAAAAGTTTATATAGCACAAGGCAGATGACAGGTTCCCTGTAAAGGGCTATTCCATTCTTGACATTTATCATCAAGATATACCATGAATGCCAGATAGATGTGGTCCCACCACTGAGACCAGAACCTAATTTTTTAGTAAAAGAGAAACAGTGTAGTATGAAGAATTAAGTCAAGAGTTATAGAAGTAGCACTGCAAGCTACGCTGCTTCCATGAGAGCTATGTAGATAGCATAGAACAGCCTGCTGTAATCTACCTCTTTTCCTGTGGATATGCCAGAGATGTCAAGATAGAAATATTCCTTTAAAGGGATCTCATGAAGCTCATGAAACAGACAGGATCCTTTATTAGGGGCCATTCGCATAACGAAATTTGCATGGAATTTTAAGCAGAGTCCGTGCAGTTCCGTCTGTCCCATTCATTGAATAGGAAGTCTTGTGCACATTCCGCCATCCGCCCAAAGAACCGACATGTCAATTCAGGGAATATTTCACTATACTTCTACAAGGTCTCTACAATAAACATTAAGTAATAAAATGAAATACACAAGACAAACAACCACTAATGGAATGTTTACACAGACAGATGTATCTGACAGATTGTTGAAGCCAAAGCCAGGAACAGACTATAAACAGTGAACAGGTCATAAAGGAAAGACTGAGATTTCTCCTCTTTTCAAATCAGATAATCTGTCTGTGTAAACCCACCTTTACATGTACGTAGCAAACAGCTGGCGTCTCTATTCCCTTGCAACACTTAGGGCCGGTCCACACTGAGCAAACACGGCGCAATTCCGCGGCAGAGCTCTCTGCCGCGGAATCCCGCCATGCTCAGTGTGCTGCTGTTAAAGAGTCACTGTCTTTTTTTTTTTTTTTTTTTTTTTGCAGAAATCAATAGTCCAGGCGATTTTAAGAAACTTTGTAATTGGGTTTATTAGCCAAATATGCCATTATCTGCATTTAAAAAACCTTTTCCCAGGTCCCCCCCTCCTTCCTCTTTTCCATCCACTGCAAAAAATCTGAAAATTGTGACTTGTTGCATGAGTCACACTCTGTCTGTTCTAGGCAGGGGGGAGGGGGAGGAGGAAGTTAGCTGGCAGCAGAAAGCAGATAACAGAGGATTACAGGCACGGAGCTGGGTGACAGCTGTAATCAGAGCTCAGAGAGGTCAGTGGTGACTTTCAGAGGAGATAAAGGGTGAGGTATTTGTAGATTAACTCTTTGTTGTCCTGTTTTGGTCTTTTATTTTGCTCTCTCCATAGGAGAACAATGAAGACAGGGGGGAGAGCTTCAAACTGCTTTTTCATGATAAAAATGCATTTTTCGGCTAACAAACCCAAGTACAAAGTTTCTTAAAATCGCCTGGACTATTGATTTCTGCAAAAAAAAAATTTCACCACACTTTAACCCTTTAAGGACAGGGCCAAATTTCGTTTTTGCATTTTCATTTTTTCCTCCTTGTGTTTAAAAGGCCATAGCACTTGCATTTTTCCACCTAGAAACCCACATGAGCCCTTATTTTTTGCGTCACTAATTGTACTTTGCAATGACAGGCTAAATTTTTGCATAAAGGACACCAGAATAAATTTCAAAGTGTGGTGAAATTGAAAAAAAAAAAAAAAAAACATTTCTTTTATTTGGGGGGTATTTGGGGTAAAACTGACTTGTTGTGCATGTTCCTCTAGTCGTTACAATTAAAACGATATGTAACATCTATAATTTTTCTTTTAACTGACAGCCTGTAAAAAATTCAAACCATTGTTAACAAATATACGTTCCTTAAAATCGCTCCATTCCCAGGCTTATAGCGCTTTTATCCTTTGGTCTATGGGGCTGTGTCAGGTGTCATTTTTTGCGCCATGATGTGTTCTTTCTATCGGTACCTTGATTGCGCATATGCGACTTTTTGATCGCTTTTTATTACATTTTTTCTGGATTTGATGCGACCAAAAATGCGCAATTTTGCACTTCGGGATTTTTTTGCGCTTGCGCTGTTTACCGTCCGAGATCAGGAATGTGATTAATAATTCGGGCGATTACGCACGCGGCGATAGCAAACATGTTTATTTATTTACTTTTATTTAAAGCATGGGAAAAGGGGGGTGATTCAAACTTTTATTAGGGGAGGGGGCTTTTTTTTTTTTTTTTTTTTACTAATAACAATATATATATATTTTTTTTTTACACACATATACAAGAAGCCCCCCTGGTGGACTTATAGTATATACACTTTGATCTCTCATTGAGATCTTTGCTGTATACTTATACAGCAAAGATCAATGAGATCGGCACTCGTCTGCCAAAAACAGACGAGTGCCGAGTCGGGGTCGGCACCATCTTGGAGCAGACCCCGGCCGGCACCACACACGGAGATCGCTCTTCACTAGACACCAGGCGATCTCCTTGACTAGACACCAGGAAACAGCTGCCTCCGATTACCTGATTGGCGGGCGCGGCGATCACACCGTGCCCGCTAATAGCCGCAGTCCCGGGCTACACGCGGCACACGGAATCGCTGCGGTTCAGAGCAGGGTCGCCGCTAAAGCTGGCCATATGCATTTGTTTACCGTCAACCGACCTGCCATCTAATGCATAAGTTGGCTTCCCGACTTGTCCCTGACAACGTCAGCGGAAAGAAGAGATTGGGTCGTTGAATTTCAACATGTCCAATTATTTTGTTCTTAGGGAAAAGAAGGTGTCTCACCTCCATAGCAACAAAATATGGTGCTAATGGTAACAGATTAAATTCACTGTATGGTGAAAACCTCTAATAAAAAAAAAACACTAAACGCTATGGAAAAAACAAAACTCTCATGAACGCTTATCCTGATAGTTGGCTAAAAGAGTACAAAGTAAGTGGTAATGCGCTCATGACTTTACCACAGGAATTTCTTAACTAAAAAGAGTCAGGGAGTAGCAGATTTCTTTGACAACCAGTTACGCAACTGAGAAAGTCACTGAAGGCATGGGATGCTTATGCCTGCACGTTCAGCACCTTTAGCTAATGTATATTCCGCTATGTTGTGGCAGTGTTAAAAAGCCTGTCAAACTGACAGTTTCCCATGTGAACTATTTCATCCAGGACAATGGCGTCACATGACTGGCCACTGTGAGAGAGTTACACCATGTTGGGAACAAAAGCCAAGATCCATTCAGACAAACAATAGAGCCAGACAATCAGATTAAACAGCCGCAGCCACATTAGTCCAGCTACAATGCCGCTATGTGTAGTATTCGGAGATCTTGTCTCAGATGTGCGTGCCATTTATTTAAACAGAAGGGATGGTGAAACAATTCTATTCATAATATATATATATATTAGTGATGAGTGAATAGTGAGACATTCGAATATTCAATATTCGTACAAATATCCCACGAATATTCGAGCGAAAATTCGATCCCATTAAAGTCTATGGGAACAAGTATTCGATTAGTGAAAAACATCTATTTGACCATTTGGAGGGTGAAACCGGAAGCTGGGGGATTTGAACGCTTATCGAATATTCGCGGGATATTCGTACGAACATCGAATATTCGAATATCCCACTATTTGATCGAATATCTATTCGATTGAACAGTATTCGCTCATCACTAATATATATATTATATATATATATATATATATATATATACACATACACATATATATATATATATATATATATAATTAGTAAATAAATGTATAATGTGTTAGTGCTGGTAGCGATTTAAAACCATAAACCAAAAAAATGGTAAGCAAACAATCAGATTTGAGGTGGTTTTGGAACTGTAAAGCATCACTTTGTGGTCGCATTTAATGCACAATACCTTTCAGACCCTCAGCAAAAAGTAATAGTTTTCACTACAGATATTACAAGAAGGAAGCCGCAGAATAGAAGCCAGTATTGGACAAAATTACTTGGAAACCGCAAAACATATAATATACAGAGGGCCGTCTTGGGAAACACTCCCTTAGAATAAATAAGTCAACTATACCGGAAATTGTAAGTGTGTCATGCCATGGAACAAGTGGGCAGATTAAATTGTGAACAAGTCAGCTTTACTACTTGCCTTCCCACATATCACTATATAGGGGGTTCGAACGGTTATATTGTTCTTTATATTCATCATATTTCAAACTGACTTAAACCTGTGATATGGTTGTCAAGACTGTTATTTCAGCCTTCACATCCAAATCTGTAGTCCTTGCCTTGAAATACAAACTCTCACTTAATGTTAAGACACTGCTATAAAAGACAGCTGTTGGATTTGGAAACAATGGAAACAAGCCAAGGGAGGCCTTAAAAGAAAAAGGATTCTAAAGCAACTGGTTCGCTCTCTAGACACTTATGGTAATTTTGGGTGATCAAGAATTACAAAAATTACTAAATTACTAAAGATGTCAGGATTATATCCGCTATTCTACTAGTAACAAAACCACTCTTAAAGGGGTACTCTTGTATATAAAATAGGAAATATTCTATTCTCCCCTAATCCTGCTTCCCTGGAATCCTCCTGTAACGTCTTCATGAATATTCCAGCCGCTACTTCCAAGATGTACTCATCAGTGACAGCCCTCGAGCTGTTGCAAAACCACAATTCCCATCATGCTCAGACAGCTAAAGCTTTGGATTTGGCTGTCCAGGCATGATGGGAAATTTGATATTGCAACAGCTGAAGGGCCGCAGTTTGGAGACCCATGGGCTAAGATATTACTTCCGAAGCAAAACCAAAATAAGTAGTATTATTTGAGGAAAGGTGATACCTTTACCAGTCAATGAACAAGTAAGTGTTGGTTCATTGACTGTGGGTCATTCGGACCTGTCATAAATACCATCTCTTATTAGCTGTACATCTCTCAGCCTTAGGGTAGCTTCACACGTACTGTATCGCAAAGGATTTGATGTGCGGATCCACAGAAGATTTGATCTAAATATCTGACCACTGCATCAAATTTGCTGCGGACCCTATGTGTGTAAACGCACCCTTAGGGCCTGTTCACACTGAGATAAACAGGAGGAAATTCCACCTGCCTCACTGACTAATTGTGATGTCTTGCACGCCTCCGGGCAATAAGGATAAAATTCATGTACCATTGTATTGGTCAACATATTGTGAGGTTGGCGGTCTTGTGTAGCGAGTCTTAAGGCTGTGTCGCACAGTGCAATTTTCCAGGGAAAGCAAGGGCGGACCTGTCAGCTCAGCACTCGATTCCCTCTCGTTACATGCACAAACAGCGAGCGGCCACCCAAACTATCCCTATCGTTCGGGCTGCCCATTGAAGTCTGAAGTCAGCGGTGGTCTGCAGCCCTTTCCTTTAATCAGCCATCAGCTGTGCATCTTTTATTATGGTGACTTTACACAGAGAGATTTATCTGACAGATTTTTTTTTAAGCCAAAGCCAGGAATTGATTTGAAAAGAGGAGAAATCTCAGTCTTTCCTTTATGACCTGTTCCCTGTTTATAGTCTGTTCCTGGCTTTGGCTTCAGAAATCTGTCAGATAAATCTGTGTGTGTAAAAGCACAGTTACACAGAGGTGTGGGGCTGGCAGCAGATTGACCTATTGAAAAAACAGCGATCATCTGGCGAGTAAGTATTTGCTTGCTCTTCTACCGACGGCTGGCTCTAATACACAAGGAGATATCTGCCAGATTTGGAAGATAACATAACCTTTATACACAATGGGGGAGATTTATCAAACATGGTGTAAAGTGAAACTGGCTCAGTTGCCCCTAGCAACCAATCAGATTCCACCTTTCATTCCTCACAGACTCTTTGGGAAACGAAAAATGGAATCTGGTTGCTAGGGGCAACTGAGCCAGTTTCACTTTACACCATGTTTGATAAATCTCCCCCAGTGTGTAGACCAATGAAATGTGTAACCAATAGCATGCCGCCATATGTGGATGTCTGGATACAATCTGATGTTAAGCACCTCCGGATTAGAGAAACAGTTGGTCACAGGACCCAGATTTCCTGATATGTATTATGACACTTTTAATGGACACGAAAAGCCTTCTGCTTTCTCCGAGCTAAAATAACGCATTAGGTTAAAGTCACAGAACACACATTGCGATCCCACAAACCCTGCTACATCTTTCTCCCTACACAGATATGCAGGCATCAGGTCATTGCTCAGTCACCATGTATCATATAGTAGTAGTAGTGCTGGCTCGCTATCAAAAAGTTATGTGAGATCCCTGTTCTGAACTATGAAGCTCTGTTTCCACTCTACTTTAAAATCCAGCTGTTTTTTATGATGACAAAACCGAACTGTTAAGACTGCTCCACATATGGAAAACCATTCAGTGGTTTTATTGTACGCATCAGATCTCTTCACCTCCCTTTGACATATTGTGGGGCTGCAATAATACTCTATGGAAAAAGCAAATTAGTTTTTTTTATCTTTATAACTAAAGGATATAATGTTACATCAGACATGTCCGATACTCATAGATGAAAACTTAAAGGGGCTATCCAGGATTAGAAAAATAGAGCTACCAGAAAGAGCACTACTTTTGTCCTCAGTTTTCTGTGTGGTATTGCAGCTCAGTTCCATTGAAGGGAACAGAGCATAGTTGCAATGCCACACATCACCTGAGGACACGTGTGGCACTGTTTTTATTTGTAACAGCATACTTCTACTCTTAAAGGGGTTATCCAGCACTACAAAAACATGGCCACTTTCCCCGTACTGTTGTCTCCAGTTCAGGTGCAGTTAGCAATTAAGCTCCATTTACGTCAATGGAACTGAGTTTCAAAACACCACCCAAACTGGAGACAACAGTAGGGGGAAAGTGGCCATGTTTTTGTAGCGCTGGATAACCCCTTTAATAGTCAATGTATTTACAGGCTATGTTCTAAAACAGTAATATTGAGACATATCATGGCTATTTTACAGCTCAAAAAACTTCCCAAAGACAGCTGTTTTGTTTTTGTTTTTAATAAATATTTCATTCTACTAAACTGAATGGAAAAACAGCTCTTAATTTCTTTTCATAATGGGCATTGAATTAAAGGGTTTCTGCAAGAATATGCAATGCAGTACCTGTCTAACCAGTCTTTGAAGTTATACTTCGGAGACTGCACTGTGGTGGAAGTGGCACACCAGGAGTGATAAAAAGTTTTACTTTTTCCCCTCCCAGGTCTGTTTACAGCTCCAAAAATGTACTTTTTTTTTCCCCCACACATAATTTGGATGTTTTTCCCAAAAATGTCTGGTTTGCTAATTGCATAATAACATTTGCTAAGGAAAAAAAACACTTTGGGAAAGTTTTAATTGACCAGAATACACTTAGTGTGCACTTAGCCTAAATCTACATCTACTACTCAGCAGCAGAATATCAGTCTATAGAAACCACAGCCTAGTTTATGCTCCAGGATGAGTGTGTGACTACTGCAGCATCAAGTTGCAGCCCTAAAACAAAGTGTCCCATCTGGGAAATAACTTGCAACAAAGTTGAATGCAGCACCCCAGGAGCCATCCTTTTAATCCCAGCCCCCAGAATTTTTAATCCCATTTCCACTTGTCAGCAGGTGGACTGCTCCGACGTCATACACCATCTTTAATTATGATCCTCACAAAAGGGGCAAGGCATTGTTTAAACAATGGGTCACATCAGGCCCCAACGAATGCATTAGGAACTGGTCAGAAACCTGCTGTGTAGAGAGATTCCATATAGCACAGAGACCACTTGCAGAGGACGTCCAGAACCAACCAGAATGACAGAAACGTCTTATTCCCAGCAGAAGAATGGGACTTTGTCACACGCTCAGTGACATCGGCTCCTTACTGTTTATTATATAGTCAGTGAATATTTGTAAACATGCGGATTACAATAACAGAATACATACAGCCCCTGTTATTCCTAATGCCAGCGTCTCAGCTATGTGATACATAGAGAGATTATATATTGGCTATCACACAGTCCCAGCACATCTTTTACAGTCTGTTGCAATGTTCATCAGCCATCCTGCCACAACACAAAGTTTCCATCATGACACTTTCTTCCACAATATGTTGTGTTAAAGTTTAGTCTGGTATTATGCGGTCACCTATTCAGCTCCTCCGCAGACAGGATTATGTTTATACCTCTGGACAGACGTACCCACATAATAGCAGCACAAGCTCCCCCACATCCCCAAGAATTCCAATACATCAGAGCTTAACCAAGGACTTTATTGTATCCCTATTGTTAAATCCCACAGAAGTCATGTAAGAGTTAATAAAGCTATGAGGATTGTTGAGTGCATCACTAGGTTCCCCCCTTCCCTGTGTATAAGCCTGGATGTGTCATCCCCTACACAGGACTGCTACCTCCAGCTGTAATAACTTAATGATTAGTAGGGCATTAGCACTGCACACTGCCCTGTGGTGTATAGTGTCAGTGTATAGCCCAGGGGAGGATGGTGGCACTGTGCCTGTCCCTGCAGGGTGCCCTCTCTCTCACCCAGCCCATGTCCCTGCAGGGTGCCCTCTCCCCCAGCCCATGTCCCTGCGGGGTGCCCTCTCTCTCACCCAGCCCATGTCCCTGCGGGGTGCCCTCTCTCTCACCCAGCCCATGTCCCTGCGGGGTGCCCTCTCCCCCAGCCCATGTCCCTGCGGGGTGCCCTCTCCCCCAGCCCATGTCCCTGCAGGGTGCCCTCTCCCCCAGCCCATGTCCCTGCAGGGTGCCCTCTCCCCCAGCCCATGTCCCTGCAGGGTGCCCTCTCCCCCAGCACATGTCCCTGCAGGGTGCCCTCTCCCCCAGCACATGTCCCTGCGGGGTGCCCTCTCCCCCAGCACATGTCCCTGCGGGGTGCCCTCTCACCCAGCCCATGTCCCTGCGGGGTGCCCTCTCCCCCAGCACATGTCCCTGCGGGGTGCCCTCTCACCCAGCCCATGTCCCTGCGGGGTGCCCTCTCACCCAGCCCATGTCCCTGCGGGGTGCCCTCTCCCCCAGCCCATGTCCCTGCAGGGTGCCCTCTCCCCCAGCCCATGTCCCTGCGGGGTGCCCTCTCCCCCAGCCCATGTCCCTGCGGGGTGCCCTCTCCCCCAGCACATGTCCCTGCGGGGTGCCCTCTCCCCCAGCACATGTCCCTGCGGGGTGCCCTCTCTCTCCCCCAGCACATGTCCCTGCAGGGTGCACTGGTGGGAAAGTTTCTAAAGTTAGGGAAAGCCAGAGTAAAGTAGGGTGCAGTGGTGTGCAGTGATCGGGGAGCAGGGGTATACGGCCACTTACCCATGGTGTGCTGTGCGCCTTCCTTCCTGCCCTGTCAGTGTCCTGTGTGCTCGGTCGGGATAGTGCTGGGATGGTGCCGCTTGCTCTCACTTCATTGGAGATGTAGTAGCCCGGGCTGCCTGACGAGCTCTGCAGAGCAGGGGGAGGCGGGGCCGTGACGTCATGTAGCCCGGCAGAGGGGCGGGGATTGCTGCAGTTGGACCCTATGACGTCACCGTGGCCATTGGGAATATTGGGAGAAACTTCACACACAAGGTTTAGGATAAGTATTTCAGGGATAAGTGCACAAGATGAGCAGGCTTACCAGAGCTGAGGGACAGGACTGCAGGGATTTGACTCTTTTACTTGTTTAGTGTCTCCCAATGGGCATAAATCTTTCTGTATTCTTTACAGTCTGTACTAGTGCCCTGCATCTGCCCAGTATCTACCCCCACAGTAACTTCAGTGAGGGACCATTTACACAGAGAGATTATCTGACAAAGATTTGAAGCCAAAGCCAGGAACGGATTTGAAAAGAGGAGAAATCTCAGTCTTTCCTTTATGACCTGATCCCTGTTTATAGTCTGTTCCTGGCTTTGGCTTCAAATCTTTGGCAGATAATCCGTCAAATAATCTTTCTGTGTAAATGGACCCTTACACAGAGGAAGAGACTTCAGCATGTAATCCACAATAGATTCATTACACCTTAGGGTTATTTTAGACAGATCGATATTGGGCCGTCTATGGAAGCAAACGAGCGTCGATCAGCGAGATCAGTCGCACATTCTGTTTACGCAGGGAGATGCGAGACCGATAAACGATTTTTAGGCCAGCTCAAAACATACGATCAAGTGGCAAGTGGGTGTTTTCCCTGTCCTGGGCTGATAGCTAACACTTTCACATGGGATAATCTGCCTGTGTAAAAGGGACTAAGGTGTATGGGGCTCTCCCAAATGACAACTGACAGCTGCTGGAGATAGAGGTCAGATGCGATGGAATGTCCCCACCAACCCCTTTGTTCTGGGAGAGATAAGCCTAAACTCTTAGTGTGCCTTTACACAGAGAGATTTATCTGAAGCCAAAGCTAGGAACGCTCTATAAAATCAGAGCAGGTCATAAAGGAATGACAGAGATTTCTCCTCTTTTCAAACCTATGCCTGGCTTTGGCTTCAAAAATCTGTCAGATAAATCTCTCTGCGTAAACGGACCATTATGCTGCAGCTGTCCGCTCAGGGCTGTTCTGAATGTTCCTGTGTATGGGGAGGGTAGGCGGGAAAGATAACTGATGGCCGTTTGTTTGGCCATCAGTTATTAAAAGTGTATGGGGACTTTTCGGGTCCTTTCACACCCTTAGGATCTGTAGCAGATTTGAGACAACAGGTATCGATGTAACTAATTGATAAAACAGCAACAAATCTGTGACATCAAATCTGCTGCATATCATGTACATGTGAATGGACCCTTAATGTGTCCTTAGATTTAAATATAGATTTCTCCTCTCCTCAGATTCATTCCTGGCGTTGGCTTCAAAAATCTGTCAGATAAATCTCTCTGTGTAAACACACCATAAATCAGTAAAAACATCCTTCTTGTAACTAGATGAAGTGTAACAGAGTTAGGGTCCCTTTACACACACAGATTATCACACACATTACACAGATTTTTGCAGCCAAAGCCAGGAATGGATCTGAAAAGAGGAGAAATCTTAATGTTTCCTTTATGACCTGTTCTCTGTTTATAATCTGTTCCTGGCTTTGGCTGTAATAATCTGTAAAATATCTGTCAGATAATCTGTGTGTGTAAAGTGACCCTTAGCGCCTAGTCTCAGCAGCACCTCAACCCACCCTGCCCTTACTTTGACCAACTGACATACAAGACAGTACCGCTGTCGCTGTGACACTTTAACCAGTTATGAAAAGGATGATTTAACTATTTACAAGTGGTGATAAGCAGCACTCAGGGTATGTTCCCACTACACTACATGTTCTGTAGTAGGAACATGAAGCCAAAGCCAGAAACAGACTCTATACAGAGAACAGGTCATAAAGCTAAAACTGACATTTCTCCTTTTTTTGAAATCCATTCCTGGCTATGGCTTCAATAATCTGTCAGATAAATCTGTCTATGTAAACGCACCGTTAGGCTACATTCATATGTTGCATAATCTTGTCCAATTACAGAAAAAATTAGGGCCCGTTGATTTCAATGGGGCTGTTCACACTGTCTGTATATTGATGTATTCGTAATCCGCACAAATTTAGTGACAGACTCTAGTACGCAGTGGTGTAGTGGCAGCAGTCGCCGCTGTGACCCGGCCCGCCACGGACAGGGGCCCCTGGCCCCCCTCCTTGCCTCAGCACTTCCCTCCCCTGCGCCCGCCGCCCCATTGTTCGATCATTCTTGTGACCCCAAGCAGTGTTTTGCTTGCGGCCACAAGAGTCAGTGTTGGACGGGCCCCCGGCTGATGCTGACTCCCCAGGATTCACGCACCAGGGAGCTGTGCGCGCCGGGGCTGTTACTTCTGGGTCAGGGAGCGCATCACTCCCTGTGCTGGAAGTAACAGCCCCGGCACACACTGGGAGGCAGGGGCTATAGGCAGCGCACGTGGGAGACACATGGAGGCGCCGGGCCCGGCTGTCACGTGGTGCCCTCTCCTCTCACCCTTGTTCTCGCAACCCTTGGCGACCTCGGTGCTGGCCGGTCTTATGGGCCTTATTCTGCAGGTTGAGGGCTCCGGCCCAATGTGCAGTCTGCTTCTCGACCGCCACCATGATCCCTTGTGCAGTGTGTGTGGTGCTGGGTGTGTGAGGAGGCACATAGGGGGCAGTGTGTGTGGTGCAGGGTGTGTGAGGAGGCACATAGGGGGCAGTGTGTGTGGTGCAGGGTGTGTGAGGAGGCACATAGGGGGCAGTGTGTGTGGTGCAGGGTGTGTGAGGAGGCACATAGGGGGCAGTGTGTGTGGTGCAGGGTGTGTGAGGAGGCACATAGGGGGCAGTGTGTGTGGTGAATGGCACGTGAGGAGGCACATAGGGGGCAGTGTGTGTGGTGCAGTGTGTGTGGTGCAGTGTGTGTGAGGAGGCACATAGGGGGCAGTGTGTGTGGTGCAGGGTGTGTGAGGAGGCACATAGGGGGCAGTGTGTGTGGTGCAGGGTGTGTGAGGAGGCACATAGGGGGCAGTATGTGTGGTGCAGGGTGTGTGAGGAGGCACATAGGGGGCAGTGTGTGTGGTGCAGGGTGTGTGAGGAGGCACATAGGGGGCAGTGTGTGTGGTGCAGGGTGTGTGAGGAGGCACATAGGGGGCAGTGTGTGTGGTGCAGGGTGTGTGAGGAGGCACATAGGGGGCAGTGAGTGTGGTGCAGGGTATGTGAGGAGGCACATAGGGGGCAGTGTGTGTGGTGCAGGGTGTGTGAGGAGGCACATAGGGGGCAGTGTGTGTGGTGCTGGGTGTGTGAGGAGGCACATAGGGGGCAGTGTGTGTGGTGCAGGGTGTGTGAGGAGGCACATAGGGGGCAGTGTGTGTGGTGCAGGGTGTGTGAGGAGGCACATAGGGGGCAGTGTGTGTGGTGCAGGGTGTGTGAGGAGGCACATAGGGGGCAGTGAGTGTGGTGCAGGGTATGTGAGGAGGCACATAGGGGGCAGTGTGTGTGGTGCAGGGTGTGTGAGGAGGCACATAGGGGGCAGTGTGTGTGGTGCAGGGTGTGTGAGGAGGCACATAGGGGGCAGTGTGTGTGTGTGTGGTGAATGGCACGTGAGGAGGCACATAGGGGGCAGTGTGTGTGTGGTGCAGGGTATGTGAGGAGGCACATAGGGGGCAGTGTGTGTGGTGCAGGGTGTGTGAGGAGGCACATAGGGGGCAGTGTGTGTGTGGTGCAGGGTATGTGAGGAGGCACATAGGGGGCAGTGTGTGTGGTGCAGGGTATGTGAGGAGGCACATAGGGGGCAGTGTGTGTGGTGCAGTGTGTGTGGTGCAGGGTGTGTGAGGAGGCACATAGGGGGCAGTGTGTGTGGTGCAGGGTGTGTGAGGAGGCACATAGGGGGCAGTGAGTGTGGTGCAGGGTGTGTGAGGAGGCACATAGGGGGCAGTGTGTGTGGTGCAGGGTGTGTGAGGAGGCACATAGGGGGCAGTGTGTGTGGTGCAGTGTGTGTGAGGAGGCACATAGGGGGCAGTGTGTGTGTGTGTGGTGCAGGGTATGTGAGGAGGCACATAGGGGGCAGTGTGTGTGGTGCAGGGTGTGTGAGGAGGCACATAGGGGGCAGTGTGTGTGGTGCAGGGTGTGTGAGGAGGCACATAGGGGGCAGTGTGTGTGGTGCAGTGTGTGTGGTGCAGGGTATGTAAGGAGGCACATAGGGGGCAGTGTGTGTGGTGCAGGGTGTGTGAGGAGGCACATAGGGGGCAGTGTGTGTGGTGCAGGGTGTGTGAGGAGGCACATAGGGGGCAGTGTGTGTGGTGCAGGGTGTGTGAGGAGGCACATAGGGGGCAGTGTGTGTGGTGCAGTGTGTGTGGTGCAGGGTATGTAAGGAGGCACATAGGGGCAGTGTGTGTGGTGCAGGGTGTGTGAGGAGGCACATAGGGGGCAGTGTGTGTGGTGCAGGGTGTGTGAGGAGGCACATAGGGGGCAGTGTGTGTGGTGCAGGGTGTGTGAGGAGGCACATAGGGGGCAGTGTGTGTGGTGCAGGGTGTGTGAGGAGGCACATAGGGGGCAGTGTGTGTGGTGCAGTGTGTGTGGTGCAGGGTATGTAAGGAGGCACATAGGGGCAGTGTGTGTGGTGCAGGGTGTGTGAGGAGGCACATAGGGGGCAGTGTGTGTGGTGCAGGGTGTGTGAGGAGGCACATAGGGGGCAGTGTGTGTGGTGCAGGGTGTGTGAGGAGGCACATAGGGGGCAGTGTGTGTGGTGCAGGGTATGTGAGGAGGCACATAGGGGCAGTGTGTGTGGTGCAGGGTGTGTGAGGAGGCACATAGGAGGCAGTGAGAGTGGTGCAGGGTATGTGAGGAGGCACATAGGGGGCAGTGTGTGTGGTGCAGGGTGTGTGAGGAGGCACATAGGAGGCAGTGTGTGTGGTGCAGGGTGTGTGAGGAGGCACATAGGGGGCAGTGTGTGTGGTGCAAGGTATGTAAGGAGGCACATAGGGGGCAGTGTGTGTGGTGCTGGGTATGTGAGGAGGCACATAAGGGGCAGTGTGTGTGGTGCTGGGTATGTTAGGAGGCACATAAGGGGCAGTGTGTGTGGTGCAGGGTATGTAAGGAGGCACATAGGGGGCAGTGTGTGTGGTGCAGGGTATCTGAGGAGGCACGTAGGGGGCAGTGTGTGTGGTGCAGGGTATCTGAGGAGGGGGGCAGTATGTGAAAAAGGAAGCTTGGAATGCGCGCGGGGGGGGGGGGGGGGGGGTCTTTGTACCGTGGCATAACAGATTCTCCAACGATTTAAATTTTTATGTAGACTCATGTGGAGAAAAGAAAGGAATAACATAGTGTCAGGCCTACCCACTAACTGAGGGCGTAAAGGGGCAATTACAGATGTGCAGTGTGTATAGAGATGAGGATGGTGCTAGAGTGAGGAGCCGAATATGTCTGTCTGGCAGGTTCTGTGGATTTGTGGCTCGGAAAAGTTCTCATAACGGCCCAGGGCAGAAGAAGAAGATGATGAAAAGAGAAGAACTCTGATCACAGAAGACGTCCCCTGTGAGTCATTGGATATAACTGCAATGTAATGTACTGTATGTGGTGTGTAGATCTGGGTCAGCCTCTGTATGACTGGATGAGGTGATAGTGATCTGTGAAAAGTGCATTATTCAGTAGAAGCGGTGGTGTTAATCAGTATGTGGCGGTAATATTTGCTACTTGTAATCTGGTACTGTGTTTTATTGGATTTAGTAGACAGGATTTGGTCAGTAATAATATGGTGGTGATGGTAGTGGTTGTGGTGGTAATATTTCCCCCTTGTATACCGGTATTATTGGTAATATTGGTCAGTATACAGGATTTGGTCTGTAACAGTATGGCGGTAATATGTATGATAATAATATTTTCTTCGTATATACTGGTATTATTGGTAATATCGGTCTTGATATATCTATCTATCATCAATCAATTATCTATCTATCTATCTATCTATCTATCTATCTATCTATCTATCTATCTATCTATCGCATCGCTTGGTAAAGTAAGGGGGGGGCCAAGTTGAACTCTTGCACCAGGGCCCAAGGGACATTAGCTACACCCCTGCTAGTACGGACCATAGTTGCAGCACAGATTTCCTAAGAAATTGAATGTGTGAATGGAGACAGTGGATAGAAGTTATAAAAACAAAACAAGAGTTCTCAGTAGTTGTTACCTTTTATCGGCCAACTGAATATGATCATAAAATGTGATCTTTCGAGGCTACAGTACTAGGTATAAGACAATAACTGAAGAATCACAGATTTATGATGTCTGCAATTGTCTGCAATCTTCGTCTTTAATCTGCAAAAGATAAGTTCATGAGGCAACTGTAATCCATATTTTAGCGGATCAGTAAAAAAAGGTAAGGTAATAGTTAAGTAAGTGGGACAGGTTTAAAATGGCCAATCATTCTTAATTGTTATGTATTTCAGGATGTAACAGCCATTTCATCTGTAAAAATTATGGATGCTCCAGTAGACATCTATGGGACAATCTGGGAGCGGCGCAACAGAGGGACCGGGATAGCGTCGTTTAGGTCATTCTATTATTCTACTATCCCCCTGCATTCCACTCTTTTTTACATTTGGTGGGACTTCCTCAATAGCTGATGTGTGCAGGTAAACTTTGCAATGGATTACAGTACAAGTAGATATTTTTCAACCTAATCTTTTGTTGTGGAATTTTACAGCAAATTCTTTCAAGGTAGCATGGTCAAATTCCATAGGAAAACTGTTGCAATATTCATGTTACACATGTGCATTTTCTGCATTACCGTTCCGTGACACCATACACTGTGTTTGGACCATTACTAAGAGTGTGAGGTATGCCTTCTCAGTCCACATTAGGCGGGATAGGCGGTAAGTGTATGATGGTAGGGGATCCAACTGCTATGACCTCCCGTGATCTTGAGACGTCCATTGGAATGGAGACGCAGGTGTACATCATGTTTTATTCATCTTTGTCTGTGACACCTCCTCTTTGTCAACTCAAGTTAAAGTTAAAGATGACTTTTATGACAATATCCACAGAAAGACCTTTTCAAGATATATCTGCACACTGTGTACTAGTACCTACACCACTGTAGCAGCAGCTTTGTGTGGATTTGGGGGGGGACAATATAATGTCATCTATCATGACCTACAGCCAGAAGTGGATCAGAAAAACCTGTACACTTATCCTGAACCAGGTTCAACAATAGAATAAATATACAGTACAGTGACTGCCATTAAGACATATACAGCAAATTAAAAATTAGAAATATATTTACAATATAAAGGCATGCAACAGAATTTCCTCACATGTCATTCTGTCAACTAAGGGTTAATCCTGTCATCAAGAACTTGAATCTCATTAGGCTCCTCAGCCTGATCCACAGAACGCTACATGTTATAATCTTGGATTAACTGCTAAGTAAAGTGAAAAGAATCTGGTAGTCCAGAAAATGGTCTATGTTTACTACTGCCATGAAGCTGGCAGCGTTACCCTTTTATTATGGAAGGGCACAGCTGTTATCTGGCAGTACAACAGAAAGAATATATAGGTTATGTACTATATGTGGCACAGTGGAGGCATTAGTAATGGGTAGCGCATTATCAGCGAAGACATCATTATTGCATAATATACTAATGGGGGCACCAAAAAATGTTTTGATGACCGTCTGAGTTAAAAGGAGAAGATGGAAAATGAACAACTCCAATCAGAAAAGATGTCCCCTGTGAGTCACTGGATGTAACTGTGATCACTTATACAAGCAGCAGAGCTCCTATATAATACTAGTATCTTTTAGCATTTGGTCCGATCGGTGTGAAATCCATTCTGGCGACGGATATGACCATGCCTGGTCGGTATTGTGCACAAGCCCCATTGGATCAGAATGGGGCTGGCGCACAGTACTGACCCAGTCTCCCACCTTGATGGAACTTTTTCCAACTCATTTATAGAGGCATTTTCTTGTATAAGGCTAGATGAAACTTGTAAGCAAATTAGCATAAGAAAATGGTGGACAGCTGACTTACACAAGGTCCCCATGCACTTTCAATAACTGAAGGATCGTTTGGATGTCAGTTATCACTCCTCCCCACACACAGGAATAGTCGGCATGGCTGAGCGTTCCTGTATTTTCTATGGGGAGGGGTAATCAGCAGAAACAGAGCTCTCGCTGCGGCTTATCTCTCTCAAAACAAAGGGGTCAACCATGATTTCCCATCACACAGGACACCTGTTACCGGGGAGAGCCCCATACACCTTAGGGCCCTATTCCACGGAGCGATAATCGGCCGATTATCGCTCCGTGGAATAGAGACATTGATCAGCCGATGATCGTTGTCATCGGCTGATCGTTGATATAGGTTAGGCTCCTCCAGCGTCAGGGTGGCCTGTCTCAGCTCAGGCCGCTCAGCCAATCACTGGCCGCAGCGGTCTCGGCCAGTGATTGGCTGAGTGGCCTGTCAGCCCTGCACCATGCGTAGGTAATGTATACTAGTTAAGCTAGGGCTGCAAGGACATCGGTAATGATGTCCCCGCAGCCCTTGTTTAACGATAATCGGGCCATGGAATAGGCCCAGTAAACGAACGCCGATGTAGCAGATCGGCGCTCGTTTATGGGGCCCCATTGGCCTGTGGAATACCACCCTTAGATTGATTGCTGAATGTGCCACAAGTTGGGACATGTGGAGGTAATGCTTCTAGCAGACTTGCTTTGTCCCAAGTGGCCAGTTTTAAAGGAGCCTATTATCTGAAAAGGGGGTTGTACTACCACCTTTAAAATATAAAGGATTTATATTAATATTTTTTTTATAGTAAATTCACATAGGATGAAACTACTTTGGAAGTTATCCACAGCAAATCCAAGCTTTATAAAATTTGCTCTTAATATTTATATAGCTGTTTTTGTGATTGTGCTAGCGGAGTACTGTACATACAAGGTTGAATGACACAAAAAGAAAAATATAATAGTGGTCAATAAATATAAAGAAACCTAGTATCCGCTTAAAACAAATACAGTTAGAATTACTTCTATACATTTCCTTCCTCTATTTCCTCACCACCACAAAAACCATATTCCCTGAGGGTTCCAAGCCTTTGGTTTCCATGTAATAAAAAGAAAAATATTGGCTTATACTGATACACTAAAAAAAAAAAAAAAAAAATGACAACAGCCTTTCTGCTTAGTGAACTGTAGACAGTAAATTGTACAGTGGAACAGGACTTCAGGATACATAAGTGATCTATGTCTCAGATGTACAGTATTAAAAAATACCTTCAGCTGCACATTTATCTTCAGTATTGATCCAGGTAGGACAACAGCACACTTCTGAGAACCTGTTTAGATGGTGCTACATATGCTCCCTGTATTTGCCATTAGGTCTTATATACAATTTAACCCCTTGAAAACATAGCTGGTTTCTTTTAAATTTCGTATACTGTACCATATGAGGGCGTATTTTTTGTTGGACCAGTTGTACCTTGTAATGACACCTTTAATATGGGCCTTACACAAGCGATTACTGAATCTCTTATATTAATCATTGCATTGATCAGGGGCAGACTGTATTAGCAGAGTTAATATTGCAGGTGCAGAGGCCTTCAGAAGGTGGCATTGCAGGTGTGCTGATGAGTGAAGGAAAGATATACACAAGGGCGGGTGGTAAGCAAGCTGGGATCAAACCGGAAGAGGCAGATACCAGTACAAAGCCACTAGGCAATAAACAGGGTCAATGAGGCAAACCAGTGTAAAAAACAAAACAAAAAAAAAACAGCGGACAAAAATAGAGACCAAGTCAGGAGACAAACGCGTAGTCAGGGACACAAGCCAAAGTCTGGTTACCAATATTAAGATAGCAAATCACAGGTTAGAAAGCTAGTATAGGCACACTAAGTATACGCTATAGCAGGTATCAGGCATAGTAAGTGACTGAGTTTTAAAAGGAAACCAGGTCCTGGTCTCAGGAGGTGATGGGGGAAGACGGCCAAAGACTTATGGTGCGTTTACACAGATATTTATCTGACCAATTTTGGAAGCCAAAGCCAGGAATGGATTTAAAAAGAGAAATCTCAGTCTTTCCTTTATGTCCTGCTCTCTGTTTATAGTCTGTTCCTAGTTTTGGCTTCAAAAATCTGTCAGATAAATCTGTCTGTGTAAACGCACCATTAAGAAAGTAGGATAGGGCTGTCAATAACCTGCAAGGTTTTAACCATTAAGGTGCTGATAGAAATCGCTCCAGAAAATGCCCTGGCAGATGATGGCAGAGGGATGCTCAGTGTCCCTCCAGTGCCCTGTGTCCCTCAGTGTCTTGATGCAGTAGTAAGTGCAGGGGAAAAAACACTTTGGGGGACATATATGAAAGGTCCGGTCAAGGCGTACACCATGGAGAAGGTGCAGATTTGGCGTACACCTGCCGTATGCCCCGTTCGCCTGATGGGCAGGCAGGGGGAGCCTGACAAGGTGGGGAGGAAGCGTGGCAGGTGTAGATTTGGTACGCCTGGCACAGGTTCAGACGCCCGGCTGTCCAGATTCACGTGTGCCTCTTAGTGAATCCTGCCGGGAAAAGGGGGCGGGGCCTTATATAACACTGGCGGTCTTCATAAATCTCCCCCTTTATGTGCAAGTGTATAGTGGTGATTTGTACAACTTTTTTTTTTTTTTTGGGGGGGGGGGGGGGGGTAACAATACTTAAATAAAAATTTGTGCCGGAATTCTCCATTAAAAAGAGCCACCAGTGCAACCAGGCGGTAGAGAAAGCTACTTGTATGCTGGGCTGTATAGCTAGAGGTACAACCAGTAGCAAGAGGGAGATTGTGATCCCGCTGTATAGAGCTGTGTCCAGTTCTGGAGGCCTAAATAAAGTTCAAGAGGGAAGTGCTTTAAGAAAAAACTGAACAAAGGGACACAGAGTTAGTTGGGGGAAAGATAAGAGGCAATGCGAGAAAATATTAGTTTACTGAAAGAGTAGTGCACTGTATATATATATATATATATATATATATATATATATATATATATATATATCCTAAGATAATAAGAAAGGAATTACTAAGAAGGCAAAGTGGTCTTTTTCTGCCAACAATCTTCTATGCTTCTATTTACACAGAGCACTACTATAGATGCCACATGGGAAAGAAAGACTTATTGATGCACAGGTTCTGTAATGTCCATAGTCAAACAGCAGCAGCACAGCAAGGAAGGGGTGACAATAAGCACTGTGCAGCACTGTGGACTTATGGTAGTAGGTACACTGGCATTTACATAACAGACAGCTGCCCTGAACTTTATGGGTGGTGACAAATAAAAGGAAAAGTTTGAGCTACCTTTCAGGAGCAGTAAGGATCATCTTCTGCAGGCAGACTGACTCAATCTGCAAGTGCTAAGCCCCACCCCATCCCTTTATGTGTTTTTCCAAATGTGATCTGTAATTTATTTACAAATTTATCAAACAGAGGTGAATTGCTTTAAATGACAGTGACCATTTAAAGTGACTCTGTACCCACAATCTGTCCCCCCCAAACCACTTGTACCTTCGGATAGCTGCTTTTAATCCAAAATCTGTCCTGGGGTCCGTTCGGCAGATTATACAGTTATTGTCCTAAAAAAACAACTTTTAAACTTTAAGCCCTGTGTCAAACAGCCGTGACCTAGAGTGATTGTGCATTAGGCTGGCACACCCTCTCTGTCCCTCCTCCCCACCGTCTTCATCATTAGGAATGCCCCTAGAACATTTTCTCCTGTCTGAACATTGCACAGGTGCCCTAATGATCCAGCCCATGTGCCGTGCTTACACAGGTGAGGAATAGGAGACAATCTGCCAATGGCATTCCTAAAGATGATGAGGGCAGGGAGGAGGGACAGAATGGGTGTGCCAGCCTAAGGGTACAAACACACACACCGTATATGCAGCAGATGCGCAGCAAATACGCAGCAGATTTGATGCGGTGTTCAGTTATTTAGATCTAATCTGCTGCGTATCGCAGCAGTAAATACGCTGCGTATACGGTGTGTGTGTTTGTACCCTAATGCATACACAATCTAGGCCATGGCGGTTGGACACAGGGCTGCAAGTTGTTTTTTAGGACAATAACTGCATCACTGAACAGACCCCAGGACAGATCTTGGATTAAAAGCAGCTATCTGAAGGTACAAGTGGTTTGGAGGGGACAGATTGTGGGTAGAGAGTCGCCTTAAACGGTGCCATTGGGGACAGGGACTTATTTGAGTCAACAGTGACTGTAATTAGCTACAGAATAAAGTAGTCCTATATACCTACAGGGAAATATAAATATATATATATATATATATATATATATTGAATTCAAACTGTTAATCCTTTTTTTTCCCCTAGACTATGAAGTAGTAGTGGAAAATAGTCTATAATACAGAACTTAAGACAATAATTCAGCTTTTTATTTTTCTAGCAAAACTTACGTAGCCAAAGGCACATTGTGACCAATAAGAACACAAACATGCGTTGGTACTTTTTAGGCAGCACTATGTTTACAACAAAAATGCAAATTCTCAGATTTTGTTAAAAGCAATGTATCAGAAAATTATCTATTGTTTAAATACAATAGGTTAAACATATCTTTCAAGAATTTTGGTGACGTTTTTGCAGTCTTCAGTGTGGCCACTAGGCGTAATATTAGGACGAGACATCCTGTTCTTCCTGTGATGACAAGAAAGTAGCTCTATACAGAAGTACAGCAGTACATAAAAAGGAAGCTCAGCCTCCTCTCCCTTTGTGCAATACAAAAATTAGGGTCTAAAGAGGTTCATTGTATCACTAAACGCTGTTAAAACAATAAAATCTAGATGACACATTCACTTTAAGGCTACATATAGACATCATAGGAAAGGTCCATCATTGATTTGCCACAAATTTTTTTAAAAAAATCTGTGTGTATTAAGCTTGGTTCACACTAAGTTTTTTTTTTTCATCTGTTTTTGCAAAAAATGGACGCATGTGTGTGCATCTGTTTTGATTTGTTTGTCCATAGACTTCCATTATACACAACGGCTAAGTTTTTGTGTACGTTGAAAAAAACAAAAACAACAAAAAAAAAACAGATGTTTTGATCTTTTTTTATAATGAAAGTCAATGGAAAAAAGGATGCACACAAAAGCAAAAAAAAAGCAAAAACAAAACAAAACAACAACTTAGTACCTGCAAGGCAAATGGTAAAATACACAGTGAAAATCTTTGACAATTCTGCAAGCTGCATATTTGAGAATTTTCAGGATTTCCTAAAACCCATGCAGGTCTTTTCCTTTACATGAATTTTGTAAACATATTCACCACTGTAATTTGTTCAGGTTTTTGAGTCCGAAATATATATGAATATGTGACTTGTACTTCTCTTTCCGGCTCAAGTCACTTCTGGTTTTGGCACAAAAACTGCAGTGGCAGTTTTCCAAAACACTGCCATGTGTGAAAACCAGCATCATGCTGTTTCTGGAAGAAAACAGACATTTTATTCTTAGCCTCGATAAGGTACATTGCTTTAAGGTTTTCACAGGAATAGACTGGCGCTGGTGCCACAGTCATCTTTTTAAACCGTGGCCCGCTTCCCGTGCGTGACGCTGGTCTATTCCTGAACACCGGCCCAGTCTTAAGCAATGGCAGTGAGCCCGCCCGCCCCCAGTGTGACAATCTGCCCTCCCCTTTGTGACGCGGCTCCACTGATTCTGATGGAGATGCGTCAGAGTGGCAGGCGCACCGTCACACTGAGGGCGGGCGGGCCCACTTCCAGTGCTTCATGCCAGGCTGGTGCCCAGGAATAGACTGGCACCATGCACGGGAACTGGGCCGCAGTTAAAAAAAAGAGGACCACAGCAGTGGTGCCAGTCTATTCATGTAAAAACCTGAAAATGATGTACCTGATCGTATGTTTGCTTTAAATAAACCAATACAAAACAGCTGTCTAATGTTTTTTCTAAAGCAGCCGCTTGCTAGTTTTAGCAACCTATAAGCAAAGTTTGCCAAACTGATAAAATGTAACACCAAACGCTCCGCTCCTATTATAAAATACTGTAAGCTGTAAGTTACAGTTGCAACATTATTAATTAGAACCTAATGGCCATCTCTCACTCACATTCTTTATTTTTTGCACACGTTCAAATACAGTTCATGTATAAAAAAAAAGGTAGAATGTAAATATTACAAGTGAAAATACATAATGTAGATGAAACATTCAGTACCAAAATTAAACAGTTCAATGTGGAAATCTATTGCTTAGTATATGAACACCCAGCAGTATGATTTACTTTACAAGCTAATACAGCTGTTGGGTTTTGACATAGCTGTTATATACAGTAATGCAAACTGTTCACATCTCTTCCCTGACACTTATAGCTTTAATGGGATGATAGGCCAGTACTTCGGTTGCTTTTTATCACAATGTCTATCAAAGTTGAGTTGCATTGCAGTTTCCATTCCTTGGATCTGAGCGGCATCTTCGCCAAAAAGCTTCTTCATTTCTACTCGACGTCTTTCTCCAGGTCTTTCTGAAGGAGGCTGGGTTGATCTTTTAGTGGGGATGTGTAGATCGTGACCGGCATCTACGTATTGCTCATGGATTTCTTCTTCAAGCTTCTGCTGCCTCTCTGAAATAGAAAGGTAGATTTTTTTTTAGAAAAATAAAAAGCCCATTGCCGCTTTCCACATACGCATTTAGAATGTGTTCCACACCAATAGCCGCACGACATTGCCGATACTTTGAAATGTATGAATTGAATGGCCATTAGATTTGTCACCACTGTACATTGACCAACATAATACAAAGTCATTTCAATTGACCACAAGGTGCTTCTTCGTGGGGAAAATGTAGTGATTTCCTGCCATGTTCTTTTCTCTTTGAAAGCACACTTGTAACTAATGTAGGTGCCAAAATCATGTTTGAGAAGCTGCTTTCATTTTCTTTGAAGCCCCTAGCCACGTTGTTCATGGCGATGCAGTTTGACAAAAGTCTATACCAGTGATTTAATAGAAGTTACAAGTTACAGATGGTGAACTGAGAACACAAGTTCCATTTGTGAAGCTTAGACGGATGACCCATTACATTATATTGGTTGAACATGGCCATACTTTCAATAAAGTGCTGAAAACTCATTTGTAAGTTTATTAATACAAACCTATTGTTCACAAAACATCTGATACATCATCTCTATTCTGCATTGTAATATAAAAGTCTATTCCTAAAAATGAAAGATGACCAGTTCCCATTCTCTATCACTGATGGAAGAAAGGCTGTATTCACACAGGGTAAGGCCATGTTCCCACTGCGCAAGTTTTGTAATAATCACGACCGTCGTAACAATCCCTTCTAAAGGAATCTCGGCCGGAGTGTATACACATAGTATACGCCCTGGCCATGATCCTTAGCGGCGCCACAAGAAACTGACATGTCAGTTCACACAATGGAGTCTCCATTTTGTGCAGTGAGGAATTCGGATGCGAGTGCGCACGGATGTGTCCACATCCGAATTCAGCAGCAGTGAAGATCATTTAGCCGGTACTGCAGTACCGTCCGTTAAGCGACCCGGTGTCATACAAAGTGGGAACATGGCCTAAAAGTATGCTATGGCCCAGCTTTAAAATTCACATCAAGCTTTTACAGAATCCACTATAAACTTTTTTATACTATTTTTAAGTGCGGTTTAAATCTTAAAGTGTGCTTTAATTAGATACAGGAGATGTCACTTCCGGGAGTATGATGTGGCCTGGTTCTGGAGATCTAACTAGACTGCAAGCCCACAAACGCTTCCAGCTGCAACACTGGCGCCTACCCCATAGCTCTGTAGAGAATTGCGCTGCCCCCTCCATGGAACCAATGGCCCATGCCACACCACAGCCTGAAGGCACTGCCAGTTTCCAGCAGGAAGTTTGTGATAACCTTGTTCGATCCCTTGCAGGTAATCTTTCAAGCATCTGTTCGGGGGGCGGCATCTTCTCATTTCATGACAGCCCCCCAATCTCTCATGCCTGCCCTAAGGGACAGAAAAAAACACAACCTCCTGCTGTTTCGCAGCATACTTTAAGAAAAACAAAGTGTGTCACGAAAAATATGGGCTCATATGGGTCTGTAGGCGAGGGTGAGGGATTTTTGAGGGTTGGACAGACATAGGTAGGAACGCTAACTCGGGGACAAGTTTTAATTGGAAAACCCCTTTAATTAAATATGTTGTATTGTATCAGTACAACAGCCAAGGTGAGACACGCAAAGATGATGAGTGTTTCAGACCCAAGTGTTTGCCTCAGTTGTGTTGCTCCTTCATACGTTCTTCCTGGTATCATGTCTCAGATTTGCAAAATTTTTCTGTCAGCACAAATCTTTACATTAACCACAGTAAGGTCAATCTGTGATCGCAAACTTCTAGCAACCAAGCTATGGTTATACTAAGCACTTCAGAGTCCAACACAGTAAAATCTCCAGTTAATCTGCTATCGGTAGCTATAAAAATGGGATAGTGACCAAATGATCCATCTTTCAAGCAGAAACACTGTCATTTTCCTGCTGCCATAAAAGACTGTGGCCCCAATTTACTGTGTAAACTAGAAACTTGTGTATACTGCCCGTAGCAACCAATCACAGCTCAGCTTCAGGCTCTGGTAAGCTGTGATTGGTTGCTAAAGGCAGTTTACACGATTTGATAAACAGGGGTGTATGACTATACATAGGTGGGCCGATAGGGGATTATTACTAAACGGGGGGGAGTGAGCGGACAGGGGTGTATGACTATACGGGAGGGGGGGTGGGGTGGATAGGGGTGTGTAACTTTACAGGGGGCACATAGGGATGGCAAGCGGATAGAGGTGTATTGCTATATAGGGGGTGCAGATAGGGGTGTATTATTGTACAGGGAGGTGCATGCTGGGACCTGTAGTCCCCTCAGTAACAGTACAGGGCTGTAACATAGGAGGAATGAATGTGGCAGGATGCCACACACAGCAATAACTTATCCTGCCTGCTGCAGCACATCTATTTCTCCTATGTTACAGCCCTGTTCTGTTACTGTGACTACAGGGCAGCTACTCCTCCAGCCGTGACATGCCGGCGTCACTGCACACACAGCACAATAACATGTGCAGCTCTCACTGGCCGGGTGTGTATGAGGGGCGCCGGACGGGTCCGGATTTGACGGGTGGGGGCATTGATGGGACAGGTGCGGTGGGACAGGGCCTCGGACCGGACGAATGGGGGGGGGGGGGGGGGGGGAGGGTGCACGGACAGGATGGGGGGGGGGCGCTTAGACTGGACACTCGGGCATTTTCACCTGGGCCCTGCTGCTCCTCCACCTCCCGCTCTGATACCGGCGTCCCTGCACATAACGTGCAGCGCTCGCGCCGTGCGGGGGCGCTCTGACGGGACAGTTGAGGGGAGACGGCGCTCTGACAGGGGAAAAATACAAAAATGCCGCAGATACCGTCCTGGCTAAGTTGAGGTCGGTTAACCGACGCCAGTGACTGTATCGGTATTTTTGCGGTATACTGCCCAGCCCTATTTTATGGGAAGTTCAAAAGATGCGATCAAATGCGTATTAACAAATTTTCGTTAGTGGTTTGATCATTGCCTGCATACACGGAAAGATTATTGATTAAATGCAAAACGATATAACGAATATTCACACAAAAATCTTCCTAACTTGACAACTAATCTTAGCCCTTAGGAAATCTCAGCTCTTTTACATCAGTCAAGCCCTGTGTAACCTATGGAGAGGGGAGGGGGAGGAGAGAGATTAGTCGCCAGCAGAGAGCAGAAAACCAACTATTACACAGCGGGACCTGTGTGAAAGCAGGTATTCAGAGGTCAGTGCTGACTTCAGAGGAGATAGCCTGGTGATGTAGCTGTAAATTAACTCTTTGTTGTCCTGTTTTGGTGCCTCACCTCCCCTCCACCCCTCCTCTCTCCATAGAAAACCATGAAGACAGGAAGGAGAGCTTCAAACTGCTTTTTCATGATAAATATGCATAAATTTTCGGCTAATAAACCCAATTACAAAGTTTCTTAAAATTGCTTGTACTACTGATTTTTGCAAAAAGAATTTAAACAACAGTGACACTTTAAGGCACAATGAGACAGAAATTTCTTTGTAAAAACTGATGCTAGACTGGAGGCCAGAACCAGACTCGTCCTAAGTGATCCCCAGCATAAGAGGTGAATTTAGAGGACCTGCAAGAAGCCTTCGCACACAGCAAATCCTGGCATGAGTCATAATTTCCCTGGTAAATGGCAGCAGATGCACAGTTAAAGCATACAAAAGGGTGATGAGGGGGAAGTGGGAGGTGGGATGTGGGAATGTAGAAAAATCTCTTGTATCACAAGTGCCAGGTTGGAAAAAGGAAAGCATCAAGTGGAAAAAATGAAGTGGTCCTGCCAAGCCATGAGCCAATTCCTGACAACCTCATTTTTTGAAGCAAGAGTATTTGGTTTTAATTTTTTAAACATGTTTCTATCACAACAAGGCAGGTCTGTGTACTTGTGTGCATGTATAACTGTTGTCACAGAAGCGTATCTGTTGCTGTACAGGAACACGGCCACTGACATGAGAGCTCTGTATAGGAAACAACAAAAGTTAAAGGGGTTATCCAGATAATCTTTTGCATATTTAAAAATATCCACGTTACTCTCCTAGTCAATCCCTGCTGCTGACAGTGTATTTATTATGTGTCCAAACACATGCAGGAGAAGCACAACAGCAAGAATTGTTATTTGTTGGGTGAAATTGTGGAAAAGAAAAAAAAATTATTTAGTTTCCCAAACCATCAGATTTAATAATGTGTCTCATGCCATTAGTTAATCTGGTAGGTTTTTTCAAAGGACAAAACTAAAACCCAATCTTCCCGCCACACTAGAGATGGCTGATTCTTAGAATGCACAACCTGTAAAAGAAAAAAATAAAGATTAAAAAAGTTTAGACAAAAAAAAAAGTATGGGTGAGTCAGGTTTCTGGGACGGAAAAGCGGCAGCGAAAATGGACAAAAAAAATCTGTCATTTTTTAAACATTTATAAACTAGCCCCACTGCCTTTAACCATTAGACCCAAAAAGAACAATCTTGCTTTCACGTGTTCACAAAATGTTGCACCATTTCTCTTTGGACCAGTCAATGTGTTTCTTGGCAAATTTTAACCTATTCAAAATGTCTTTTTTCAAACACAAAAAAAAGCTTTGCAGGGAGATCTTGTTTTTTTTTTTTTTTTTTTTAAACCAAATTTTATTGGCACGAGTTTGCAGAGAAAGAGAACATAGCAATACAAGATGAACAATGATACATATAACATACCAAAAAGTTCCGCGCTATTCGAGTTGTTCACCCTATATAGTCCAGGTTGCATAGTCCTCGTATTTTCCATTTTTTGTGGCGTTCACCACTCTAGCGTCGTCACATCTGCACAATGTGGTGCCATAAACCATACATAGGTCTATATAACCGTTAACAAACATAACCAGCCGTTAACATAAACATACAAAAACACCCAAAAACATAAAAATATATAAAGGCCAAGGAGATCCCCCTTCCACCCTTTTCCTTGTCAGGTAATTTTTAGTGGACCCAGTGTGTCCTTCAAATCTTCAGTATAATACCATTCAGTATGTCTAAAGGGACTCATAAGGTGTTTGATCTCTTCCCTCGAGAAGGTGTGGATTATAAAGGTTCTCCATTTTGCAAAGAAAGTTTTTGTGGACTGTTCCTTGTTGAGAAGTGTATGTATCTTATCCATGTTAACCAAGTGTTTTAGAGTGTCACTAATGTCCTGTATCGATGGGACCTTGTCTATCAGCCAGTTCCGCAATAAACACTTAACCACAACCAGTAATACATTGTGAATGGCTTTATTAGCTACGAGAGGTGGTTCGGGATCATCCGACCGTTCACAGGTATAATGAAGCAAGCAACTAACCGGGTCAATCTTAACAGACTTTTGCCATATTCGCTTAATAAAATTTCCGACTTCATTCCATAGCGGGGTCACTTGTGAGCATGCCCATAGGGCGTGGAATAAATCCGCCTTGGGAGTCTTGCACTTAGGACAGTGACGTAGATAGTGTGCAGGAGCCTCTTTGTAAGTGAGATTGAAGGCATAAATGGCCCTGTGAATAAGCCGTATGTGCATCTCTCTCCACCTCTCGCTTACAATGGATTGGCGAACAAGCCTTATACCCTGACAAATTTTGGTATGTAAGTCAGCGTCCTCTATATGCATCGACCAGGCTGTAAACAGAGTGTGACCTAACCTGTCCAAGGTGTGTGAGGCCAGATGTTTATAGGAATCAGATAAGGACAGCTTAGTACCTGTGGTCCCCATTAGCTGATCAAACCTGTTGGTTCGCTCAGCTTTAGCAAAATCTAACACTAAGCTTTTACAGTGACTTATAAGCTGTAGATATTGGAGTCTGTGATGTTGCGGAAGGTCAAATTTTGCGGACACATGTTCCCAAGAGTGGAGAGTTCCCCTCTCGACATCTATCAGATCGTTAACAGATAGAACCCCTTTGGATCTCCAAGTGCCGAATAATTTATTTTGATTCCCTAACGGGAAGGAAGGTGAGTTCCAGAAAGGCATGTACTTGGAGATACAATAAGGTGTCGAGTACAGTTTCCTGATTGCTTTCCACGCGGCTATGGTATCGGTCATTAGCAGACTAGTCCTGATGGGGCGAGGTAAGTCTGCACGTTTGGTATGTAAGAGCGCTCCAAGGTTCCATGGATGTGCAAAGCTGCGTTCTAAGGGTAGATTGGAGTACCATGATGTGCCCCAGATCCAATCCCGTACATGTCTAGACAGTGATGCCAAGTTATACAGTCGGATGTCAGGGAGCTGCAGACCCCCGCTACTTTTAGGTAGGCAGAGTTTCCTGTATGCTATGCGTGGACGTTTACCTTGCCACAGAAATGCAATAAAAGCAGATTGCAGCTGCCTGACATCCAAGTGGCGTAACAGGAGAGGTAATGTTTGCAAGGGGTATAGAAGTCTCGCAAAGCTCACCATTTTAAGTAAGTGCGCTCTGCCCGTGAGAGACAATGGCAGGGTTCGCCACCGCTCTAATTCCCTAACAATTTTAGTGATCAGTGGGGCGTAATTGAGTCTATAGAGGGATTGGGGATACTTGCCTATTTTTATCCCCAAGTATGTGAGGTATGTGGATACCACCTCTATTCCCTGTGGGGGTGTAAAAGACGAGGTGCGAGTATCCAGATACATCAGCTGACACTTTGTGGGATTTATCTTATATCCTGAAAAGGATTCATATCGGGTGAAAGCAGTGAACACTTGATGAAGGTGTTTGGAGGGGGACTTTAAAAAGAGCAAAAGATCGTCGGCAAAACAGGTAAGACGGACCTCCCTTTCTCCTACCCGGATCCCCTCATATACTGAGGAGGAGAGGAGGTGGCGTGCTAACGGTTCCAATGCGAGATCGAACAAGAGTGGAGACAGCGGGCAGCCCTGACGTGTGCCTTTCTGCAGGTGGATCACATCCGACAAGAAGCCCGTTGTAAAGACTCTGGCCTTGGGTGTTCTGTACAAGGCGTTAACATAGGATCTTAACATGCCAGAAACCCCAAAGCGGTCTAGTACTAGTTGCATCCAACTCCAGTTGATGTTATCGAATGCCTTCTCTGCGTCAATCCCTAACAAGGCAGGGGGTTCCTCGCCGTCTCCACTCCCCGCCACCGTATCCTGTACTGCCAAGACCGTTCTTATATTAGTAACTGCCGCTCGCCCCGATACAAAGCCCACCTGGTGAGGACCTACAAGAGAGGGGAGGACAGCGGCTAGCCTATCCGCCATTATTTTTGACAATATTTTGACATCTTGATTTATCAATGATATCGGGCGGTAGGCAGTAGGGTCGGAAAGATCTTTTCCTTGCTTCGGCAGCACCTTAATATACGCCATATCCCCGGTAGGCAGGTTTTCTTCCCTAGCTAATATATGATTATATACTGACAGCAAAGTGGGTGTGATGTCTTGTCTGAGGGACTTATAAAATTCACTAGTGAAGCCGTCAGGCCCTGGCGCTTTGTGAGTCGGTAAGTGTTGAATAGTGTGTTCGATTTCTTGTATTGTCAGTGGTGCATTTAAAATATCTAATTGCTCCGGGGTAACTGACGGGAGATCTAACAGGTCAAGAAACGCTTTACCCTCTGAGATGTTTTGTGTGCCTTGGGTGTACAGCGTTTTATAATATTGCTGGAATCGGGAATTAATAGTTTTGGGATCATGTTGGGGGGTGCCATGTTCGTCTCTAATGTACGATATATTTGTTGTCCGTCTTTGGCCTGACGCAAGATTTGCCAGCAGTCTACCGGCCTTGTCTCCAAATCTGAAGAACTCAGCCTGTTTTTGATCTCTAATGAAACTTTCCAGCACATCTTGCGCCAGATCAAACTCCTTTTTGGCGGCAACCCACTTCTCTTTATTATCAGTAGTGTGGATTTGTAGGTAATTAGTGTATGCCGCTCTTAGGGTTTGTGTGGAGGAGTTGAAGTGTAGGACTGCAGCCTTCTTTTTCGCAGAGTAGTGAGAAATAATTCTCCCTCTCAACACAGCTTTTGCTGTTTCCCACATCAGAAAAGGATTATCTGTATGTTCCCTATTGTCTGCACAATATTCAGCCCACCACCCTTTCAAAAACAGGAGAAAATCTGCGTCTTTGGCCAAAGTCGTGGGGTACCGCCACAAGATGTCTGTGCCTTTGGGATAGTCCGGGCGGATGGTGATGCTGATCGGAGCGTGATCTGAAATAGCTAAGTCATGGATTTCCGCTGCTAATATTTTGGGTAGTAGGTGTGGTGACAGGAGCAAGTAGTCTATACGGGACCACATGTCGTGTGCGTAAGAATAGTGGGTGTATTCCCTGTCATCGGGGTGAAGGTGGCGCCAGGCATCAACTAGGTGGGTGGATGTGAGGATGGTTTGAAGGAGTTGGTCCCTGCTAGTCATGGATGTGTTGGGGGTACGTGTGCGTTTTCTATCTTCCAGATTATGTAATACCACATTAAAATCCCCTCCCACTATTAAACTGCTCCCTTTGTTTTGCAGTACCTCCGACTCTAGATGTTGTAAAAAGGTCTTACTATGATCATTTGGGCCATAGATATTAAAAATGTGCAATTTACCTGAAGGTGAGTCAAGTACCACTTGTGACATCCTGCCTTGATCATCCGCTTCCGAGTGCAGAATAGTGTATGATAGCTTCCTGCTTAACAATATCATTACTCCTGCCTTCCCTCTCACCGCCGAGGATCCCAGGACATCACCCACCCACAGCTTCTTCATTCGAAAAAATTCCGACTCGGTTAGGTGAGTTTCCTGGAGCAACGCTATATCCGTTTTTAACCGTTTTAGATGTCTAAGCACGCTCATCCGCTTGTTAGGGGAATGTAGTCCCTTAACATTCCATGATGTTATGTGCGTGAATGGGTTACCTCTGGGGGGGTGATGTCACTGGATCCAAAACAACCAGACGTCAGCAGGTGGGGTGAATCTCCTTGGCAACAGAAAAAAACAATATAACCATAAGTACATACAATTTGTACAACATGAAAACGCCACAGAATCGTGACAAAATAGCAGATAATAGTAATGACATTAGTCAAATAAATCAAAGTACGAGTGAAAGTAGTCGTGGACTTCACTTCTTTCGCTGCCCTGGAGGAGCCTCGTGAACTCCCCATAATAACCTAAATTATCTGAAATAACAAGTATGGCGCCCCAGCCCTCCCCGGGCCCTATTGGTTACCCCATAATATCAGGGAGATATGAAATCAACTAGGCCCCATTCGAAACTAAACATAGAGTAAGAGAATAAAGGAGTAGAGAGCTAAACCATAACTATACTATTATAAGCCGTAGCACAGCTGAACCCGCATAAGTGCTTCCAAGCACTACAATACTTATCACATGTCCTGGATCAGTCCATTGCTTCTGGGGCTGAATGCGGACTTTGTGTACGTCTCCTCTTGATCGTATCAGACGGCACTGCAGAATCCACCTCTTTCTTCAGCGAATCCACAAAAGAGGACGCAGCCAACGGTGATCGTAAGGTTTCCATGGATCCATCTTGATGAAAGATCCTAAGGACTGCCGGGTACTGTAAAGCAAACTTGACCTGATGTTTCACCAGTAGCGTGCAGATGGGTGCGAATGCCTTCCTCTGTTTGGTCACCTCAGCCGAGTAGTCGTTGAATAGTAGTACCTTCGCACCACGTATGGCGACCTCCGCTCTTGTCTTCTTGTACGCTTGTATAATCATTTGTTTATCAGCAAAGTTGAGAAATCACCTGACGCGGCCTGTTCCCCAGGCGTTTGGTCACTGCGTCTGTCACTGATGGAGGGGGGGGCCCCATACGGTGGGCTCGTTCTACTGGGCAGGAACCGGTGAGGCCCAGAGCAGCCGGTAGTTCGGCGGAGCATATCTGTAGTAGTTGTGACACTGGCACCGACTCGGGCAGTCCCACCATCCGCAGGTTGCTCCTACGGGAGCGATTTTCAAGGTCCTCTGTTTTCACCCTAAGGTATTCACATTCTCTGACTACATTGATCAGGCAATTTTTAGTCTCCATTAGCTCCCCCTCCGTTCTCTGCATCCTCCCTTCCAGCTCTGAAATCTGAGTAGCATGCGTTGTCAGTGTGTTTTGCATTTGCGCCAAAGATGTGGCCACTGTAGATTCCAGAGAGGCAACCAGGTCAGGCACCAATATCTTAGCTACCTCTATCGCCATCTGTTTGCAGGTTACCTGTAGCCCTGGAAGAAGGTCCTCTCCCCCTGGGGTGAAGAGATCTTGTGAGGTCGGGAGCTGAGTATCAAGCTGACTAGGCACATGGTGTATCTGCGCCACAGTTTCTGTCAGCGGTGCTGCTGGCGCCATCTTGCCTCTCTCCGCCTCCCTCTGGGGCCGTGGATCGGCGGCTGCAGCCGGCTCCCCGCCGCGGGTAATAAACTTCTCCATCCGATTACCGGAGCAAGGATGGAGTGATGTGCGGGTTTGGAGACCCTGGCGAGCGATGTGAGTGGCGGGGCAGCCCTCGGCAGTCGGGTCCGGGGACGGAGCTCTGGCGCGCACGTCCTCACATCAGCGAGCCGGAACCGGAAGTCTCGAGATCTTGTTTTTAACTTGGCTTCAGATCTTCTGTGATCTTTCTGAGGGTGATCACTAGAGATGATCGAACAGGGCCGAAGTATAGATTCCTACCAACCCAAACCATCGGCATTTGAGTCCCACTGCCTTCCCGTTCCGTGGGGAAGGTGGAGACTGCCCGAGTACCGCCTGGACTCGGGCTCGCAAAGACCTGAACCTCGGCCCTGTTCGATCATCTCTAGTGATCACTGGCTGTACCTTTGGCATTATGGCTGTCCTTTAATCCATTTGAATAACAGTTCCCTGTTTCCTTCTACATCTTTCAGGTATTAGTTGCCACTTCAAGGTATTTGTGATAATAATAGCTGGGCAGCCTATTATATGCTGCACTCCATTATATGTTTTAACCCCTCCAAACAAGTTGTTTTTTTTGTCAGAACAATGTCTGGAACAACCCATTCAGATAGGCTGCTTCTGAAAGCCGTAGCTCTACTACAAATGTAGTATCACCACTTGCCAATAGGAGGGTTCATAAGCATAAATAGCGGGGGAGGAGTGCTGCCAAGAAAAGAGTGTACCTGTCCACTTCACCTTATGGGCATTGTGACTGTTAGGAGGCAGGATCATGTGACTGGCTATGACTATTCAGCATCAAAGCAGGGGAGCAGCACCCTTAGGGCCCTATTCCACCGGACGATTATCGTTCAGATTATCGTTAAATCGTTCGAATCTAAACGATAATCGTTCGGTTGAAATGCAGTTAACGATTAACGACCGAACAAGAAATCGTTGATCGCTTTATAAGACCTGGACCTATTTTTATCGTTGCTCGTTCACAAAACGTTAGCAAACGTTCGCATTGAATAAGACATCGTTCGGTCGTTCACAGTAGATACGAACGCAATAGCGAATAAATAGCGAAGGAAAAACGATCGCAATTACGATCATAAGTAACGATTATCGTTCCATGGAAATGAGTGAACGTTTCAGGTCTTTCGCAATAGCAGTTGTTTGAGATCGTTAACGATTATGCAAACGATAATCGTCCGGTGAAATAGGGCCCTTACACATGGCCAGAATTCTGAGCCATGTTTGTGGTCCCCATAAAGAGCTAATCCTCTATACTGAATATTTAAAGTGACACTGTCACCCCCTTTTTTTGCATTATGACTTCTCTACACAGGTGTAAAGGGTAAATTTTTCATACCTTATTTTATATCATATGTCACGGTGCTTGTTCCAGTAAAAAGGGATCTTTTCCATCTGCGGATTGTACCACCTTGGCGGGGCCATATAACCCTCCCCTGTGACTTCATCACTGTATAGGCCCTGCCCCCTCGACGACCATTGGAACAGGCCAGCCTTAAGTTCTATGTGGCAATGACATCAGATAAGGGTGTGACCTACTAGGGCGATGCAGCCATGAAGCCCTGCCTAGGTAGCACAATCCGCAGATGATAAAAGATCACTTTTTACTGGAACAAGCACCATGACATATCATATAAATTAAAGGGGTTCCCCCCAAAATTATTTTTGCATTAATACGTTGCTCACCCGTAGCTTTCTATCTTTCCAATATAAAGTTATTATGGATTCTGCACAGTTGTGCTGTTATCTAGGTGCACTCACCCCCACAGATTGCATAGAATCATCAGCTCTCAGTCCACTCCGACACGCTCCCTGCTCCTGGCCCCGACCCTCCGAGACGGCATCACATGTCCTCAGTCTTTTTAATGAGCCGGGTTAGCGCTTCTAACCCACCACACTGAAGAGAGGGAGAACACAGAGACAGTGACAGCAGCTGCTGCTGTTCACTGTATCCCTTCTCTGACAGCAGCCCCCCACTGTGTGCACCCCCTTGCCCGGAGCTCACCCTGTATCCCCCTGTAGCTCACCCGGAGCGCCGCCCCCACCCTCAGAACAGGCCGTGCCACCCTCCATCGCTAATCCCCCCCTGCCCGGAGCTCAGCCCTCCTGCGGCTCACCCGGCTGTAGTGAGTGCAGCAACCCCTTGTAGAATTAGAGCTCTCAGCATGCTCAGCCTTCTCTCCGTGCATGCTGAGAGTTGTAGTTCTGCATGAGGGGGCCTCCCCCCCCCTTCACTGAGCTCACGGTGGCCAACCGCGGTCCACACAACACTTTATGCATAAGATATATCATGACAGAACATGGGACAGACATCTGTCGTTCTTCTTGTCATTACAGTAAAAGGTTATTATATGAAGATATATAATGAAGATATATGCCACTGCTATGTCAATATAACAACTCTTCGCTATTACAACTCCGCTATGCCACTCACTCAACTCCGCTATGCCACTCACTCAACTCCGCTATGCCACTCATTCAACTGCACTATGCAACTCACTCAACTCCGCTATATCTTGGTGATATCAGCTCTGCTACATCATGGACCAATCAGGCATAAGCAATGCATGATGGGAGATGTAGTTTTCTGGCCAGCACCATGTTGGATATAGATCGGCTTTTCAAAAAACTTGTAACTATGGAATGGAAGCAGCTAGAAATACAGGAGACGGCTCAAAATTCTCAGGGGGACTTGGTGAGTAAGACTGGCTAGGTTTGGTATCATTTTATTTTTTTGGCTCTTGGGGGGAATACCCCTTTAAGGTATGAGAACTACAAAATTTACCATTTACACCTATGTAGATAAGTCATAATGCAAAAAGGGGGTGACAGTGTCACTTTAAGGTGGAAAACTCCTTTAACAAAACCATAGGGTATGTCCACAGGGGAAAAAACACATCAACGACTTTTCCACAGGGGCAAATTTGCCCTTGCAGTTTTTATTGCAGATCCACAATGTGTCATTGATGTTAAACAGATTCCATGGGGATTTTTTTCTGCAGTGCATGGGATGGCATTTCTTAGAATTCCTTTCACTTTGCTGCTGATGTGCTGCAAATGTTTTGCAGAAAATGCAAAAAATAATCTATGCAGCACACATCTAACGTGACTGAAAACGTACCTTGCCCTATATGTTCCACCAAATCCTACTATGCTAAAATGAGCCATAGGTGCTGACAAAGTCTATTTTCCAAGAACTGGGATTCTACAACAAACTTGATCATGAATTAATATATATATATATATATATATATATATATATATATATATATATATATATATACACACACACACACACACACACACACACACACACATACACACACTACCGTTCAAAAGTTTGGGGTCACATTGGAATGTCCTTATTTTTGAAGGAAAAGTACTGTACTTTTCAATGACGATAACTTTAAACTAGTCCTAACTTTAAAGAAATACACTCTATACATTGCTAATGTGGTAAATAACTATTCTAGCTGCAAATGTCTGGTTTTTGGTGCAATATCTACATAGGTGTATAGAGGCCCATTTCCAGCAACTATCACTCCAGTGTTCTAATGGTACAATGTGTTTGCTCATTGGCTCAGAAGGCTAATTGATGATTAGAAAACCCTTGTGCAATCATGTTCACACATCTGAAAACAGTCTAGCTCGTTACAGAAGCTACAAAACTGACCTTCCTTTGAGCAGATTGTGTTTCTGGAGCATCACATTTGTGGAGTCAATTTAATGCTCAAAATGGCCAGAAAAAGAGAACTTTCATCTGAAACTCGACAGTCTATTTTTGTTCTTAGAAATTAAGGCTATTCCATGCGAGAAATTGCTAAGAAACTGAAGATCTCCTACAACAGTGTGTACTACCCCCTTCAGAGAACAGCACAAACAGGCTCTAACCAGAGTAGAAAAAGAAGTGGGAGACCGCGTTGCACAACTAAGCAAGAAGATAAGCACATTAGATTCTCTAGTTTGAGAAACAGACGCCTCACAGGTCCCCAACTGGCATCTTCATTAAATAGTACCCGCAAAACACCAGTGTCAACATCTACAGTGAAGAGGCAGCTGCAGGATTTTGGGCTTCAGGGCAGAGTGGCAAAGAAAAAGCCATATCTGAGACTGGCCAATAAAAGAAAAAGATTAAGATGGGCAAAAGAACACAGACATTGGACAGAGGAAGACTGGAAAAAAGTGTTGCGGATGGATGAATCCAAGTTTGAGGTGTTTGGATCACAAAGAAGAACGTTTGTGAGACGCAGAACAAATGAAAAGATGCTGGAAGAATGCCTGACGCCATCTGTTAAGCATGGTAGAGGTAATGTGATGGTCTGGGGTTGCTTTGGAGCTGGTAAGGTGGGAGATTTGTACAGGGTAAAAGGGATTCTGAATAAGGAAGGCTATCACTCAATTTTGCAGCGCCATGCCATGCCCAGTGGACAGCGCTTGATTGGAGACAATTTCATCCTACAACAGGAGAATGACCCTAAACACACCTCCAAATTGTGCAAGAACTATTTACAGCAGAAGCAGGCAGCTGGTATTCTATCGGTAATGGAGTGGCCAGCGCAGTCACCAGATCTGAACCCCATTGAGCTGTTGTGGGAGCACCTTGACCGTATGGTACGCCAGAAGTGCCCATCCAACCAATCCAACTTGTGGGAGCTGCTTCTAGAAGCGTGGGGTGCAATTTCTCCAGCTTACCTCAACAGATTAATAGCTAGAATGCCAAAGGTGTGCAATGCTGGAATTGCTGCAAAAGGTGGATTCTTTGATGTAAAAACAATGTTATTTCAAATACAAATCATTATTTCTAACCTTGTCAATGTCTTGACTCTATTTTCTATTCATTTCACAACGTATGGTGGTGAATAAGTGTGACTTTTCATGGAAAACACAAAATTGTTCGGGTGACCCTACACATTTCCTGGGTGGGGGAGGAGGAGAGAGGTACAGCTTGGTCAATATGAAGAGTATACATAGCTTCAGCAAGAAATCCATGGGAACAACTTTTGTCTTAAACATGCGACTGAAGAAACGTGGATAAAACCACAAGCAGTATTCCTTAGGGGAGGTTATAGACCCCTCCAGAGGAACAGTAACAAATACAGTACAACCAGCATAGAGGAAAACATACTTAGGTCTATAAAAAAGAATTAGACCAGAAGATTTCACTTCAAGGGTACAAACACACACACCGTATACGCAGCAGATCTGCAGCAGATTTGATGGTGCAGATTTGATGCTGTGTTCAGTTATTTAGATCTAATCTGCTGCAGATCTGCTGCGTATCACAGCAGAAAATATGCTGCGTATACGGTGTGTGTGTTTGTACCCTAAGGGTGCGTTCACACCTACAGGATCCGCAGCAGATCTGCAGCATATCCGCAGCAGATTTATGCTGTGTTTAGTTATTTAAATGAAATCTGCTGCAGATCCGCAGCAGAAAATCAGCTGCGGATCCGGTAAGTGTGAATGTACCCTAAGGGTACGTGAACACATCAGCTCCAGTTAGTGAGCACTTCCTGATCACTTGCATACGTGAAATACAGAAATTGCTTGCCACACAAGCAGGAGCTGACCTAAAAGTACGGCTGAAGGTGCATTTAACCTGTACCTGGAACTATGTTTAGTTATGATGTGTGGAACTATTACACATAACCTGGTATTTAGCAATGCTTGTGTCTGGTATACAGGAAAATTTATGCTATATCCTATTTAATTTATGGACAACAATATGGAGCAGAAAAGCAGATCTATTAACAGGTATTTCCTATATTTACTTTCTATACAGGAAAATAATAATAATAAAAAACATGGTTCCTGTTGAGCCTTGTACCCCCTGAGGGAGCAATTTCCCATCAGCATATTGCAGAGATAAGCAGCTGCCAGGGACTGAGAAGACTCCTCATTATAACCTGTTCAGTCTGGATGGTTTCATGAGAGTTTCTTCTCTGTGCATATCTATGGTAGGGGGTGGCTGCCTGCTAGGTCATAAGCAATATGGGGAATTGCAATGGTCAATTAGGGTAAAAAGATGGACATCTTCCTCCTGACATTTATCCCTATTCCTGACATTTAAAGCCCTATAACACAGGCCTATCTGGAGGAGCAAGCGAGTGCCGACCTGTCAGATCAGCATTCACTTGCTTCTCGTTCCCCGTTCGCTGCCGGCGATATTACATGCGCCAACAGTAAGTGGGCAAGAGTGGGGAGGGGGCGCAGGGAGCTGCAGGAGGCGCTTCCTGGGTGATTTTTAGATCCTCTAGGAAGCCCTAGGAGGTAGTGGCAGTCGGCTGCCGCCGCTCCTGTTGCGCGGAGTGGGGGCCAGCAGACCATCACTATCGTTCTAGTTTTTTTCAACATGCTGAAAGACAAAGATCAGCTGATATTGTGTATAGGTGATCCTTGCCTTTTAACAGGAGCTATCACGCCAAGCAATTATGGCCGGTAACAGCCAAATATGTCCGATAATTGCTTGGTGTAATAGGGCCTTTCAAGTGTACCTGCCATTAAAACTTTCAAATTTAAAACAGTAGATGTGATATAAAGAAAGTGCAATTTACATTATTTTTTTTTGTTATGAAAAACATGGCACTTCCTGTGTTTAGAATTTTTTTTATTTTTACAAAGAGTCCGAAAACAGGAAGTGCCGTATTTCACAGGTCATCTGACCCCTATCAGAGAAGGCAGTCATGTGACTGATGGACACATTGAGCTGTGACTCTCTGTACTGGCCAGAATTCCTGTGTTTAGTCTTTTTTTTCCAACCAGCACAAGTCAGATAATCTGCCAGTTCGGAGACGGGACCTGGATTTCTGGTAAGTTCAGCTTTGTTTTACAGCATGATGATAAAAAAAAATAAGGAATGTAAATTGCTAACTTGCTTTATATCACATCTACTGTTAATTTAAACTTTAAAAGTTATAACAACAGATACACTTTAAAGCCTTTTTACACAGCCTGATCCACACTCTAAACGAGTGCTGATCTGCTAGATTTCTGCCTGCCTACCAATCCTTGGCTCAATAATCTGACAGTCAGGGCTGCACAAACATTGCTAGCGATGTCTGTGCAGCTCTTTCCTGTCATTGGCAGCAGATTATCCTTTAACATGTTAAAAGTCAGTTAACACACTGTTTTAGTAAGTCTTATTTTGAGCTGTAAATGGCTGTAAAACTGACAAAAAGCAAAAAATGGCTGAACTGAGCGTGAAAAAAAAAAAAAAACAGCTGAAAGAAAGGCCAAAAAAATGTCACATGAACACAGTCTTAATGTTAAATTTAGCTTTGAATGGGAACTTAATATAACTACTAAGGAATGAATATGGATAGATGGATGGATAACCATAAATCTGCACGCACAGAGTATTTATTTGGAGAGCTATGACTCCATTTTGCTGTGTTTGTCTCCCTTTTGTTTCTTCAGAGCTTCCAGTTCTCTCCTACTTAAAGAGGCCCTATTGAGTCCTGTCAATGGAGCCTTTCTAAGCGCTCTGTACTGTTGTTATGGAAACTTTAAAGAGTGGGATTGCAATGTTTTAAAGGAAGCTGAACATCATGATGTCTTGGAAGAATTATCAGTGATTCTATAAAGCTAAAGCTGTATCCCCCCTTAGTGCAATGTGCTCTAGGCTTACAGGGAATATGCGCTCGCTGCAAGGTATTTCCCCAGAAAAAGAGAAAATTGGCTTGGACATGAAACAAGTGAAGGGAATTTCTGTCACCTTACAATAAGCTGTCTCATCCTGTATAGTACAACATTGCAAAAGTAGTAAGAAATGAGACAATAAAAAAAAAAAAAAAAAAAAAAAAAAGGCTATTCACACGGACACAGTCCAATCTCCATTAAGTAATCTGGGGATTGGATTGGAATAATGTTATAAGGGGGAAGCGAGTGCCGACCTGTCAGGTCTGTGCTCGCTTGCCCCTCGTTCCCCGCTCGCTGCCTGTGCTATTACACACACAGACATTGAGCAACAGAGGAGCAGGGGGAAGGGCTGCAGAGGGCAGCAGGAGGGGCTGACGGACAATCGTGTCAGCAGTGATCCTATTACACAGAGCGACAAGCAGCCGACCATCACTGACCTGATCGTAATTTTTCAACATGTTGAAAGATCACGGTCAGCGATATCATGCAAGTGCAGTCTTCTGATTCAGTGGCGTTGGTGGAGTGAGGCAGGGCAGTCGCTGTGTTCAGAGGAGTTGTGCGCTCGGACCGGCTGGTGTGTGACAGCTGACAGCATGAGGCTCCAAGCGGTGGATGACTAGTACCAGACACGTAACGTGCAGCGCTGCTGAGACATGTCTGGGGGTAGATGAGGGGGAGTGGGGGGCCTGGCTGCAGCAGCACCTCTGTACGGATCGTTTATTAGAAGCCATGATCAATGCCTGCCCTGTGCCTGGACAGCTGTGAGCAGGGGCTGCAGGGTATGGGACAGTTACTATGGGGACAACAGCAGGGGGTATTAGTACTATATGTGGGGGGCACACCAGTAGGCTCACTTTTTGGTTCAAAATATTTTTTCCCTATTTTCCCCCTCTA
Organism: Dendropsophus ebraccatus; assembly: GCF_027789765.1. Taxonomy (NCBI): domain Eukaryota; kingdom Metazoa; phylum Chordata; class Amphibia; order Anura; family Hylidae; genus Dendropsophus; species Dendropsophus ebraccatus. The sequence goes on along the minus strand of NC_091458.1, from coordinate 115,720,685 downwards.
AAACCAGAGAATGGTTTATGGAAGAAGCAAGAAATTTTTTTTAAATTAAAGATTCACATGCAGGTACAGATTTGACAAAAATAACTGACTTGTTTTGATCAACAGGTGATCTTACTCATAGTCCCTATAAGACTAGGACTATGAGTACGATTACCTGTTGATTGAAATGCATCAGTCATTTTTGCCAAGTCTGTATCTGCATGTGAAGCTTCACTAAAGAATAAGATTTTTTACCCGGGATCGCTGGCTCTTTCCATATACTGCTCTCTGTGGAGGGTGGATTGCTAGCTCCTTCCATATACTGCTCTCTGTGGAGGGTGGATTGCTGCAGATGTGGTGAGCTGAACTTGTACGTCTTATAAAGCAGAAAATATGGTAACTAAAACATCACCCAATCTCCATCACTCCAACCGGAGCATGTAGCACCCTGGACAGCATTTATTTAAAGCTACAGGGGACTTTGATGGGTCCTCTGTGGCTCCAAGTTCCACCAATATTTTTATATTTAAAGGGAACCAATTCACCCCGTGGCCCCAGGCAGAAACTGACATACAGTGACATAAAGGTCAATATACTTACCACATCGCTCCTGGTCCCGTCCCGAATCCCGTTGTTGACCTGGAGAAATCGACGATTCTTCTTTTCGCGCCCATTATGGTAATGAGCCGAGATGAGTCCAACTTATTCATGAGGTCCTCTTCTCGTCGCCGCCCATCCACGCCTTCTGGAACTTGATTGACGTCTTCAGTCTTCTGACGAATTCCCGCGCAGGCGCAGAAGAGGTGACGGGACCATCGCAACGGCGCCTGCGCGGGAATTCGTCAGGATACGTGCTCGAGACAATCGGCGCACGAGCAGTAAACAGTGAAGCTGCGGAGTGGCTTCAATTGTGAACTTCGCATGCGCCGAAAACGACCGTCATGGCGCCTGCGCAGGATCCGGCGAGAAGAAAGAAGACGAGGAGGAAGAAGACCCGGCGTCAATCAAGTGTCGGAGGCGGGGAGAAGGCTGGACTTCGGGCCCGGCGGCACTCATTACCATAATGGGTGCGAGAAGAAGAATCGGAGATTTCTCCGTGTCAACAAGGGGATCTGGGACGGGACTTAGAGCGATGTGGTAAGTATATTGACCTTTATGTCACTGTATGTCAGTTTCTGCCTGGGGCCACGGGGTGAATGGTTCCCTTTAAGGAAGAATATGTCTGGTCACAGTGTTATCCTATAACCCTCTGGCTGCGTTATGTACATGATGTCTTTGTCCTATGGACCGGGATTTCTCCACAGTTAGATGAATATGTTAGCCATCTGAATGACCATCATTCGTTGACAGAGTTCGCCTTAAAATACAGCAAGGGCTGCACAGACATCGTTAGCAATGTCTGTGCTGCCCTTGCCTTAAGGGTAAAATAGTAAACTTTATCCATACCTGTCCCCAATCCCCAGTGTTCTTCTAGTTTCTGCCCGCTCCCCGCAGCTGGCAATGAAGCTTCTGAGCTGGTCTCTGAAGTGACAGGCCGCTCAGTCAATCACTTGCTGCGGCAACATTTATAAGCGTAAACAGTCGGTTTTGTTCTCATTTCTGATGGATATCTTGTTATATGTACTCATGATATGTTGTTATTTGTTGTGTTCATTTTTGATAATGTAGTTCTTGGTTTTCAAATTTCTCAATCTACTATTTTTCGGTCTACTCTCTAATTTCTCAGTCTACTATTTTTCGGTCTACTCTCTAATTTCTCAGTCTACTATTTTTCACAATCATGGAAATGACCGGGTGGAATAATAGCTTATTATTGCTTTACAGTCAAGAAAACTAGAAGGATCTGTAGCTCTGATATTATGAGACAAATATCAGAAAAAAAGTTGATGGTCAAGAAATTTGTACAGATGAGATATTCATCAAGCATGATGAACAAAATTTTTTGAAAGCTAAAGAGTCAGGAATATTTCTGTAATGCCGTCATCAAGGGGGAATCAGGTGATTGATCCCACAAGGGGGTCACCGATTAAAATAAGGGGATGGTTTTCTTGCGATACTAAGCAAGTTGTAGATCTATTAATATAGCCCTGTAAGTTAAAACGAGACTACTTCAACGCAAAGTATATTGGAGGCTTGATGCATTAAACCCCAAAAGGTTTAAATGAAGTATGCAGTATGGATATTATGTGTATGTAAATGAAGTATGCAATTGTAATGTTTTCCTTTGAATACTTACTATGTTGTAAGTTTTGTATTTTGGTTAAGTTTGATGTACTTTGACATCCTCTTTGTTTTTACCAGAGATAATCTCGCAAGATGTTAGGTTAACTGGTGGTGGGTGCACTTTCACTACGCATGACAAAGGGCACTTTGCCCTTAAAAGATTGCTCACTCAACGTGGTTGCATCATGCCAATTGTACAAATCCTCACTGTGAACGTCGTCTGAAATGCCATGTGCTCCATATAGAATAAAGTTTTTTATGGACAACTAGGTTCTCCGGACACTGGAACACTGGGTGATGGAATATTTATATGGCTATGTGTATATGCTGCATAATTACTAAACACAAGTTTTAATTAAGAGGTAAAAAAAAATAAGTGGTTATATGCATGTTTTTTGGATGATTCAGCTCTATAAGAAGGGGCTTCCTCTCAGGTGTGCCTTAAGTGACACTGTCACCCCCTTTTTGCATTATGACTTTTCTACACAGGTGGAAAGGGTAAATTTTGCCGTTTTCATACCTTATTTGATATCATACATCATGGTGCTTGTTCCAGTAAAAAGTGATATTTTATAATCTGCGGATTGTGATACCTGGGCAGGACCTCACGGCCACAGCGCTACTTAGCCCCGCCCACATCACCACCATATGCCCTGTCCCTCGGTGACGTCATTGGTGCATAGACCCGCCCCCTCTGTGACCATTGGTATGGGCCGACCTAGAGGGGGTGGGGCCTAGACCATTAGGGCACAATTTATGGCGGCACATCTGGGTTACAGGGTGGTGCACGTAAAATGAATAAATCCTCATGTAATAGTCCAAAACAAATTCCGGCACCTACCAGTCGATGCTTGAAGTATTTACTAATCACTTATCCAATCGTAACAACATGGCATGCGTTTCGGCATGAGGCAGCTGATAAAGCCTGACGCTGAAACGCGTCCTGTGCTATGTTGTTACGATTGGATATGTGATTAATAAATACAAGCATCGACTGGTAAGTGCCACTGAGGGGACGGGGCCTATTGTGGTGATGTGGGCGGAGCTAAGCGGCGCTGCGGTCATGAAGCCCTGCCAAGCAGCACAATCCGCAGATGATAAAAGATCACTTTTTACTGGAATAAGCACCATGATGTATGATATAAAATAAGGTATGAAAACCGCAAAATTTACCCTTTGCACCTGTGTAGAGAAATCATAATATAAAAAGGGGGCGACAGTGTTACTTTAAGACTCCCATGAATTAAATTCCCATGAATTAAATTTACACTATCTTCCCACACTGCCTTTATTTGGCCGTTTGACAGACGTCTTTTTTGGATAGCCCTCATTTTGAGGCCATTGTTATTTGTATAATCAAGGCCATCTTTATAAATAAAATAATGGCTTTTATTTTGCTTCAAATGGCCAAAAAAAGACGCTGTGTGAACATAGCCACCCTCTGCAAATCAGATGTTTGACTAGGGTGTCAGGAGCTAGAGCTGCAGCGTATGCTTCAGGTTGTCTATGCAGCAAGTATTTAGTCACCATTACATATTTACCACCAAAACTTGCATGTAATGTAACCAGTCCTTACTTAGCTCTTCTCGATGTCTCTCCGTCTCTGCAAAGTATTGGCGCAGCTCCTCTGTTATCTCCATGTTACTCATGTCACATTCTATTCCTTCCTCCTCAGAATCAGAAGACACAGCCTCTTCTTGTTCCATCGCAGACTCCTCATCTTTAGAGCATGATACCTTTAAACAGGGGCGATCCCTGCGTGGTTGCACAGGGTGTTTCGGTGGCCTTGCATAAAAGGAAGGATAAGAGGACTCCCCTCCTTCCCAATCTGTATAACGAGTATTATGGAAGGTTTCAGCCAGGTACCAGGGGGGATAACAGGTAGATGCCACGGCCATTCTGTATGCTCTCTTATGCCTGTACAGCCACTGCATTGCTTGACTGTAATGCTTCCAGTACCTAGAATATACCCGTCCAGCATACCAGGGCTCAGATTCTTGAAAACGTATGCTTGCCTAGGAACAAAGTGACAATTACAAAAAAAAAATACTTATGGTTCTGTGCATTACTATGATATAACACTTAATCTCAGTAAACATCATCTATTCTAGTATCTGTTACGGATAGGAAATTGTTAACAGAGTATATTTTGTTATTCCTTAGGTCCCGGGGAAAAACACTTTAGTGAGATGACACAGCACATTGAAGTAGTTGTGTGAAGTCCCAAGCTTAAAGGGGTGGCTTTGTGGCAGGTATTTCTGCATGTTCCATAAATTGTGTATGGGGTTGTATGCAGAACCAGACTACAGTGTTTGCTTGTAGTCTGTTACCATGGAGACATAGGGGTCTGTAAAAGAGCTATAGAACAAAAATGTTTTATTCTGACCTATTACATTTAAGATGCATTGGTGCAATAAAAAATGGTTGTGAATGTAGACATAGCCTTCAAATATTTTTTATCTTTGACATGAAATGTTCTACAGCTGTAGTAACTCTCAAGTGCCTTGATCACTGCCCTGTATCATTAAATCCACAAATGTCAAACACTATCTTCTGTATAACATGTCAGGGTTGTAAGAACGAGACATTTTCACGTATAGTATAATTTCTACTTCCCATACATTCATGTAAACCAAAGCGTCAAAGCAAACATCCAACTTAACATTTGGGACTCTTCTGAAAGCCCCAAACACATCTGTAGAGCAGCTGTCCAGCACTGTTAAACATACTAAAATGACATACGTGTGTTATCAAACTACTAAAACTATTCCAGAATATTGTGTATAACGGTCTACAATACCGAACAACAACAGAATTGTAAGTGATGTAAAGAAACAGCCCTACTACTACTACTAAGATTACGGACACAGCTGTTGTTCACACGGGAGGATGGGAAGATATGTAGACACTGTGGGAAAACTGTACTCCACATCCTGCTGTATATGGTTCCGGACTATGAAACTTCAACCTCCAGTGTTTACTATCGGCAGCCCGGGACAGATCATTACAGTTCCTTAGGAACCTCTCATGGGCCTTAAGGGTACGAAGAGAAACTCTGACTTACAATACAAACACAACAATAAAATCCATATGGTGATTATTATTATTATGTATTGGTAAGAGCAATGGGAAATAGATGATCTCCTCTCTGTACATACAGCTGGGACCACATCCTGCTCTCACAGTACATGGGGGCTCTATTTGTTGTATTAATGGCATTTAACTATTAAATATAAGTCCCCAAACAAGTGCACAACCCCAATCTGTTAAGGAACTTCTTAACGAAGCAGTTCACAAATTTTTTTTTCTTGCCCCCCGACCCCCCTAGACGCTGGCGTTTATACTCACTGCAGGTGATCTGTGTCCCACGTCGCGGCTCCGGTCCAGTTCTGCGGCACCATTCAAATCCGATCACATCAGCCGCTGCTGTGACTCCTCTTCTGTGATCCTGTGATTGAACACGCTTCCATAGAGAATGCATTGAAGCACATGATTTCCATCGTTCAATCACAGGAGAAGGGGAGAGCGCGTCGGATATGAGCGCGCGTCGGATTTGAACGACATCCCAGGACCAGAACAGAGCCGTGGGACACCAATCACATGCGGTGAGGGGGGGGGGGGGGGGGGGGCGGTGTTAGGGCAATAAAAAAATCTTTAAGCAACTCCTTAAGGCCTGTTTTCATATGTAGCATTTTCGGTATGTTTTCGGTGAAATCCCAGCAAAAAAAAATGCACTATTTGACGTTAATGGCAGTAAAACTGTGTCATTGTTTCCACAACTACCAAAATTGCGTCAAAATTGCATGAAAAATGCATCAAAAATATGATGTATGAACACAACTGTAAGATGGGAACAGCCCTATCATAGAGCATATATTACTACTCACCATTTTAATGACTTTTTTAATCAGTTCTCAAGATCCTATAATGGAAAAAAAGAAAAAAACAGAATGAAAGCATTTATGGCAAAGTTATACATTAAATTAGAATTAGTTACCAACTGCACAAGACTTTTTGTTGTTTTTGCCCCCCACGACCACAGAAAATGAGGTTGAACACTCCAGACAAGAAACCTGGACCCACAACTACTGCATTTCCATATGCTCCAGACCGACCTTACCTTCTCATTCAGATCTTCAGATTGTTACTCACTCACAAAGTTTCGTAATAAAAAAGAACAAACAAACAGATGAATTGGACCAAAAAAAACGAATCAAACGCCATATCTTCTCATCTGTTTATTGCTCTATTTTCATTCTGAGTAATGAAATCTGAGCTGTGATTCATAAACCTGGGCTGATGAGTGTGAACTGAGTTTAAGACGTAAAGCCAAATTACACTGCAGGTTGCCTTCTCCATCCCCCAGTGTACACATCAAACAAACCCACAGGGTACAAGAGTGTCTTTTTGGCTTCCATCAGGTTGGTATGTAGATATATATAATTAATTTTTTTTTTTTTTTTTAAACAGCCAGGAGGCTTCCCTTACAAATATACCACACGGTATATACTGATTTAGGCTATGTGCACACACTGTTGAACTTACAGCTCTTTTTTTTTTTTTTTGGGGGGGGGGGGGACTGGACGGCTAGTCATTTACAACAAATAACGGCCGTTTTTATGACAGCGGACATTATTTGTATAACTTTTATAGACTAACGGTCGTTATATGACGGCCGCCCAACAAAAGTCATTTTGATGGTGTGTGAAGATAGCCGAATACTGCAAAAAGCGTAAACAGTCCTAGACTTGCATAGATTTTTGCCCAAATCATAAACCATACACTATGGGGGAGATTTATCAAACATGGTGTAAAGTGAAACTGGCTCAGTTGCCCCTAGCAACCAGATTCCACCTTTTATTTTCCAAAGAGTCTGTGAGGAATGAAAAGTGGAATCTGATTGGTTGCTAGGGGCAACTGAGCCAGTTGCACTTTACACCATGTTTGATAAATCTCCCCCTATGACTCTCGTCACATCACATGTTGTTGGGTGTATACACATCAGCAGGGTACCACTCACTCAGCCGAGGTCAAAGGAGTGCCCTGTAGGTCTACTTTTAGCTAGTATACGTTGATATACATTTTTGTGTGGTACACAACAGCACAGTAAATTATAGAAAAATATATGCCTATACAGTGAGCCCATCAGAGGTTCTCGTTGGGAGATCTTCCTGCTATAGATCTCCGACATGGACTTGGGCAGCTTTAGCCTCAACAAATTTTAGATCATCAAAGGCGAGAGAGAACGAAGCCAACTTGATATAGTGAAAATCCTACAGGGCATTGACTTAAAGTGGGCTGACTGTCAAATGCAAAACAACTCCTCTTGAATACAATGCAACTCAATGCTGCAATTGTGCTCTACTCTGAATAGCAGACACTGAATTCATTATACATTGTAACTCATCCCAGAAGAGATGACGGCTTTTGTGCATCAAGATCAAGGTCTTGTGTAGCACAGGGTGCGCTTTATCATGTGTTTTCCAGAAACACTACTGCACAAAGAACCAAATCTGAGATAAGGAATGGCCAAAGCCACCGACTACCCAAGAAAGAGAGAATGAAACACTTTCCGTAATTCATTGTGACATAGACCATAAGAGATCACAGTGTATAATATATACTGACACGTTCCAGATATGCAATATAAAGATGGATATATCCTGGAGTTATACTTCCGTCTTCTGTCTCACAGGTCTTGGCTTCTTTCCCAATTCCTTTTCCAGATCTATTTCTTGGCATGGTTTCTTTGGCCGTTTGCCTTCAATTCTACTTTTGACTACTAGATCTTGTAACTTGCTTCAGTAGCCTAGCAATATTATTTGATCAAAATGGTCTTGCCTTCCTGTTTGACGGCACTAAAAGATGGTTGTCTGTAAATATCCAAGTACAGAACTGGCCAATCACTATTACTAATCAATCATATTCCTACGATCAGAACAACAACTGCCCACTATGTATAAAGGAAACCAAATGGTAGCACAACTGGCAAAAGAAGCTACACTAACAATAGACACACTGGGAGGACATTAAACATGGCCTAAGGCTGCCTGGAAAACATGGATATAGCCATAGGCTGTTTCCATGTTTTCCAGGACTCCCTAGGGCCGCATCCAACCTCTTTAGCCACCGCCAATCGAATGCCAAGAGTTTGGGTTCAGACAAACCCATACATACATGAGGTTTAATCATCTTTACTGGGGTTGGCCACTTTATAGTGAAGTTGTTCAGTGTACACAATTACTAAGTGTACTCACTGCACTTATTGCCACCAGCTCACTATGTGCCAGTGGTAACCTCACCTCCAGGCTGTTCTGTCCTGCTCTGTGACGATTCTGTCCATAAGATGGCTGACAAGGAGGAGCATGTAAATTCTGAAAATTCTGGAAGACAATCTGGCATGTATGAACAACATATGTTTAACCCCTTAACGACCGCGGGCATACATGTACGCCCCCGCAGGTTGGACCTTAACACAAGCAGGTGTACAAGAACACCTCTCTGGGGTAACGAGCTATGAAGCGAGCTCACTTCATAGCAGGTGAGGACCAGCTGCTATCAGCAGCCAGGTCCTCACCATCAATGACAGGCTGCCGCGATTGTGCAGCCACCCATCATTAACTCCTTAAACACTGCTATGCAATGGAAACAAGAATCCCCTCCCAAAATTTGCTGAATTGCATTTTTTATCCCAATTTCACTCCATAAATGATATTTTGGGGGTTTCATCATTACTTTATGGTGGATTGAAAGTTGCCATTATAAAGTACACCTGTTCCTAAAAAAAAACAAGCCCTTACATGGCCCTGTAGATGGAAAATTAAGAGTTACAGCAAGGAGGAAAAACGGAAATGCAAAAATGAAAATTGGCACGATCCACTTAAGGCCACTTTAGGCTCTGTCTTTAAGGGGTTAAAAAGGCAAAATGTGCATGGCTGTGTCTATGGGACTTTATTAAGGTGAATTATTAAAATGTAACAAAAAGTGAACAATTATTTAAATCAAGTTTTACATTTTACCTTTTGGATTCATTTTTGGTGATTTTTTTCTTTCTAATTTTACGTTTATATCTTAAATAAAAGCTGGAATCTTGCAATTTTCCCTTAACCCACTGCGACTTCTAACACTTTCTGTTGTGTAGTATGATCACCACAAGCAGAGATAATAGATATAACACCTCTAATATAAAAATAGAGGGAGAGAACACAGGAACTGACAATAGGTGATGGTTACAGTTCTCCACCTCCTCCCTGCAGGTCGTAGAGCATGCCCAAAACACTGTCTCCCACAGCAATAATACAGCTATAAAAAGTACTCCGGATACAGGTTGGGAAGAGCTGCACTGGTCATGGGTTTTAAAAACAGATTTTGATGTGTGATGGTAAACTGTGTAGTCCATCCACATAAAGTCGGGTGCCTTCAAGTGGGCCCCTCTCTGCACTGTTCCACTGAAAACAAAAAAAAAATCCATTCATTAGAAAATGTAGAAATATTAGATCAACATTTCTTCTAAAAATGCAATACAGGAGAGTAAAGAGCGCTGCACCTCACACCTATGGCTGACACTAGTGCCTCACGGCTGCATAAAAAACATCAGAATTTTGTGTATGAATTGATCAAGCCACACTGCCCCATGTACCGCGTGCAGGTATTTCTTCTAAAAACCCTTGGCTGGAAAGCTACTATTGCACAAGATCAGTAGAGATCCTTTTACTGCTACACAACTGCCCATAGTAATGAGGTAAACACAAGTATCCCCCACTAGAATACTATAAGCTTTGGTTGCTTATGCAGGGGATTCCAACAATAATAAAATAAATGCTAAACGTGCATAACTTCCTCAGAAGGATTTTACAGTATTAATGGAAGGTTACAATTCGAGAGGAAAGAAAAAAAATCACAATGGTTTATAATGGGTGTGGGCCCTCCTTCCTTTATATTTATTGTCTGGCACCATCTAGTGGAATAAGAAAGAATCAAGAAATGGCTTTTAGTACTCCGACCTGTAATCCTGCCAAATATAAGAGCTGGGATTTATAGCTAAATAGATACCAGCCAACCCACTGCTTTTAGAGCAGAGTGGTGGTAGGTAACCTACACAACGAGCTGCCAACAATGAGAGGGAAAGAGCAGCATATGAAAAGAAGGTGGCATATTTGTCAAATAAATGTATGTTCAAAAATCTTTAACTTAACCACCCCTATAAGCCGAGATGGGAATATGCCGATAGGGAGCGTTCACACGTACTGGATCTGAAGCAGATTTGCTTTGAATATGGGATTTCAAATCTGCTGCAGATCCTGTATGTGTGAATGCCAAAAATATTAATTTTCACATTTCCCCTTATATTTAATATATATGGACATAAGCGTTCAGGGGCATGTTAATGGACCGTGAAGTGCAAATGAATTTTGTGGAATATTATCAGCTTCTGGTGCCACTTATTTATAGTAAAAAGGATCAGAGAGGTTTACAGCTATCATAGCCGTTTACCAGGATTGAATTTCAGCAAGCTGGCAGTACAAGTAGTTTTTGCCTGGACAACACCTTTAAAAGACAGACGGCAGAACAACATGACAGTAGAATTACTAGAATATGATGCATGCAACTTTAAAATGTTATTTTCTGCAGATATCTTCTGCTTGCCACTTCTTGCCCTAGGAAATGCCCGATCAGCCAATCATTGGCTTAGATGGGTCAGTCACCACTGTGACAAAAGATTGGCTATCGTGCATTTCCTTGTGTTGAGAAGAGAACACAAAATGGTGAGCAGCTGTGACTGGGCGCTGGTGGGAGAATCAAGGAAGGTTGTAGGTATATTTTTCAGCCTGGGAGTAAATAAAAAAAGTAAAGGCGGCAGAAACTACACTGAGAACAGGTCAGATATAAGGGGTTATCCAGGAGTAACAAAAGAAAAGCTTCTTTCTTGCAGCACCACCAAGTTGTGTGTGGTATTACAAATCAGCTTCATTCACTTCAATAGAGCTGCCATACCAGACCCAAACTGAGGACAAGAAAGCGGCCATGGATAATCCCTTTAAGTTTTTTCTACCACACACATTTCTGGAATAATTTCACATAGGACAAGGTAAAACGCCCTAAATAGAAAGTCTCCATTTAGGTTATGGACGATTCCCAATTTTAATCTTGCTCTTCCGAATTTTGTGTAGCAAACTAGAGAAATACCAAAGCTAAATTCGCTCATGTATAAATTTAGGAGACATGATTTTTTTTTTAATGTTAACAGAAAATCCCACACACCTATACATGCTGACTGTCATCGCTGGGGCGAATGAGATTTTCCAGCAAGATAAAGTAACATGTCACACAGCTAGAAATGTTCCACATTCCATCCTCCACAGCGCCCCCTCCAGCAGCTAGGGGATGCAGGAGGCTTCAGACCATCTAGCTGTGGTTACTCTGGATATTAGCTGGTGGTCATTATAATGTGACTTCACTGTATATTATTCATTTCATAAGAAAATAATAATTTCACCACTAGCAGAGATATGGCATCACTCCCGTCAAAATACGGATAACAATAAGCCTGGTGTATTCTCTCAAGGATACTATTAGCCCACCAACAAAATATTTTTGCCATTTTTGGCTAATGGAATAGCGTTCCTGTCCCAATTCTATGCTGCCCTTTAAAAAGACTGACAGATCTCTTTTACCGGGCTATTTCCTACTTGAAAAATGAATCCCTCCACAGGGTGGGGAACAGCACGTTGGTCAGTAGGATGCTCACTAATGTATAGAAGTCCCATAGAGAAGAATGAATGGAGCACTCCCTGTGCTGCATTAATTTTCAGCTCGCTATCCCCTATCCTGCACTACTGGGAAAACCCTCTCACAATTGTGTTTTTTTTTTATTTTTATTTTAGCAGATGGTACTAAAAGTCTCAGAAAGCATAAGGGTATGTGCACACTACGGAATTGCGACGGGAAACCCGCCCGTGCATAGAATGGAGTCTATGACACAGATGGAGACGCGTGCAGCCTCCAGAGTCTGAGTGGGTGCGAGCTGCGGAATCCGCGACGGGTTTTCCATTGCGATTCCGTAGAGTGCACGTACCCTTATTGTTTTTAAAGACAGTCTTTGAATGACAATGTGCAAAAGTAAAAGGGTTCTTCCTCTTCTGGCAGCTTTTCAGGATGATGCACTAAGCTGGCTGCACGACACCCTGGGGAGTGTGCAATGATGGGAAACAGCCGAAGTTTATAAGCAGTGATATAATGGCTGTGATCTAAGCTTCAGGATCTGTGTTCTCTGGTCGGCTGCCCATTCACAGACAGACTCAAGACTCACAGGCACTAAATCTTGTCAGTGCTGACGGCGCTGCCTCTTATCTTTACACATGTGATGAATCTCCCCCAGTTAGTGACATTGGTTCCAGCTAAAATAATTACAGTGTTAACAGCTGCTGTCCGGACGTGTATAGTAAGGTACTGCTGCACACTGTAATACACCTGTAGATCTGCCAGGTGATAGTGTTTACCACTGAGCAAATGTACTGTCACATTTAACTAGAAAATGTTGCCTAAGCGGGCATTTGCACGTCCCGTGATTACAGTCCGTGTACAGAAACACAGTACACCCGGCATCATGAATCGGTACAGTAGTGCGAAGATTTTCAGATGGATATAAAGGCGCAGCAGTCCTTTTCTTGAACCGTGGCCCGGTTCCCACAGATGGCTTTGTTTCATTTCTCCCGCCCTCAGTGGGAGGAAGCCCTCGCCCCTCTATAATGGGGCTCCATTGCTTCTAATTGGGAGGTGAGGGGATTCAGTGCTTCTAATAGTGGGGCGGGGTGGTATGGGTTAAAAGTGCCACATGGGTAAGGGGGGCAGGAATGGTAACAGGACTGCTGCACTGTGGCGTTGGTTTCCTACAGGTGTAGTAGTATGTATTTCTGCATTGCTATGTTAGTTTAGTACATTTGGAGGAGAATGTGTTGCTACATTACGGTGTTGGGTTACTACAGGTGGAGCAGTATTTATTTCTGCACTGCTGTGTTGATTTACTGCAGGTGGAGCAGTATTTATTTCTGCACTGCTATGGTTTTGTAGTACAGATGGAAGAGTATGTGTTGCTACATTGCAGTGTTGGGTTACTACAGGTGGAGCAGTATTTCTGCACTATTGTGTCGATTTACTACAGGTGAAGAAGTATATATTTCTGCAAAGTGGTTCTGTTTTATTACTGGTGGCGAAGTATTCATTGCTGAACTGTGGAGCTGCTTTGGCACTACTAATGGCTATTATGTGCACTATGCGGTGGTATTTGAAGCTGTACTGTAGTATTTGTTTTTGACACTCCAGCATTAACATAGATTAAGCTCCGATGATAAAGTTTGTGTGTGTACCTTCTGCTTACCTGTATTAGCTAATAGGACCAGCATAGATTTTCAGCCATGCTCATGCTGCCTACATTTGCTGGTGGTGAAGTCCAGCTAAGTGAACTTACTAGACTCAGTATCATATGTCTCAGGGGAGGTGTATAACTACTATTTATCTTGATCCTATAAAGGGCAGCAGCAGTGGTATACAGATCTGGGTGGGGAGGGGTCTGAAAGGTGATAATGTCATCCTGTAGTCAGGTGACAAAGATCAGGCTAATTCTTCTGACACATTAAGCACTAATGGTGCGTTTACACAGAGATTTATCTGACAGGATTAGACTATAAACAGGGAACAGATCATAAAGGAAAGACTGAGATTTCTCCTCTTTTCAAATCCGTTCCTGGCTTTGGCTTCAGAAATCTGTCAGAGAAATCTCTGTGCAAACACAACTTTAGATTTCTGGGTCAGATTGGTAATAACATGTCCCATTACCATAATAAAATGCATGGATACAGCTGTGTGGAAATTAAACAGATGAGAGGAGAGTTATGAAACTGGTGTAAAGTAGAATTGTCTTAAGGTGCGTTTACACGTAACGATTATTTTGCAAATTTGCACGATAACGATCGAATTCGAACGATAATCGTATGTGTAAACGCAGCGAACGATCAAACGACGAATGAGAAATCTTTCAACATGTTCTCAAATTGTCGTTCACAAAAAATTCGCAGATCGTTCCGTGTGAACAGTCGTTCGCCGATTTAACCAGTGTGTGAGATAACAAAACACAGTAATCACTGAACTCAAGGAGAACAGCGAAAAAAATTCCAATGAAGTACTCAATCAAGAGTCTCCACTGATGCCCCCAAAAATTTAAATATGCAAAACAAGAGTCCGTGGAGCCTCAGTTACGAGTCTCAAAACACGGGATAGCCAGATATCTCTAGCCTGTTGCCAACGGGGTGCCTCCATGATGGGGAGAGCACCACACCACCCCGATAAATAACCCCTCAAGTCCCACTCAGTTGCGAGTATTGGAACATAGACAGTGATTACTGTGTTTTGTTGGTTGATTTGTCATTGCTCCAACTAGCCAGAATCCTACCCCACACTGACGAGGGGCAAATACCCCGAAACAGCTGTCTGTGGGTGGAGGCCTGCCTTTGCAAGCCCTTGTCATGATCGCAATACTCGCACCTTGAGTTAGACATTGACAAAAGGGGCCACCCTGTTGTTTCCCTGTCTATGTTCCAATACTTGCAACCGAGTGGGACTTGAGGGGTTATTTATCGGGGTGGTGTGGTGCTCTCCCCATCATGGATGCACCCCGTTGGCAACAGGCTAGAGATATCTGGCTATCCCGTGTTTTGAGACTCGTAACTGAGACTCCACTGACTCTTGTTTTGCAATGTGTGAGATAGGTTTAAGCGATCGCAAAACGATCGCAAAATGAATTTTCCGTACGATATATCGTACCGTCTAAACGCTGATCGTTATGAAAAAAAATCGTTACTCCGACATCGTTAATCGTACGATCGGGCCAATTATCGTTTTGTGTAAACGCACCTTTAGTTCCCCCTAACAACCAATCAGATCCCACTTTTCATTCCTCACAGATTCTTTGAAAAATGAATGGTGGAATCACCACTTTACACCAGTTAGATAAATCTCCCCCATGGTGCTTTGGGATGACGAGTGTTCTTGACATGGGCAACAATGATGTTGTCACCAGAGGTAACCCAGGCAGCATCAAACTATGTGCCATTATGCTGGTTTATTCTCTGTAAGATACAGCACAGGCTACAGAGTAAGTGGGTAATAGACAAGAAACAAAGCAATAAATACATAACAAAAATCTCACATGAACTCTGTCTGTCTGAATTTCTATTCAACTCTTCAGTCGTGTCTGAAAAAAAGAAAAAAACAAGCAAACATTAGGCTACACTAATGTTAGACTCGGCCGTGTCACACAATGGCCGCTGTTCTTGCAGCATCTGAATATGGCCTAAATTTAGACTTAAGTTTTCCAATTATGTCCTTTACTTTCTGCATGGTCTCCTCAAAATAGAGAAGACCACAGGGGCTAATAAATCACTGTTACAGCTGAAAAGGCTTTTAAAGGGGTACTCCAGCAAAAATCTTTTTCTTTCAAGTCAAGTGGTTTCAGTAAGTTATATAGATGTGTAATTTACTTCTGTTTAAAAATCCTAAGTCTTCCCATACTTAACAGTTGCTGTATGTCGTGCAGGAAGTGTTCTTTTCTTTTCAGTGTGACACACTGCTCTCTGCTGACATCTCTCGCCGTGACAGGAACTCTGTCTCGGTTTTTTATGAATCCCCATAGCAAACCTCTCCTGCTCTGGACAGTTCCTGTCTCGGCCAGAGATGTCAGCAGAGAGCACTGCATCAGACTGAAAATAAAACAACATTTCCTGCAGGACATACAGCAGCTGATAATTATGGGAAGACTTGAGATTTTTTAACTGAAGTAAATTACAAATCTTTATAACTTTCTGACACCAGTTGATTTGAAAGAAAAAGATTTTTGCTAGACGACAGGATTTGCTGCTACTCTGGACAGTTCCTGTCTCGTCCAGATATGTCAGCAGAGAGCACTGTGTCAGACTGAAAAAAACATTTCTTGCAGGACATATAGTATGGGAAGACTTAAAGGGGTTGTCCAGCCTAAAGCTTTTTCTTTCAAATCAACTGATGTCAGAAAGTTATACAGATTTGTAATTTACTTCTGTTAAAAAATCTCAAGTCTTCCCATACTTATCAGCTGCTGTATGTCATGCAGGAAATGTTTTATTTTCAGTCTGACACACTGCTCTCTGCTGACATCTCTGCCCGAGACAGGAACTGGAACATAGGTTTTCTATGGGGATTCATAGAAAACCGAGACTCGGCCAGAGATGTCAGCGGAGAACACTGTGTCAGACTGAAAATAAAACATTTCCTGCATAACATACAGTAGTTGATAAGTATGGGAAGAATTGAGATTTTTGAAATAGAAATAAATTACAAATCTATATAACTTTCTGACACCAGTTGATTTGAAAGAAAAAGATTTTCGCTGGACAACCCCTTTAAGATTTTTAATTAAAGTAAATTGCAAATCTATATAACTTTCTGAACTTTCTAAATACCAGGCGTTGTTGTGAATCTTCTTTTTATCCTCCTATGTCAGCCCTAACTACTTTATTCTTAAATTATTATAATTTTACCACATATTTAAGGTGGCGACAGTCAGATATGATTCCTATGGAAAATACCAATATTATCAATCTTATCACTGAGTGGGTGCAATTTCTAAATGTTCCATGAGATGAATTTTTAGAGGTCTCTGAAGGAACCCTCTATGTAATAGCTTGCCTCTCCTAGTAGTGTCCTAGAGCAGCGTTTCCCAACCGGGGTGCCGCGGCACACTGGTGTGCCGTGAGAACCCGCCAGCTGTGCCGCGGGATCCCGGTCGGAAATTAGAAACTGTCCCTTTAATATCCCTAGAAGCTGCGGCCGCGCAGCTTCTAGGGATATGCTGATGGATTGATGTTCCGCCCGCTCACACAGTGAGCGGGCGAAACATTCAATCGCGCACAATGTCAGAGCAGGACCTGTCAGCGTCCTGCTCTGACATTGACTCCCATAGGCCGCGGCACTTCATGCCAGCAGCCTATGGGAGGCCGGGACGTGACCTCTCCGGCAGGCGTGATGATGTGACGTCATCACGCCTGCCGGAGGTTCAGTCGCCGCGGCTCACAGGACGGAGCCTGAAGAGGAGGGAGAACACACAGCGCCGATTAGGTGAGTATGATGGTTTGTTGTTTTTTTTTTTTTTTAAACTATTGGTGCATATTGGCATACTGCAGGGGGCATTATATGGGGGCATACTGCAGGGGGCATTATATGGGGGCATACTGCAGGGGGCATTATATGGGGGGCATACTGCAGGGGGCATTATATGGGGGCATACTGCAGGGGGCATTATATGGGGGCATACTGCAGGGGGCATTATATGGGGGGCATACTGCAGGGGGCATTATATGGGGGCATACTGCAGGGGGCATTATATGGGGGCATACTGCAGAGGGCATTATATGGGGGCATACTGCAGGGGGCATTATATGGGGGCATACTGCAGGGGGCATTATATGGGGGCATACTGCAGGGGGCATTAATATATGGGGGCATACTGCAGGGGGCATTAATATATGGGGGCATACTGCAGGGGGCATTATATGGGGGCATACTGCAGGGGGCATTATATGGGGCATACTGCAGGGGGCATTAATATATGGGGGCATACTGCAGAGGGCATTATTAATATATGGGGGCATACTGCAGGGGGCATTATATGGGGGCATACTGCAGGGGGCATTATATGGGGGCATACTGCAGGGGGCATTAATATATGGGGGCATACTGCAGGGGGCATTAATATATGGGGGCATACTGCAGAGGGCATTATTAATATGTGGGGGCATACTGCAGGGGGCATTATATGGGGGCATACTGCAGGGGGCATTATTATTATTTTATGGGGGCATACTGCAGGGGGCATTATTATTTTATGGGGCATACTGCAGGGGGCATTATTACTGTATGAGGGCAAAGCAGGGGGCACTTGTACTCTGGCCTCATGGCCATAGTACGTCTCATTGTACCCCTTTATACTGCAGTTATATGAGCCACATAATTATCAGCACCATATACTGTGGCGCTATACAGTGCACATCACCACAGTATATGGTGCTGATAATTATGTGCTCATATACGTGGGACTGTATGTATGAGTTTTCATGGGACTGTTTATATATATATATATATATATATATATATATATATATATATATGGGAATACATGGGACTGTATGTATGAGGTTACATGGGATTGTATATATGAGGGGGTTATCCTTTTTTATTTCACTTTTTTAGAATGAATAATTTATTGAAAGGATCTCTGCCCGGCATATGTCACTCTTGAGGGCTTAAAAAGCAGCTCTTGTGGTGATAAGAAGCTGATTTAAAACCCCCAAGAGTGAACTCCGTGAACTATATGTATAACATGTCCTGTTTTAGTGTCATTTTGTGCCATTTTGGTTGGTGGTGTGCCCCGGGATTTTTTAAGTATAAAAAGTGTGCCGCGGCTCAAAAAAGGTTGAAAATCACTGTCCTAGAGTAACCTCTCTCCATAATCTGGGAATTTCTATATCAGAAGCTGTGTGTTGGGACGGCAGGGTGGCTCAGTGGTTAGCACTGTTACTTTGCATTACATCTGCATGGAGTTGTATGGGTTTCCTCTAGGTGTCACTCGCTCTAATGCTGCATTTACACAGAACGATTATCGTGCAAATTTGCACGATAACAATCGAATTTGAACGATAATTGTACGTGTAAATGCAGCGAGCGATCGAACGACGAGCGAGAAATCGTTCATTTTGATCTTTGAACATGTTCTTAAATCGTGGTTTGTCGTTCGCAAAAAAATTCGCAGATCGTTCCGTGTAAACAGTCGTTCATCGATTAAAGGGGTAGTGCCGCGGTAAAAAATTATTCACAGACTAACACACATTACAAAGTTATACAACTTTGTAATGTATGTTATGTCTGTGAATCACCCCATTTCCCGTGTCCCCCCACCCCCGCACATGTACCCGGAAGTGTGGTGCATTATACATTACCTGATCCGTGTCGAGGGCCGTCCGCCATCTTGTGCCAAACGTCATCTTCGGACGGACGGCCGAGTCGCTGCCGCCCGTCCACCCTCCGCCTCGTCACAACTGTGCTCAGCATCGGATGACGCTGCAGAGGGCGGCTGGCATTCGGGACAGTCGGAGCTGTTCGCCGTCCGCCCGAAGAAGACGTAGAAGAGTATAGCGCACCACACTTCCGGGTACACGGGTGGGGGTGCTGGGACACGGGGAAGGGGGCCATTCACAGACATAACATACATTACAGAGTTGTATAACTTTGTAATGTGTGTTAGTCTGTCAATAATTTTTTACCGCTGCACTACCTCTTTAAACCCATGTGCGAGATAGGCTTAAGCGATCACAAAACGATTTTTCTGTACTATATATCGTTCCGTCTAAACGCTGATAGTTATAATAAAAAAAAAAAAAAAATCGCTACTTTAAAATCATTCATCGTACGATCGGGCGAATTATTGCTCCGTTTAAACCCAGCATTACATTATGTATTAAAGAATTATTACGAATACCCCAAAAAAAAAAAAAAAAAAAAAAAAGTCTGACATTTTAAAAACTACATAATAAAAATCATGTTTTTCAAAAACTTTGTTGCAAGATGTTAGTGGGTGCAGCGTTACAGGGGCCTCCCCATACAGAGAGCAGGGGCAGCAGCAATGCTGAAATCCACATCATAATCAGCACCAATATCCGCCTGGTGGATTGTGCAGCCAGTCTGTTTTCAGCATGGGCTTTGCAGGTGTGAACACGCACTTATATGATTTGTAGATGGTTTTACATAGTGTAACTACTGACAGTAACCTATATGTGTGAGCATGACAAGTATGAGTGACCACTCCACTCCCCAGCACAGGAAGGAGGGAAGGAAGAGCTCACATACTGCTTCATGTCACTGCTGCCTGAGCCAGACCCCCTATTACTGACCACTGCATCCCCGAGCTGTGACTGCAGCTTATGCAGGAGGAGTAATAGACACTGCAGCAATGTCTGTCATCCCGCCGCTCATAGTGAAGAGCCGTACCTCAGCAGCTGTGCACCAGGGAGCAGCATGAGCCGCAGGCTGTACACACCAGGACCTTCATGCTTCCACAGGCTACGTCCTAGTGTGCGAAAGGACCTTTGATGACGTCATGGCCATGTGATCAGTGACATGCCAGGGATGAGTCAGACTCTAGGTGGCGCTGTTGGACAGGTTTCATGCAGTTCCTTCTTGATTACCTGCCACTAGTCACATGACGAAGTAATAGAGATGTATAAACAATAACGAGGATAGTCTGTATGTCCTGAGGCAGCTATATACCAGCTGACATTGCTTCAGGTAATACTGACTTCTAATAATTGATTGCATTTCTGCTTATAGTAAAACTAAAACTGCATGCAGTACCTGTTGTGATTGAGAAATCACACTTCAACTGAACTGCTACATGTGAACAAAGCCTTAGGGCCAGTTCACACGGAGTAAAACTGCAGAAATCCTGCGGCGGAACTGGAGAGAGGAGGAGCGCGAGCCTCCCATAGACTGCCAGTATGACACGGAGGCTGGCGGGATTCCACCAGTTTTAGGGTTCCTTGACACACACCGGATCCTCGAATTTTATGCTGTGAATTTTGCAGTGAATTCTGCTGCGGATCCAGGGCCAGTTCATCCCTATGAGAATAAATACAGCGGAATTTAAATCGAGTATGTAAGTTAACCCCACGCCGGCCGGAGCATACATCACCTGCTCCACGCTCCGGCTTGCTAAGGGGGTTCACTGATTGGCTGAGCCGTCCAGTCGTGGGGTTCTCGGCTGGACGACTCAGCCAATCAGTAACTGCGTTGGGGCAGCGCACCGATTGACTGAGCGGGACGAGCAGACGTCGGGAACCCCCTTAGCAAGCCGGAGAGTGGAGCAGGTGATGCATGCTCCGGCCGGCGTGGGGTTAACTTACATACTCTCAGCGGGATGTCAATCCCGCTGTGAGTATTTATTCTCATAGGGATGATCTGGCACTGGATCTGCAGTGGAATTCACTGCAAATTCGAGGCATGAAATCCGCTGCGGTTCTGGTGTGTGTGAAGGCACCCTTACTCTGTGTGAACTGGCCCTTAGGGAAAAACAACTCTGCTGTCTGATGTACTAAGCTCTGCACTTTAGCCTTGTACACATAGCTCTGCACTGTATACTTGTACTGTATGTGTTGTACACATAGCTCTGCACCATATGCTTTGTACACACAGCTCTGCACCATATGCTTTGTACACACAGCTCTGCCCCATATGCTTTGTACACATGGCTCTGCTCTGTAAGCTTGTTCTGTATGTTTTGTACACACAGCTCTGCATAGCTCATAGAATAGATACCAGTGTGACCCAATGACCCCTCCATGACCTGTCAGAATGTAGTTCATCAGGTTCTACCAAGGTATGTATTGTCTCACACTCAACAGAATCTGTGACAAAGGCTTCTAATGGAGACTCTGGTGCAGATGTGAGCATAGCCATAGTCTATTTTCACAAGACAGTATTTTGCATCAGTATTTATCGCTTCGTCTAGACGCTGATCGTTATATAAAACCAAATCGTTTCTTCAAAATCGGTAAACGATTGATTGGGCGAATAATCGCTGCGTGTAAACGGACCATTACTAAACGGTGTGCTCCTGTTATGGTGCGTTTACACAGAGAGATTTATCTGCCAGGAATGGATTTGAAAAGAGGATAGATCCCAGTCTTTCCTTTATGACCTAATGCTGGATTATAGTCTGTTCCTGGCTTTGGCTTCAAAGATCTGTCAGATAAATCTGTCTGTGTAAACGCACCATTAGTAAATCAGGCATGATTTTATTTAAAACTGATGTACGGGTACACCAGTCTTCATAAATCCCCCCATCTGTTTTTCACTTTCTCTCATCTGATCTGATCCTTTATATAACATTACTTATCACAAGATTGTGGAGGGGGACAATTGATACTTTATAGATATAAAAAGCAGCTAGTGAAATTAAAGGGGTTATACAGCGCTACAAAAACATGGCCACTTTCTTCCAGAGACAACTCCACTCTTGTTTCCAGCTTGGGCGGGGTTTTGCTGCTCAGTTCCATTGAAGTAAATAGAGCATAAAGCGACTCCGTATCCACAATCTGACCCCCCCAAACCACTTTTACCTTCGGATAGCTGCTTTTAATCCAAGATCTGTCCTGGGGTCCGTTCGGCAGGGGATGCATTTATTGTCATAAAAACAACTTTTAATCCGGCAGCGCTGTGTCTAACGGCCGGGGCTTACATTTGTATATGCATTAGGCTGGAACCACCTCTATGTCCTTCCTCCCCACCCTCCTCATCATTAGGAATACTCCAGGCAGATTGCTTCTTATTCCCCACCTGTGGCAGCCAGGCACATGGGCTGGATTGTTAATACACCTGTGCAAAGCTCATACAGCAGTAAATGTTCCTGGATCATTCCTTATGATGAGGAGGGTGGGGAGGAAGGACAAAGAGGTTGTGCCAGCCCACTGCATATACAAATGTAAGCCCCGGCCGTTAGACACAGCGCTGCCGGATTAAAAGTTGTTTCTATGACCATAACTGCATCCCCTGCCAAACGGACCCCAGGACAGATCTTGGATTAAAAGCAGCTATCTGAAGGTACAAGTGGTTTGGGGGGTCAGATTGTGGGTACAGAGTCGCTTTAAAGGGGTTATCCAGCGCTTTAAAAACATGGCCACTTTTTCCTCTCTCTTGACTCCAGTTCAGGTGCGGTTTGCAATTAAAGGGGTTGTCCAGCGAAAATCTTTTTCTTTCAAATCAACTGGTGTCAGAAAGTTATATAGATTTGTAATTTACTTCTATTAAAAAAATCTCAAGTCTTCCCATACTTATTAGCTACTGTATGTCATGCAGAAAATGTTTTATTTTCAGTGTGACACACTGCTCTCTGCTGACATCTCTGGCCGAGAAAGGAAGTCTGTCTCAGTTTTTTATGAATCCCCATAAAAAACCTCTCCTGGTCCGGACAGTTCCATGCCAGCAGAGAGCGCTGTGTCAGGCTGAAAATAAAACAACACTTCCTGCAGGACATACAGCAGCTAATAAGTATTGGAAGACTTAAGATTTTTTAACTGAAGTAAATTACAAATCTTTATAACTTTCTGACACCAGTTGATTTAAAAGAAAAAGATTTTTTGCTGGATGACCCCTTTAGGCTCCATTTACTTCAATAGAACTGAGTTTGAAACCCCACCCAATCTAGAGACGAGAGAGGGGGAAAAGTAGCCATGTTTTTGGAGCGCTGGATAACCCCTTTAATTGCAAACCGCACCTGAACTGGAGACAAGAGTTGTGTTGTCTCTGAAAGAAAGTGGCCATGTTTTTATAGCACTGGATAATGTGAGACGGAGACATGGAATATTTGTATCCTAAGGGGGGATAGCAGAAGGAGCAGGAGACAATGTGAATTGGCACAGAGGCCATTTTTCTTAACTTCCTGGATTTCTATCTGGCAGAACCGCACAGATACGGTAATACATTGTATAGACACATCTATATAATTTTTAATGTACTTTTAATAGAAAACAAATTTTCTTTATGTATAGTTCCCCTCTAATTGTAGGACAACCACTTTACCATTAGCATGTTTATTATTTACTGTTATTTTATCAGATGCTCGAAGGATCTGTTGTACACCTCAATTTCAGCATGCCCAATCCGTCATTTCCTTGGAAGATCAATAAGAAGGCAGCTCTGAAGGCGATATAATATACGGTAAAATGTCAAACATATCCAGCATGAAAAACCATAAGTGTCCATTCACATCTACAGGATTTGCTGTAGAATTGATGCTGTCTGTGATTTGATCATTGACTAACCGAAATATCTGCAGCAGATTCTATCTTTGTGAATGGACCCTTAAGGTATGTTCACACATAACAAAGTTCTCAGCTATATGTTCAAACATGCTGCAAAGAAAGTAGGTGTGAATGTACCCTGAGAGGGAATCTGTCAGCCCATCTGTGTGCTATGATGGGGCAATAAACCAAATCAGGTTATCAAATCAGGTTTTTATCCTGGGCCAAAGTGTCAGAGAGGCGGACCACAGCATTGGACCCCCCTCCCCTCAGGCATGTTGGAAATTGTAGTTTTTTAGCAGCTGGAGGGCTGGTCTGACACCTCTGGTTTATGCTATCAATCATTCACCTGTAGCTGAGGGACTGATGAATCATGGTGCATTAGTTCAGTATTTATCTCACTGTCCGAGATCCTTGTTACACGTGGAATATCATTGATTACAAGCACTTCTACCGCCATTGTGAATCCAAGTGACCTCATTTTAATTGCAGTTTCTCAAGGTTACCTGTTCTGTCATCTCATATTATTTACAGGCTGCATATAAAAGTTTTTATGCACTAGCCTGGAGAGACAGAAATGGCTGCACATCACAACCATGGTTGACACGAATGCCTGTTCAGCTACATGAAAAACCAACATCAGAAGGATCATCCTCGATAAAGCAAGTACGCGAAACGCGCGTCGGGTGAGTGGTATGGTGGCCGTTGCACTAAGGACACATGGACACATCTAAATATGTACTTTATGGTTTTGCATGCACTCTATATAGCACTATGCTTAAAGTGTCACTGTCGTGAATTTTTTTGTTGCAGAAATCAATAGTCCAGGCGATTTTAAGAAACTTTGTAATTGGGTTTATTATCCGAAAAATGCATTTTTATCATGAAAAAGCAGTTTGAAGCTCTCCCCCCTGTCTTCATTGTTCTCCTATGGAGAGAGCTAAAGAAAAGACCAAAACAGGACAACAAAGAGTTAATCTACAAATCCCTAACGGGATATCTCCTGTGACAGTCACCAGTGACCTGTCTGAGCTCGGATTACAGCTGTCACCCAGCTCTGTGCCTGTAATCCTCTGTTATCTGCTTTCTGCTGTCAGCTAACTCCCTCCTTCCTCCTCCCCCCTCCCCTCTCCCTAGAGCAGACAGGGTACGACTCATGCAACAAGTCACAATTTCCTGATTTTTCAGAGTGGATGAAAAAGAGGAAGGAGGGGGGGGACCTGGGAAAAGGCTTTTTACATGCAGATAATGGCAGATTTGGCTAATAAACCCAATTACAAAGTTTCTTAAAATCGCCTGGACTATTGATTTCTGCAAAAAAAAAAAATACGACAGTGACTCTTTAAATGTAACTAATTACATGCCCAATGCCCAGTGCTTCGTTTGTGTAAATTAATTTATTCCCTTTGTATTTTGCATATATATTGTTTTGTATTATTTACCACCACCATTGTTCTGGGGATCTGTTTATGTGTCAGTTCCTTTACTGTTTTAAATTTTTGCTTTGTAAATATATATTTTTCTATATATACAAATAAAGATACATGACATATATATTTTGTGATTTTTTTTGGTCCTGCATGTTTTGTTAGTGGGGTGGTTTTTTCCCCTTCCTTTTTTGGTTTAGGTATTGTAGTGTGCACAAGGACCCTAGGATATTTATTGGATCATATATAGGTATATATACTCAGTTTAACCCTCCCAGAATTACACAGAAACTACAAAGTTGCAGATACAACTGTCTCAGAAGGGAGGGGGATGAGGGGGAGAAGCTATGACACAATTTTTTGTGTCTTCAGCAGAAAGCTGTGCGCCCATGTCAATTCTTTGGGCGGGGCTGATGACGAAATCTGCCTGAACTTATAATGGAGCCTATTGAGTCAGCGGCGAGGGAAGCGGGTGCGCGTAGGGACGAGCGGCGGATTCCGCACAGAGTATTCCGCCAGAATTACTCCATGTCCATATACCCTTAAGGCTGGAGACACACACAGCAGTTATTTGGAAAACTGCCAGTGCAATATTTGTGCCAAAACCAGAAGAGGATCCAACAGGAAATAGAGGTCCAAGTCCTCCCTTTATATTTTCCATCCCATTTGAATCCACTTCTGGTTTTGGCACAAATACTTCAGTGACAGTTCTCCAAATAACTGCTGTGCGCGCCTTCACCTCAGTAAACCATTGCCAATCTAGCAATTCGGCACTTGTTTAAAGTTTATGATCGGGTTGTCTAATAGGACCCTAAGGCCGACCCTGGTAAGACCTACCCCTCCTACACTTTCCCCGCCTTCAAAAAAAGTGTGGTCTACTGCGCCCCAAGCTGGTCAAAAATTCCACTATGGCGACCATGGCAATTTGGATCTTTAAATTCTGTCTCTATAATTGATTTTTGTGCCACCAATCACCTGTAATATATCCACAGATTTCCGGTTGTGTCACTGCAGGTCACAGTGGGGCTCCTTTTGATTTCCTTAGAGGCAATTCAGTGCAATTATAAACTGTGATTTCTAATGGTGCGTTTACACAGAGAGATTTATCTGACAGATTTTTGAAGCCAAAACTAGGAACAGACTATAAACAGAGAACAGGTTATAAAGGAAAGACTGAGATTTCTCCTCTTTCCAAATCCATTCCTGGCTTTGGCTTCCGAAATCTGCCAGATAAATCTCTCTGTGTAAACGCACCAAAAGGCTATGTTCCCACTGCCTCATAATATCAGTGGAAGGTGACCATCTTGTTAAATAGACAGCCGGAAATAATGACCATGATCATTATTAGTGGCCATCTATGTTACAAGATGGCCGCTTCCCGATATTTTCCCAAAATGAAAACATAGCCCACACATGCAAATAGCATTATAACATATCAATAATTTTGCCACGATTCTGGCAAAATCATGTAGAAAATGCCTTGTGTGAACATAGCCTCAGGGTACGTTCGTATCTGTTGCGTTTACACAATGAAGGATGGCAAGACAGATGTTAAGAGATTAAATGCTGCAATGAAGAGATGCAGTAAGGCTGTGTTCACACATGGCGTTTATATTGCATTAATGATGCCATTTTATCTCTATTTTGCAGTGAATTGCGCAGTATAATACCAATTTTGCGCAGATTTTGATGGAATTGCGGCAAAATAATCATGCCATAAATGCATCATTAACACTGAATAAACGTTAGGCCCCGTTCCCACTGAGGAAAGGTAGTGGAATTCCGCGACGGAATTGTCCGCCGCGGAATGCCGTTAGCCTCCCGCTCATAATGGGAGTCTATGGGAGGCGCGCGCTCCTGCCCTGTCCGCGCTGAAGAATGAACATGTTCATTCTTCAGCGCGTACAGAGCAGGAGCGCGCGCCTCCCATAGACTCCCATTATGAGCGGGAGGCTAACGGCATTCCGCGGCGGACAATTCCGTCGCGGAATTCCGCTACCTTTCCTCAGTGGGAACAGGGCCTTATGTGAGAACTCTGCCTGAGGGTCCATTTACACAGAAAGATTATTTGACAGATTATCGGCCAAAGATCTGAAGCCAAAGCCAGGAATGGATTGGAAAAGAGGAGAAATCTCAGTCTTTTCTTTATGACCTGATCTCTGATTATAGTCTGTTTCTGGCTTTGGCTTCAAATCTTTGGCAGATAATCTTTCTGTGTAAATGGACCCTAAGGGCGGGTTTACACTACGGAATTCTCGCGGACAATGTCCGCGGAATTCCGTCAGCTGTCCGCCCGCACATCTGGGCGCCTTTCCGCCGGCCCTATAGACACCATTCTATGGGCCGGCGTATTCCACTATACGCTGAAAGAAGTGTCATGTCACTTCTTTTAGCGGATTGCGGAATACGCTGGCCCATAGAATGGTGTCTATGGAGCCGGCGGAAAAGGGCGTGCCCGTGCGGGTGGACAGCTGACGGAATTCCGCGGACATTGCCCGCGAGAATTCCGTAGTGTGAACCCGCCCTAATGGTGCGTTTACACAGAGAGATTTATCTGACAGATCTTTGAAGCCAAAGCTAGGAACAGACTATAAACAGAGATCAGGTCATAAAGGAAAGACCAATATTTCTTCTCTTTTCAAATCCATTACTCGCTTTGGCTTCAAAAATCTGTCAGATAAATCTG
The DNA here is from genome assembly GCF_027789765.1 of Dendropsophus ebraccatus. NCBI lineage: Eukaryota > Metazoa > Chordata > Amphibia > Anura > Hylidae > Dendropsophus > Dendropsophus ebraccatus. Next base: position 115,692,492 of record NC_091458.1, on the reverse strand, counting down.
TCTGTGTAAACGCACCATAACGCAATGAAATGATGTGCCGCTGCAAACAAATGATCAATTACTGCAATTAAAGGATGCATTCACATTGTGTTTTCATTGGGTCCCATGAAATATGCCCATGCAGCCAGCCAGCCAGCCGTCCTCTTCTCCATGGACCTGACCCTCAGTGTTCGCTTCCCCGGCTGACCACTGGCTGCCACTCATCCCCTTATTAGACTACAGCCTCCTATGGGGATAGTTTATAATGTAGAAGAAACTGAACACGGTAGAGACAAGCTAATGCTTTTTGTTGAATGAATTGGTATCAATAAAGTTACATGGAAAAAAAAAACTAAACTTGTTCTCCGGAGCGCCTGCGCAGCGTGCTGGCGCTCATGCCACGTACAGAATGCGTGTTGGGTCCGTCACCTGTGGGGCTGCTCCTGATTTCTGATTGGTTGTTAGAGAGGGGTGACGCCAGCAGACAGACAGCGGACAGAGGGCAGAAGCCGTACAAGTGCTCCAGTCATTGTCCTGCTGCTGTCCCTCGCCGGCCTGTGTGTGCGCCGCTGCCGGCCTTGTTTCTTCCAGCGGAGGAGCGCGAGCAGCTGCGCCAGGTGAGTGAGGGGTGTGCGAGGCAAGAGCGGGGGGAGCCCGGGGTGTGGCGGAGGCTTCACCGGGCCAGTGCGGGGCATGTGCGGGCCTGTCAGTGCAGCCAGTACAGGGGCCACACCCCAGCCCGCCCCATAGTGACAGGCAGCCGGGGCCTCTAGGCTGGTGCGGGACTACACGGCCCATCATTCCCCACCAGGTATATTCCCTTATCATTCCTCACATGGACTGAGATTTTATATATATATATATATATATATATATATATATATATCTCAGTGTCAGTCACTGGGCTGTTGGTGCTGCGGCTGTATAGCAGCGCCTGCGACGTGCTGCGGCTGTATAGCAGCGCCTGCGACGTGCTGCGGCTGTATAGCAGCGCCTGCGACGTGCTGCGGCTGTATAGCAGCGCCTGCGACGTGCTGCGGCTGTATAGCAGCGCCTGCGACGTGCTGCGGCTGTATAGCAGCGCCTGCGACGTGCTGCGGCTGTATAGCAGCAGCGCGGCCCCCCCGCGGCTGTATAGCAGTGCCCCCCCCCCCCGCTGCGGCTGTATAGCAGTGCCCCCCCCCCCCCGCTGCGGCTGTATAGCAGTGCCCCCCCCCCCCCCCGGCGTGCTGCGGCTGTATAGCAGCGCCCGCGGCGCCCCAGGGGCAGTCTAGTGCAAGGGGCTTCACTGGGGATAAACCTGTCACTTCTCCAATATTGCTTATATACTATATACTATCCATACTGTTACCGGAAGCATTTCCTTCTCCAGCCACACCAATGTAGATCCCTTAGCATCGGTTTACACCATATGATCATCACATTAGAGGGATGGCCAATCACAGGCTGTCACAGTGACTTATTGTCATCTCTATGGACACAGTGATGGGAGGGCTGAAATCATATTATGTTGGGCATGATGGAAAATCAACACCTCACCCTTTTGTTCTGGGAGAGATAAGCTGCAGCCAGAGCTCTCTCCTCATAGAGAACACAGTAACGCTTGTCCATGCCGTGTATGGGGAAGATGGGCAGCGGACGGGAGAGATTATAGAAGGTGTTTGGCCAGCATAAGAAAGGGACAAGATACAAAGGAACAGAGAGACAGGAAGTATCAGCTGTCAGTGTCTCCCAATGGCATACAGACTGGACTACTGTCATATAGTCTGACTTCTATAAGGTTTATGTTGCTGCTGTAGAGAGACATAACCAGCTGAATAGGTATGAAGTGGAATATTCATTCTCAGATCCAATTTTCCAAGTTCTCCCCAACACGTCCGATATAAAGACACCTCTGCAGGACTAGGGAAATCCTCAGCACATGAGATACTGGGGCGGAATCATACTGACCTAGATGGGTTGCTGTATAGTTTAGCTAGGACAACCTCCATTCCTGAGGCTGCACGCCTGGCAGCTGGAATAACCAGTTGTCAGCTGGAATAACCAGTTAGGGCACTAACTGTTCACATGTTCCATTATGATGCCGGGAGCTAAGCAAGTGTTTACATCTTTGCGGGACTGTACACCTGTGGCACTCCTGGCATCATAATGGTACATGAAGCTGGGACGTTCATGAATCCGATCCGTTGCAAGTCTTCCTTGTGAATGCCCCTGTACTGTAGACCTGTGGTTCCCAAGCCTTCTGAGGCCGGGACCTAACTTTAGTCGAGAACTGTGCCTAGCTCCATTAGAGAAGTATACTCCTGTATACAGTGTCTGCTCTTCTCTCCCCTCCTCCTGTCGGCTGCCTCTATACTCGTTATCGTTTACCTCTGTCATACGATCTTCTGCTACTTTGATATTCATGGTATTCCTGATACTCTGCACAGCATGTGCTGCAACCAGCACTAATACTGATGGCAGCACTAACTATCACACTACTACCAAGAGGTGGGAGGTCACATGAGGAGCGGCGCCCATCTTTATTGGCTCTTGCATATTCCTGTGGCAGAGGGACCTGTAATGAAACCAGAGCACATGAAGAATGGTGTCCGCAGATTAACACATCCGTGACCCACCTGTTCCCACGGCAATATGACATGAGCCCGCCCCTCCCTGCCCGCATACTAATGCATGCAGGGGGTAGGCAGAGGAAGCAATGTGTGGTTTGCGGCGGCCCAACATATCAATAGAAAAAAAGTATGTGATTATTTTTTATTTTCAGTTCAGCAAATGTATAATGGTCACATAGACTGTATTTACAGAAAAAAAAATATACCCAATCCCCCCCCCCCCAATAATGTGGCCATACAGTGGTAGATACTAGTATTATATGGGAGCTCTGCAGTCAGTACAAGTGATCATCGCAGTTACAGTGACTCACATGATGTCCTCTATTTCCATGTTTAGACTCTTTCATGGTTCCCCGATTTGTAATAATGCTTTTATGCAGTATTAGTGTTCCATGTGCCCAATAATGGTAGTAATTACCTCCATATAGTAGTAATGTCCCCCTGTACTAATAATGCTGTTTTTGAGCACATGCTGTACTCGGCTCTCTCTGGCAGCTCTAGAGGAATGAATAGAGCCGCGGGTCACATGACATTCCCGCGGCTGTATTCAAAACAAAGGAGCAATGGGCCCGATATGGAGCCTACAGCTTCGCCCAGCTCCAGTCTGTGACCTCCTCGTAGATCAGGGATGTGGAACCTTCTGCCCTCCAGCTGTTGCAAAACTACAATTCCAATCATGCCTGGACAGCCGAAGCTGTAGTAGTTTTGCAACAGCTGGAGGGCCAAAGGTTCCCCATCCCTGTCATACATGCTGATCAGATTAGTCTGACATGACAGATTCTTTATAAACCCATGCGGGTGCTGTGTGATAAGATTATTTTCATGAAGATACTCCAGTATAGCATCTCTTATAAAACCCTCAAATACTTGACCCACTATAGATGTTAGACTTACAGGCCTATAGTTTCCAGGATCACTTTTTGATCCCTTCTTGAATATTGGTACAATGTCATGTGGAACAATCCCTGTTATCGTTTTGATTTCAAGCACATTGTTATGTAGGGGGATAAAATGGTAAAAACACTTTATAGAAAGAGTTGCTATCAATTGTTGGGAAAACTTCAGTTTGTTTCACTGCCAGGACAATATTTCTAAATATCCATACGTTCTGATATTCGAAACCTGACACATAGGAAAAATGCCACCCAGCACTTCATAGGAAACTATTAGAAGGTTAGACAACTATAACCTGCTGATGGCTTCCCATTGAGCATGGGGCTCGGAGGATGAAGGTTACATTTTATCTTCATCCTCAGCGTCCTTTTCATGCAGTTTTAATATAGTCCTCTCTGTAGTCACACTGTCAGTATCTGCCAACAGAGGGACTGATCTGCAATCAGATATAGTTGAGCGTCCTGGCCTGTGTTGGAGCTATGGTCTGGGGGTAAATTAACTGTCTAGAGACCAGCAACAGTTGTTTTTGTTCAATTCCTGTGATAGAAATGAAATATAGTTATTTCTTTTTTTTCTTATTGTATCATTTTTAACCCCTGTACGCCCTGGGCTGCCTACGGGTGTTCAGAGCGGGGCCGCAGTCCTGGGTGCCGCATGTAACCCTGGGCCGCGACTATTAGCGGGCACTGTCCGATCGCCGTGCCAGCTAATAAGGTAATCGGATGCAGCTGTCAAAGATGACAGCTGCATCCGATTACCTGATGCAGCACTTTCCTGGTGCCTAGTGGGGTGGATCGATCCTCCGGACGTTTTCCTGGAGGAGCGATCCACAAGTCTATGCCGTCCGGGTGTCTGCTCCAAAATGGCGCTGATCCCGGCTCGGCACTCGATTGCTGCCGGCAATCAAAGTGCCTATCTCATTGATCTATGCAGCATAGATCTCAATGAGAGATCAGAGTGCATATACTAGAAGTCCCCCAGGGGGACTTCCCGTATATGTGTTAAAGTAAAAAAAAAAAGTGTTATTAATAAAACTCCCTCCCCTAATAAAAGTTTGATTCACCCCCCCCCCCCCTTTTCCCATGTTATGAATAAAAATAAATAAACATGTTTAGTATCGCAGTGTGCGTAATCGTGCGAACTATTAATTAATCACATTCCTGATCTCGCACGGTAAACGGCGTAAGTGCAAAAAAATCCCAAAGTGCAAAATTGCCCATTTTTGGTCACATCAAATCCAGAAAAATTGTAATTAAAAACTATCAAAAAGTCGCCTATACGCAATCAAGGTACTGATAGAAAGTAAACATCATGGTGCAAAAATTGACACCTCACACAGCCCCATAGACCAAAGGATAAAAGTGCTATAAGCCTGGGAATGGAGCGATTTTAAGGAACATATATTTGTTAACAATGTTTTTTTTTTTGTTTGTTTTTTTTACAAACCATCAGATACAATAAAAGTTATACATGTTACATATCGATGTAATCGTAACGACTTGAGGAACATATATAACAAGTCAGTTTTACCCCAAGGAGAACGGCGCAAAAACACATACCCCCCAAATAAGAGATGCATTTTGAATTTTTTCCTGCTTTTTCAGTGTACTTTATAAAAAAAAATTCAGCCTATCATTGAAAGTACAATTAGTGGCGCAAAAAATAAGGGCTCATGTGGGTTTCTTGGAAAAAACAAACGCAAAAATTGAAATTGGCCCGGTCCTCTAAGGGTTAAGGCCATGTTCACACACTGTATTTGTTAGTAAAATAACGGCCGTTGTTAACTGACAGTACTTGATTGCATTGACGTGTATAGACCAATGGCCATAGTGTATACACCCTGTATACCTGTGGCTGCACGAAATAATTGCCTGGTCTGTTTTGTACGGCTGCAGTTTAGTGAACAGAGGCTGTACAAAATAGGCTGTGCTCACAGTGTAAAGTACGGTTCCCGGCTGTACTTTACACTGTGGTCTCTGGCAAATTGGAGTGCAGACACGCCCAAATGTGCCCGCATCAAGTGATGTTCATCCGGCCGATACTGCAATATACATACATCGGCCGTTGTGTGGGCTCCATTATAAGTCTGTGTGACTCATCTGCTACAAGTTGGTGTGAGCAGGGCGCCAGGGAGTAAAACAATGCTGTATGTCACAACACTGTGACCCTGACTGATCAAAACTTGTGACACATCTGTGTGACAGGTAATCTTTTAAAGGGTTTCTCCAATTTAAATAAAAGATTGCCTTCTATGGTGTAAAATTAAAAAATAAAATACAATATATTCCTTTAGTATTGTTAATGGTGCTTTTTGCAGGGTTTACCCTGGCCTCTGTATGATGCCTAAGCTACACTGTGTTTGGAATGTCCTCAGGAGAGCCAGGCCAGCTTACCATTGCGGTAGACCAGTGCACTGGACTTGTACTCTGTTTTTGTTTGATCCCCCTAGCAGCTTGTAAATTTTTTTTTTTTTAATTTATATTAGAAAACCCTTTAAGATCTCATGCTCAAAGGGCTGTTCTATTCTGAGGGCTCCTGTGCCCTGATCTTCATAGCTTTTGCATTAGCAGTAGTCTTGTTTGGTGTTGGGGCTAAAGGGCTACGACCATTTTTTTCATGACTGACCGTATTTTTTTTCTATTGCATATAATAAGGGATTAATGTGGTTTGAAAATTATATTATGTCTAAATGATCTTATTCTATTCCATAAAGCTGCCTCAGTCATCACGGAGTCCACCATGAATGGACAACTGGACCTAAGCGGCAAGCTGATTATCAAAGCTCAGCTTGGGGAAGACATCCGCAGGATTCCCATTCACAATGAGGACATCACCTATGATGAGCTGGTCCTGATGATGCAGAGGGTCTTCCGAGGGAAGCTCTTGACTAATGATGAAGTTACCATCAAATATAAAGATGAAGGTGTGTTTCTCCATGATTCATTTATTCGTGTTCATATTCATTGTTTATCATAAAGCCACAGTAAGTCTTCAGTGTTAAAGAGAATACATGGTCAGTCACCTTTTTATAAGTGGTAAATACATTTGTTCTGCTGTTCCTAACATTATAGTAAGGCTCCTTTCACTCCAATGATAAATGAAGCCTTCCCATTATGCAAATTATTGTCACATTAAAGGGAGCTATACTGTTGTACAAGAAATACAAGTTCTTAGGTATCTCAGTGCCACCTATTCATTTTCACCATATAGCCCCCAATGATAAGACTCCTGATAAGACCTTGTGCACATGCGTATCTTGCTGCTTTTATCTTTGACCCTGTATTTTCAGGTGTGGCTCCAGATTTATGTGGGTCATAGGGTAATGGTCACACCTAAAATTGTGTTTCTAAAATGCTGTGCTGTAGAGTACTTTATTATTATTGGGGAGCCTGATAGTATTTTGTGCTGTCTGTGAATAGGTCAGAACATATCTACTGACATATTCCCTTTAACCCCTTAATGACGAGCCAATTTGCATCCTTGTTTTTAAAAGGGGGTGGTTGTCTTTACACCTTTTACCATGTGGTAAAACTGACATGTTATCTATGTTTAAGTCGGTACGATCACGATATCCAATTTATATAACTTATAAAATTTTATTTCACTACTTTTAAAAATTAAAACTATAAAAAAAAAACATCGGTCTTGTTGTTTTTACACAGTTGACCGTGCAAGATCATGAATGTAATAATTTAATCCTTTGCTCAAATGGTTTTTTGTTTATATTTATTTAAAAAATAGGAAAAGGAGGTGATTTTAAACTATGCATCAGATCGACTTTCCACAATCTTGCTGTGGGGAGCTGATACGGCTATGAGACTACCAATGCAGGTATGCTAAGCAGTTTTAATTCTGCTGTCACTTCTGCGCCATCTATGGGTATATTCATACTGAGCAAAAATGGTGGAATTCGCGAAATCCTGCCATGCTCAGTGTCCTGCAGTGAGTGAATGGGAGGGTGCACGTCCGCTTCCTCCCCTTTCCACTCAAAGAAGTGACATATCACTTCCTCGAGCGGAGAGCCGCGGCAGCAGAGGAGTGCGCTCTCTCCCATAGACGGGCAATAAAACACTTGAGACAGATTCCAGGATTCCACGACGGAAAGTACTGCAGCGGAATTCCGCCTATTTTACTCAGTGTGAACATACCCTAAGTGGTTAAATAGCTGACTAGTAGGGGCAGCCCCCAGCTTCTGATCATAGCTGAGAGCCACAAGGTATAGAGAGGGGTCACTTTGTGTACCCTCTATACCCCCCTAATGGTGTCATGCCTGGTATACCTAATTAGGACAGTTAAATTCAGCTGTCAAACATGATGGCTGCCTCTAACTGTCTTGTGTCCCCCTCTCCCTGGTGTATAGTGGCTGGATCTCCCTCCCCCCCCCCCCCCCCCCCCCCAAAAAAAAAAAAAAATCCCCAAAAAATCCCAAAGTGCAAAATTGTGCATTTTTGGACACCTCACACAGCCCCATAGACCAAAAGATAACAGTGCTATAAGCCTGGGAATGGAGCGATTTTATGAAACATTTAGTTTTTTTGAAAGGTTTAGATTTTTTACAAGCCATCAAATAATATAAAAGTTATACATGTTACATATCGTTGTAATTGTATCGACCTGAGGAACATGCATAACAAGTCAGCTTTACCATAGGGCGCATGGCGTAAACACAAAACCATCCCAAATAAAAAATATTGCGTTTTATTTTCAGTTTCACTGCATATAATTTTTTTTTTCTAGTTTCACAATATATTTTATGCAAAAATTAAGTCATTGCAAAGTACAATTAGTTGCACAAAAAATAAGGGCTCATGTGGGTCTGTAGGTGAAAAAATACAAGTGCTATGGCCTTTTAAACACTAAGGAAAAAAACTAAAGCAAAAAAAACAAACAGAAATTTGCTTGCCCCTTAAGGGGTTAAAGCTCTTTTAGGGTCCATTTACACAAAAAGATTATCTTACAGATTATCTGCCAAAGATTTGAAGCCGAAGCCAGAAACAGACTCTAAACAGAGATCAGGTCATAAAGGAAAGCCTGAGATTTCTCCTTTTCAAATCCATTCCTGGCTTTGGCTTCAAATCTTTGGCAGATAATCTGTCAGATAATCTTTCTGTGTAAATGGACCCTTATGCTGCGTTTACACAGGCAGATTTATCTGACAGATTTTTGAAGCTAAAGCCAGGAACAGACCATAAACAGGGAACGGGTCATAAAGGAAAGGCTGAGATTTCTGCTCTTTTCAAATCCATTCCTGGCTTTGGCTTCCAAAATCTGTCAGATAAATCTGCCTGTGTATACACACCATTATATGGGCCAATTATTGGGCAAATAAGTCTTTTGTAGGCTGATTGGATCTTACATGCAGCTAGTAAAATTATCGTTAGTATCCAAACATTTAACCTGTGTAAACAGTGATGTGCAGCTGAAAATTATGACCTTCATGAGCCGCATGATTGATCAAGCTGTGTAAGGGCTGGTAACCCACTGACCAGCCAAGTGTGCCTGTACAATCCACCACAACTAAGGACCTTGCTTCACTATCCCAAGGGTATCTCTGGATTGGGTCAGGGATGCAACGTAATCTTATTAGTTTCCCCAGTTGCCATATATAGCAATGAAAACCACACCTTTTGACCAACTCCATACCTGACAGGCCGAGGGGTTAACATGTTTCCCCAGCATTAGAGAGTTGATCAGTAACTTAGACAGTGAGCGGACATATCAGGAGAAGCTGGGAAGTTTGTAAATGAATATATTTGCTAAATATTTAACTGTATAGGTGCCTTTTGATATAGCATGCTGGAAGCTTTTATGGCACATATACCAAACATACATAGTAAACACAGTAAGAATATTTAATGTGTCTGTCATAGAGTAGGGCAAATCTCAGGAGCCTGCATAAAAGTTTGCATTTGGAGCTAACCTATGAACTGGCTTTATGAGGTGCATGGAGGGGCCTGCCTCTGTTATACTGTATGTAACTATCAGCCCATGTTTACCTTTAGGATTTAGTCACTGGAGCATTGTATGGCTTTGTCCTTTCATGTCTGGCATAGGTTTACAATGTAAAAATTAATATGTTAAGCAAACACCCTGCACAGGCCAACATTTCATCATGCCACATCACCATACAGCGTGGAAATGTAAACTAACCAGGATTTCCACAAGGTGGAGCCAGCAGGATGTTCTCTACACTATGGGACCGTCAACTCAACAGTTTTCCTTCTGTATATTTTGTGTTGATCAGAATGACAGGGTGTACTGCTGCTCTTGGAGAGTAAATCTGCCCTTTATGATGAAACTCTGCCCTGGGCTACAACAAAAATGTAAACCAGCCCCACAGATATCATTGCAGGAATGCATATACGTATGGTGCATGATGTTCATCTTTTCAGATCTAGAAAAACCTTTTATTGTTCTTTTGTTTCAGAGAGACGGGTGGTCAGTTCTACAATCTGGGAAACATGAAGAACCTAGCCTTGGTTTTTCCCTTGTCATTACATTGACTTATAGGGCCACTTAATATGGTGGTTTTGGTGGTTTCCTTAAAGGAGCCACCCCTTGGCTGGGTCCTTCCCGGAGGGATGTCTGGCTAGTCCTGTGTTTTGAGACTCTTTGATGAGGCTCCACAGGCTCTTCTTTTGCATATTCGTGTTTCCCAGGGGGCAATGCACACTGTATTGAGTGCTTTCTCTAGAAGCCGGCAGTGTTTTCTTTGGATGGTCTCCAGAGATCAGCGATCTGTTTCTCTTATGGGTTACTAGGCATTGCTCCCATCTAGACAGAATCCTGCTCCACACTGATGAGGGGCAACACCCCGAAACAGCTGTATGTGGATGGTTACCTGGCCTTGGTTTTTCCCTTGTCATTACACTGACTTATAGGGCCACTTAATATGGTGTTTTCCTTACAGGAGCTTCACCTTGGCTGGGTCCTTCCCGGAGGGATATCTGGCTAGTCGTGTGTTTTAAGACTTTGAGGTTTCAGGGACTCTTCTTTTGCATACTCATTAACTATACTGTGAAAGCCACCTTCTTATTCAGGCCAACTTGCACATGTAAATGACACACAACTGGTAACTTGTTTTTCTACTGTCTATTAATCTTTTTGTATGTTTTTTTTTCTGTCTACAGATGGAGACCTTATTACTATTTTTGACAGCTCTGATTTATCCTTCGCCATCCAGTGCAGTAGGATATTGAAACTGACTCTGTTTGGTAAGTGGAAGCTTTATGCTACGTTCATCATTAGGGATAGGTTCTCACTCCTTCTGGGCTATGTCGAAAAGTCTGTTCAGCACCACAGACTTACAGTAACAGACTTTAACTGACACAGACCGAGACCTGTGAGATCCCATTGACTTCAGTATTTCAATCTGGTGTCCAAATACTGCCTGCAGTGGTGAACCGTAAACTGCAGCTAAGCTATGGTTACAGGTCACAACAGATAGCTCATCAGTCTGTTTTTCCTGAGAAATCCCCTTAACCTTTGATTTGTCTGAATGACATGTCAAATGTTGTGTAGAATTGCAGTGTGTCTTAAAATGCAGCAGTTGTGAATTAGTCAAAGAGAGTGCATGGCAACTAGGGATGCACGATGCACTGAAATATCGATACTACTATCGATATTTCGGGCAAAAAAAACGATTCAATACCAGGATTTCCTGGTATCGATACTTCATGTTACGCTGCATAATAGTGCAGTGCATAAAGTACAGTGCAGAGAACACGGCCGGCGGCTATCTGAGCGCCGGCCGTGTTCTCTGTATGCCTCTCCCTGCCCCCTGCGGTCACCTCCGCTGCGTGGCTCTCCCTCAGCTCCCAGCGGCGCCATTTTCAAATAGCCGGCACTTGTGTAGATGCGGCTGTCACACTGACAGCGGCATCTAACCACTCCGTATGCAGCAGGGGTCGGCTACTGTGTGTAGCAGACCCCCGCTGCCGGTGTCTCTCTGATAATAAGAGTCCGGCTCGGCCAGACTCTGTTATCAGGGAAATGATTTATGCAGCGGAGCCGCAGCTGCACAGAGGTCTGGGGGCTGGGGAGAGAAGACTGAGAGCAGGAGGTCCCGGAGAGGAGGACGGAGGAGGCATGTGGATGTGCAGCACATGTGAGGATAGAGCCGGCTGGCAGGGGGGGGAGGGGACGGGGCTGTGAGGAGCAGACATCAGTGATGTGGGGGGTGACAAGGGGGGGGGGTCGGCCTTGCTCTGGCTATAGTCTGTGTGCGATCCTGTGTGACCTCCTCTTCCTTAGCAATTTTGGTGATTGGTGCAGATAGCAGCTGTGTGGGCAGTCAAGGTATCTGATGCAGCAGAGCTGTCTTAGTGATAGCTGATGCAGCAGAGCTGTCTTAGTGATAGCTGATGCAGCAGAGCTGTCTTAGTGATAGCTGATGCAGCAGAGCTGTCTTAGACAGATAGCTGATGCAGCAGAGCTGTCTTAGACAGATAGCTGATGCAGCAGAGCTGTCTTAGACAGATAGCTGATGCAGCAGAGCTGTCTTAGACAGATAGCTGATGCAGCAGAGCTGTCTTAGACAGATAGCTGATGCAGCAGAGCTGTCTTAGACAGATAGCTGATGCAGCAGAGCTGTCTTAGACAGATAGCTGATGCAGCAGAGCTGTCTTAGACAGATAGCTGATGCAGCAGAGCTGTCTTAGACAGATAGCTGATGCAGCAGAGCTGTCTTAGACAGATAGCTGATGCAGCAGAGCTGTCTTAGACAGATAGCTGATGCAGCAGAGCTGTCTTAGACAGATAGCTGATGCAGCAGAGCTGTCTTAGACAGATAGCTGATGCAGCAGAGCTGTCTTAGACAGATATCACTAACTTTATTTTTAACACAATAAAATAAAAAAAGTCCAAAAATTGGTATCACTGTAATAGTGCAGGGGTATTATATTTCTACCACTGTATTTTTTATTTTTTTTTATACTTTACTAAGTATCGAACTGGTATTGAGTATCGAAATAAAAAAGTTAGTATCGGTATCGAACTCAAAATTCTGGTATCGTGACATCACTAATGGCAACACACGCCACATGCCGGCTGCCCAGTCCGACTGATGGCAGGAGTTGGATTTTATTATGTCTTTGAAGCTCAACTCCTCTTTCCTGATGGATCAGATGGCCTGCCTTGGCTATAATTCAGTTGTCAGGTCTTGGGACTGAGACCTGATGCGATTTTAACTTTTGATGTCAAGACGACATGTCAGAATTGACTATAAATGAGACTAACATTTTACTGTTAGATAATTATTTTTGAAAGGTGACTTGCTTTATACATTTTAGTTCATTTAGATATAGTTAGGGGCAATCAGCTGACCATTGAGCAACCTCTTTAAGGGTGCCTTCACATGTACCGTATTGCTGCATATTTATCGCTCTGAACCTGCTCGAAAGTAGCTGCATTTTTTGTGGTGTTGAACTCGCATGTGAAAATCATTGGCAAATCAAAATACTCGCATGTAAAAATTGCACCAAACATGCAGCGAGAATACACATATATTTACTTGATAGCAATCAGTATCGCTGCAGATTTATGTGTGAGAAACTTGCAACGATACGGTACGTGTGAAGGCACCCTTAGGCTACACTCACATGTGCCCTATCACAGCGAGTTTCTCCCAGTGAAATCCGCCGAGATACTGATTACCAATAAAGTCTGTAGCACTCAATTCTCACAGCGAATTTACATTCTAGTGCGAGAATGGAGTCCAGAGTGGTGTAAAAGTTAAGATGCAGAGCGGCTGTTATATTAAAAAATAATAAATTAGTCAATCTTGCCTGTCTGCGCTCCCACAATGCCCTCCAGTGCCGTCCCCGGGTCCCCCGCTCAGTAACAGCCTACTCAGCCAGTCCCTGGGAAGGTTACCTAATTGGTCCTCTGTGGATAGTAATCTATGGGACCGCAGTTACGGGAACATACTCTTCCTTATACAACCCTCCTTCATTCAAAAGTATTCCTATAGGCCTTATTACATGGAACGATTATCGGCACTTGCACTTTATTTTGTAAACATATACCTCCCCTCATGCTTGGTCTCCCACCTCCCAGGTCTTTGTTTGTTTTTATATTTAATTTTTCTTTCTTGTCCTTATTTGTTGTTGCGATATTTCTCAATAAAGTTCTTTTGTACCAATTCATTTGATATTTTTTATCATTTGTATATCGGATGGGTCTTATAGGTGTTTAGTTCTTCCTTATACAACCCTCCTTCATTCAAAAGTATTCCTATAGGCCTTATTACATGGAACGATTATCGGCCGTTACGGCTGATAATCATCCTGTGTAATAGAACACAATATTACACAATATTACACACAGCGGGAGTGAGTGAGACCCCCCCCCCCCCCCCGGCTCTCTCTCACTCCCGCTGTATGTAATATCGGCGGCCCGAGAACAAGGAGCGCTGTGAGCATCTGCATATCCACTATATTGATGGATGTGATATATAGATATAGATATATTATATAAAAATTTCGTCATCTTGCTTATGTTCATATGCCATGGATGTGTATTTTGGATCTTAAAAGGAAAAATACCTGTTTACACAGATGCTAAGCTTCTCACAAAAAAGCCTCCCCTTCAAATGTTTTAGCTGTATAGTCTGGGCATGTATGTATAGTAGTGTAATAGAGCAGTCATCAGCCCTTTTAACACTTAAGGTGCCCATAGACCTTCATTAGCTGTCCCACTCCTCCTATGCTTGGCTAACCATTCACATGTTCTAAATTGAAAGACTAGGGTAAGGCCACTGCGGTGTGTGTATGTTTCCCCTTTATCAGGATTATCTTTACAAGAACTAAACTATTGGAGAGTTCTAGTTCATCATGCTGGATCCTTGTATTCAAAGTGTCATGAGTCACTTAGTGTCATGCGTGTTAGGAGGCTCTTATACACACTAGACCAGTCCTGTCAAACTCTGGCCTACAGCGCCATTATTTTTTGCCCGCCTAGGAAATCGATTGAATTTCTAGAGCTGGCCCGCCGATAGGACATCACTACAGATTATAATATGGGCGATGTGCTAAAGGGAACGTGTCACCCCTTCCTGTTGGGCCCGCTGCGGAGATACGACCACCGTGGCGGGACTGGCAGGATGGGGTAAGCATGGGGGCCTTATCCAGGGGTAGGGTGGGTTCCAGGGGGGACAGGTTCCCTTAAAGGAGAAGTCCGGCCAAAATTAATTTTTGATATGTTGTTACTTATGAAAAGTTATACAAATTTCTAATGTACATTAATTATGGGAAATGCACATATAGAGCTATTTCCCTTAATTTAGTAGATCAGGAAGTGTTAGAAATATCTCTGAAGAAGTGACGTCACGACCCAGGGTGTAATTCCTATGGAGTGTCCAGCAGGGGGCGCTCTCTATATAGAAGTCTATGGGACTTTATTGTTTCTATGGGTTTCTATGTAATGTAATGTAATGTAATGTAGTGTACAGTGCTTTATTGAATGAATACATCTATGGAATACTTTGGGGAGCAAGTGTCCTTGCTCCCCAAAGTATTGCATAAATGTATTCATTCAATACATTCAATACACAGTAAGCCCGCCGATCCGCCGCATTTCCGCCGAATTTCCGCCGATCCGCCACACGCTGATCCGCCGCATTCCCGCCGATCCGGACCATATACATTGAACTACAGCTCCCATCATCTGCTTCTAGTATGAACAGGTGATGGGAGCTGTAGCTGGGTAATGGATATGACATGCCGCCGGGCGCAGGGGGGAGCCGCTCAGTACACAGGAGCGCTCCCCCCTCCTCCTCCTCCTTCCGGGATAACTTCCGCCTATAGCACTGCTGAGTCCCTGCCTGGCCGCCGCTCTCCGCTCTCCCCCCCATACATACCGGCTCCCGATGCATCCTGGTGTCCGCGCTGATGCCGGGAGCCGGTATATGTGAGCGGAGAGCGGCGGCCAGGCAGGGACTCAGCATTGGTATAGGCGGAAGTTATCACTGAAGGAGGAGGAGGAGGGGGGAGCGCTCCTGTGTACTGAGCGGCTCCCCCTGCGCCCGGCGGCATGTGATATCCATTACCCAGCTACAGCTCCCATCACCTGTTCATACTAGAAGCAGATGATGGGAGCTGTAGTTCAATGTATATGGTCCGGATCGGCGGGAATGCGGCGGATCAGCGTGTGGCGGATCGGCGGAAATGCGGCGGATCGGCGGGCTTACTGTGTATTGAATGTATTGAATGAATACATTTATGCAATACTTTGGGGAGCAAGGACACTTGCTCCCCAAAGTATTCCATAGATGTATTCATTCAATAAAGCACTGTACACTACATTACATTACATTACATAGAAACCCATAGAAACAATAAAGTCCCATAGACTTCTATATAGAGAGCGCCCCCTGCTGGACACTCCATAGGAATTACACCCTGGGTCGTGACGTCACTTCTTCAGAGATATTTCTAACACTTCCTGATCTACTAAATTAAGGGAAATAGCAGTATATGTGCATTTCCCATAATTAATGTACATTAGAAATTTGTATAACTTTTCATAAGTAACAACATATCAAAAATTAATTTTGGCCGGACTTCTCCTTTAACTGTTAGGCCGCAGGCAGGGCCGTTCTGAAAATTCCAGAAATGCTGCTTGTGCGCTTTTAATGTATATCATGGTTGGCCCTCGACTTTGCACAAGCTTTTAATTTTGTCCCACTGTCTATTTGAGTTTGACCCCCCCTGCTCTAGACGAGTCTCTTTTTCCTGATAATTCTAAGGGCCGTTCCCTCCAGTGATAGGACGACTCCCATCTTAGCCTGCACATCACAGGTAACAGCCAAGTTACCCCCCCCCCCCCGTCTGCTTGATTGACACCTGGAACCCCAAGCAGGGTCAGGTATGGAGGGGGAGTAGAGAGGTGTTACAGCTCACTGCTCTTCAGGAGCTCAGAGAGAACTCTTGACTATAGAGTAAAAGCATTTTCCTACATTGTGTCAGCACGAATAGATAAATGTAAGGTACCAGGTGTCTACTTGACCTACCAGCTATGTAACCGTGTCAGCAGATTGGAATGTGAATTGCAGCTGACTGATTCCCTTTAAGTTACTATATAGACATGTATAGTAAAATTGTTGGGCTACTCCTATCTGTATTCCTCCGGGATCTTCGCAAGTTAGACACATTGACCCTCTGTAAGGGTAAGGAATAATTTCCGAGTACACACAAGGATCTGCCACTAGGTGGTGGTAGTCATGTTATCCAGAACGTCTAGTCATGGCCATATCCTGCTCTAACATTAATATGAGGTTAGATTATTAAATCTTTGTATTGCGGCCTATTACTGCCATCTACTGCTATAAAGTAATACAGTACATATATGGTGTTTTCTGTTTAACCCCTCCATTTGGATACATTCGACTCATATTTTATTCAAAAAGCTTGGGCTCTGGCATATGACTGCCTATATTGGCAGGTGACTCCAATGGCTATGCTCTTCAGTACAATGAGAATTTAGGTCTTTGCTGATAGCAGTTTTCACATCTACAAATAAAACCTATATTGCAAAATAACAAACCTCTATCTATTTTCTGAAAGTAGTCGCCTAGCACATAGTCTGAATGCTAATAAAATTTGGTATTTCTGAATCAAATTTGATTAAAATGGATATTTAGACAAAAATTGGAATATGTAGAAAACTGAAGCACCTTCTTAATGGTAAGAATACACACTGCATAGCTCTAGGTGTGATCCAACCTGATTTATAACCTTTCGGAGCAAAGCTGCATCTTATATGTCCTTGGCTGTCCAGTTGGTTCCTAGCATGGGCATAGGAGATAAGGTTATGGACTAGTAATGGTGGGGGACCTGTCAGTGGAAGTGTAGGATTCTGTTGTGCTAGGCCCACCCTGTCTATGTATTGTATGATTGCTCTGCTCTACATTATGTAAAATTATATGGCAACCTTTTACAGGGCTCCAGACTAAAAAATTTACCTAGGAGCCATTGGCTCCTAACCTGAAAAATGTAGGCGCCAAATAGAATATTTGGTTGCCCAACATTTTAAAACATGTAAAATTAATGTTATGTTAAATGGGACTTACTGTGTGCAGAGGCCACGGCAGCCTCCTCCTCCTTTAGATTCTCTCTTTTCTTAGTTTGAAAACGTTCCACATGGAAACTTGCAACTTGACAACCATATACAGTCTGACTCAGTACTTCAGCTTCACTTGGCTAGCCTTTTAATGAGGCTTACTCTTCTGAACTTGAACTTAAAAGCTTGCAACTTGACAACAATATACAGTCCACTAGAATGTGTGAGGTGGTCTACAAGTCAGGTTCTGAGTCAGTGTATATACATACAGACACTGAGGGAAGTGGTACTGTGCAGTGTGTGTGTGTATATATATATATATATATATATATATATACACACACACACTGAGGGAAGAGGTACTGTGCAGTGTATACATACAGATACTGAGGGAAGTGGTACTGTGCAGTGTATACACACACACACACACACACACACACACTCTGAGGGAAGAGGTACTGTGCAGTCTATACATACTGACACTGAGGGAAGTGGTACTGTGCAGTGTATACATACACACACACTGAGGGAAGTGGTACTGTGCAGTGTATACATACACACACACTGAGGGAAGTGGTACTGTGCAGTGTATACATACACACACACTGAGGGAAGTGGTACTGTGCAGTGTATACATACACACACACTGAGGGAAGTGGTACTGTGCAGTGTATACATACACACACACTGAGGGAAGTGGTACTGTGCAGTGTATACATACACACACACTGAGGGAAGTGGTACTGTGCAGTGTATACATACACACACACTGAGGGAAGTGGTACTGTGCAGTGTATACATACACACACACTGAGGGAAGTGGTACTGTGCAGTGTATACATACACACACACTGAGGGAAGTGGTACTGTGCAGTGTATACATACACACACACTGAGGGAAGTGGTACTGTGCAGTGTATACATACACACACACTGAGGGAAGTGGTACTGTGCAGTGTATACATACACACACACTGAGGGAAGTGGTACTGTGCAGTGTATACATACACACACACTGAGGGAAGTGGTACTGTGCAGTGTATACATACACACACACTGAGGGAAGTGGTACTGTGCAGTGTATACATACACACACACTGAGGGAAGTGGTACTGTGCAGTGTATACATACACACACACTGAGGGAAGTGGTACTGTGCAGTGTATACATACACACACACTGAGGGAAGTGGTACTGTGCAGTGTATACATACACAGACACTGAGGGAAGTGGTACTGTGCAGTCTATACATACACAGACACTGAGGGAAGTGGTACTGTGCAGTCTATACATACACAGACACTGAGGGAAGTGGTACTGTGCAGTCTATACATACAGACACTGAGGGAGGTGGTACTGTGCAGTCTATACATACCCCCCCCCCCCCCCCTGCACCCCACACGCACTGACTACCGCACCTGGCCGCCATCACAACAGACACTACCAATCAGCCGCCCAGGCCGCGGTCCCCCCACACAGATTAGTGGCCGGCCGCCACCCCTGCCGTCCCTCCGGTTGTACTCACACACACTATCCACAAATTGGTGCTGCTGGGGTGCACTTGAAGAACCGCCGGGTGAGGAGAGGCGGGAGAGAGGCGCTGGAGGAGTGTGGCGCCTCTGCAGCCGTCCGTCCAATGAATGACGGACGTGCTGGATGACGTCACTGGAGAAGCGTGTCCCCGCACACGTCATCCAGCACGTCCGTCATTCATTGGACGGACGGCCGCAGAGGCGCCACGTGCTTCGGTGCAGCGTGCGGAAGTCCTTAAAGAGACAGCCGCCGCCGGGGCCAGTCGCAAATGGCGCCCAAATTAATAAATCTTGGTCGCCATCTGGAGTCCTGTTTTAGCTGAAGAATAATAATACATTTATTAATCTGGGCGCCATTTTCAAGATATCAGTCGCATTGGCGACCATTTTGGTCGCCATCTGGAGCCCTGTTTTAGCTGAAGAATAATAATACATTTATACAATTCCATCCTATTTGGCAGCACTTTACATAGCTTGTCATCACTCAGATCAGTCTCTCTCCCTATTTGGGATCTCAATCTGAATCCCACATTCACCTGTGTATTTTGGATATGGGAGGAAACTGAAATACCCAAAGGAATCCTCCACAAGCACAGTGAGAACATACAAGCCTCTTGCAGATGTTGTCCTTGCTGGGTCTCTCGGAGCAGGAGCCAGTGTCTCTATGGAGCAGTTTTCGCTTGTGCAGGGGGGTTCCTGAGTGCTGGGACCCCCCCAGATGACATTCAGATGCCCTTTAGTGCTATGTACTGAATGCTCGGAGAGCCCTTTCTGACAAACACATTTTATGTTGCTCGTATGTTGTGGATTTTCTTTGTGCACATTTTTCTTGCATTGCCTCAGTTTTCCCTGCTCCACATTACAGTTGTTCTCTCTTGGCATCATGTTGTCTAATTATATCATCCAGATGCCTTCTCTGAAAACCTCATACAACATCTTGTTGTCAGTTTCATGCTGAATAATGAGGCATATAAAACTTAAAGCTTTGCTTACTTTTTAATTGAACCATGGAAACACATGGGTTACAATGGCCTCAAACATTGCAGTCATTCCTGACCCGTCTGAGGGTGAAGAGACCTGCTTTGGTGTTAATGGTTTGGTGGCAATAGTTGTTTTGTGCATCTCCAGTTTTACAAGAAATGTTGGCAATATATTTTTATTTTTATTTATTGTATTTGGACATGCTGTTGTGAACAAGTTTGTGTTGGGAGGGTTGCACTTTATTGGACAGGTTCCTTCTCTGGCTGCTAGGCTGCCATCTTTATTGTGTTGTAGGATTCCATGATACTGACTTCTGCACTGAAGACGGCAACCTAGCAGCCAAAGTAAGATGCTGCATAGCCAGTCCATTGACCGGTCTAATTTGTTGATTTAAAGCAGGGGTGGGGAACCTCCGGCCCGCGGGCCGCATCCGGCCCCTGAGACCTCCCGATGCGGCCCGCAGCTCCCCTGTGATGCGCGCCGCTCTAGAGGAGGAAGGAGCCGGCATACACAGCATCCTCCGGTGTCTGTGACAGCTGCCGGACACAGGAGGATGCTGTCTATGCCGGCTTCTTCCCCAGCAGAGCGGCGCGTGTCTTCAGTCTCCTGCGGGCCGCGCGCGATGACATCATTTCATCGCGCGCCGCCTGCAGAAGAAAGACCGGCACAGAGGACCTGGGACAGAAGAGGACATGGGCAGCGTGGGAACGGAGGTAAGGTGAGTGGGATGTTTATTTTTTTATTTGGGGGTTAACTAGGCCACCAGGGACATGCCTGATGGGGGTTAACTAGGCCACCAGGGACATGCCTGATGGGGGTTAACTAGGCCACCAGGGACATGCCTGATGGGGGTTAACTAGGCCACCAGGGACATGCCTGATGGGGGTTAACTAGGCCACCAGGGACATGCCTGATGGGGGTTAACTAGGCCACCAGGGACATGCCTGATGGGGGTTAACTACAATAGCAGGGGAACTAGGGGAACAATACTTTGCCTTGCCCTGGGTGCTGTAAACCCACGCTACTAACTGCCGCACACGGTATGCGGCCCTCGAATGATTTTATTAATGCCCGACCGGCCCTCGACATGGAAAAGGTTCCCCACCCCTGATTTAAAGGGTCACCTCTTCTCTCCCCGCCTGACCGTAACATGTGCTCCCTAAAGGGTACCTATTGCAAAGAAATCTGTGTAGGTTGACATACGTCCACAGCTAATGTCAGGATTTGCCATGGTTGGCTTTATCTTCTGGTTAAGGACAATGTTCCAGTCCACACAGCAATAGCTGTAGGATTCAGATAGTCACCGCACATCTGTAAGATGTATATTGAAGGATTGTCGACTTCTATAATTGCTTTTTGAAGACCATTTTGGAGAATTGTTATGCGGATTGCCATCTTTTTCCTTGAACATCTGTTGCAGGATTAAAATCCTTTGTCTGAAGATCTGCACAGCATAGTCCACAGTTGTAGTTGTGGAGGGTACAATAGGTAAACCAACTGGGTACCCATACACCCTATTTAATAAGCCAGAGAACATACCCATTTGTACACTTTTTTTCTTTAGCATCTTCCAGCTCCTCTTTTCTCAGTTTTATATAAGTTTAATTAGGAATAATTAATTTCTCTCATGTTTTTTACAATGGAGACATACAGATTAGCATTAAAGCGTAACTGTCATTTCAGGCCAGGTCATTTTTCTGAAAACATTAAATATCTATAGTACAAGCGATTTTAAGAAACTTTGTAATAGGTTTTATGTACTAAAAGAGTTTCCTTCTGTATTAAATATCTATAGTACAAGCGATTTTAAGAAACTTTGTAATAGGTTTTATGTACTAAAAGAGTTTCCTTCTGTACTGAAAAAGCAATCTCCTAGCCTCCCCCCTCACATCAGATGAAGCAGGATTTCTGTCTCCATTATGTGGCTATGGAGAGGGGAGGGGCTGTTAGGAGTGACTGAGCACGGAGCAGTCTTGCACAGCACAACACCCTGCAATCTTCTCTCAGTAAGTTCATAGACAAGCACTGACCTTTCTGACACCTGAATTTAGCGTTTTAGGTGCCCAGAGAGTATACAAACAGCTGACCTTCATGTCACCTCTTCCTGCTCCCTCATCTCCCTCGGCCCCTCCCCCCTTCATAGGCTTACAATGGAGAGAGCAGAGCCCGTCTTCACTGGCTTCTCTGTAATGAAGACGTGTTTGCCTAATAATGCACAGATAAGAAGTCAGGGGGGGAGGCAGGGAGATTGCTTCTTGAGTACAGAAGGAGGCTTTTTTGGCTGATGAAACCTATTACAGAGTTTCTTATACTACTGATTTCTGCAATAAAAAAAAACATGACAGTTACGCTTTAAGTGTTTGAAGAGCCTTTTGCACAGGATGACTATTGCCCATGTGTAAGGCCACGCTAGGCTGTCTTTCCACATTTGCATATGACAATAAGCATATTGTTTATCGTAGCGGTTAGCTGTATAACTCTGCATATATTTTTGATGCAGTACCGCACTGTGGAAGGGGGCGGCATACAGGCCTTATTACAGTCATAATCTGCCCAATCAGGCCAATCCAGCATATTCTTGTTCTATGTAATTAAGACAACGATCAGCTGCAGAAATAGTCACCGTACATTAGTTGTTGTCCTGCTATGAGTTGTAGAAGAAATGAAAATCTTATCACAGCTCAGATGTGTACCACCTCTATAACTTTGTATATACTTGTAATGTTTTTGTACTCATGTATGTATTCTTTTGCCCCTTAGTTAATGGACAGCCTCGCCCTCTAGAGTCCAGTCAGGTGAAGTATCTTCGACGGGAGTTGATAGAATTACGCAACAAGGTCAATCGCTTGTTGGACTGTTTAGAGCCGCCTGCTGAACCTGGGATCCCAGTCAGCATACCGGACACAGGTATTCCTGCCTCCTTACTTTGTCCGTCAGATAACACCACCATTGCTTGATGCTTATGTTTTCTTATTACCTTTTTTTTTTATTTTTTACTCTTTTTCTTATCTAATGAACCAGAAACTGTAGATGGTAGAGAAGAGAAACCTGCTGCTCCCGACTCTTCAGTCAAGCCCTCTAACCAGGTTATGGCTGCCAGCATGTCTGCTTTTGATCCACTGAAGAATCCAGAGGAAATTAACAAAAATGTCATGTCCGCCTTTGGACTAACAGAGGACCAAGTCACTGGTGGGTCTTGAGATGTAATACAAAGCTGTGAATGTGATATAACCTTTTATAGAAATCCCAAGTGGCCATGTCTTAAGGATTACTTTTAAATGTAGTTAGAGGTAATGGTGTTAAAAAATCTGCGATTGTGGGATTTCTCTATAGAAAATCTTCCAGTGAAGCTAATTGATGATGGAAAAACATTTGTACCGTTCCTTCTGTGGTGGTGATGTGAATTAGTGACTAAATACGTTTATTTATTTATTTTTTTAAATGTTGCGAGTGGCTCACTAATAGTAATAGTGGAGAGTCTGAGTCGCAAAGCGATAATGTCAGGCAGCTTCCCCCAGGAACCATATATTCTAATAAGAATTATTAGGGGGGACCCTGCTCTCTATCAATTACACTGTGCATCAGTGCGGGATCAGAGCAGGGGATCAGGAATTGCAGGGCTTAGACAGCCCTGCAGTTCCTAATGAGAATGTCAGTGGCAGCAGAAGGACTTGTCTCTTCCCTTATTGCTGCCAGTCAACATAAGTTGGTGTAAAAAAATTATTATTTTTTTTTAAGCACATTACTTAACTAAGGTTCTTTTACTCTCTGGAAAACCCCCTTAGTACTTCAGCAGATAAATACATTTCAAAATGTATGTGACAAATGCCTTTTTAGGATGACAAAACAAAGAAAATTGTTGCAGAAAAGGTCTTTACCTACCTATGTTAAGACTTGTCTCTCATATTTAGGCCCACCCAGTGCTCCAGTAGAGGAACGTTCCAGTACACCAGATAGTATTGCCTCTTCCTCCTCAGCTCATCCGCCAGGAGTCCAACAACAACAGCAACAGCCGTACCCAGGAGCTCAGCAGCCAGGTCAGATGGAAGGTCAGCTTATATGTTTAACATGTACCTTTCTCTTAAATAGTATACACTGCTCGGTGACTGTTCTGTCAGAGCTTTCTTTCTGGCTATTGGCAGTAATATATATACTGCTTGCTTACAGATGGCAGCCGGCAGCAAAAAGTACGTGTAGTGGTGGTCTTGTGACATCTCCCCTTTTATACCTATGGAGCTTGTCCAGCTATGCTCAGATTTGTGATGTCCATTACCTCCTAAGAGCTTCACTTTGAAACTCACGAATAGTGGTTTGCAGCATGTATTTCTGGAATATTGGTGTTGAGCTTCTTTTCAAGCCAGCACTTTCAAAGCCAAAATAAAACGGATTATCTGTCTCAACTGAGACTATATTTCCTGGTTTATCTTTGTTTTTCAGAACATGTTTTCTGTGCACAATGCATTATATTTGTGCTTTGTAATGGGAACACGCCTGTCTTGTATTACTCACGGGAGACTTTCGATTATTTCAAGGGAAAAAAAAGAGGACACCAAGTGTTTGGTTGTGTGCTTATGTGATAAACCAGCAGTAGAGATCTGTCTGATTATTCATAATAATAATAATAATTCTATATATAAACTCAGATTACACAGAAATCGTCTGTTTTGGTATGTGGAGGAAAGCAGAGTACCTACACAAACATGGGGAGAGCATACAAACTCGGCAGAAGTTGGCGTGGGCATTAATCCCCAGACCCCAGTGCTACAGGGGAACAGGACTGCTGTATAAATCTATGTTTCTATAGAGCAACTGTGCCAAAGTCTTCAGTATACAGCTATGTCTAATATAACAGCTGAGTGCTAGAACAGCAGCAGCCTGGTGATCAGAAGCGTTCTGCTCTTATGTCCATAGCTGCAATATTTAAAGTTGAAGCTGTCTCCTATAAAATGAGACAATGGCGTTCTTTCTCCTTATAATTGAAAGAAATGTCTGGAAAATGTTTGAGATTATCCTTCCAGTATACACAGGATAAAACCTTGTCTCTGGTTTATGTTGGCGTCTTTCTTGGCAGCACTAATGTGACTGATCCTTCTTGTCGCCAGCCTGTATTTATGTGGGTAGCATGCCATTGTGTTCTGCTCTCATTTGGAACACTTTAGAGCATTGTAAATGTGTAGACTCCTCTAATCATATTTTAGCCCATGGGTAGGAGACTATGTATGTGCTAAAGTATGTTAAAAATTATTTTGCATGTTATTTTCCATTGTATGGAGACTATTCCTGATTTATTTAATTTCAGATGTCCCCAGCAAAGTGCATGCTATATTTATTTCTATCATTATGATTTGTTTTGCTTTCCCAGAAAGCTAAAACAGTGGATTATGGATTCTCACCTTATCGTTGAAACTGGAGGAACATTTATTTTTTTCAACAGGAACCTAATTCTTCTCTCTGTGCAGCATGTAGTTCTGAATCTAACCTCATGGGTAGAACTGCATTGTTCGTGGTGTAGACTGTACTTTTAGTCATACGAAAATACCTTTAATTTTATAGGGCAAATCTATCAGCAGTATCCACAACAGCCTGGGTATCCAACAGCCCAGAGTCAGCCTCAGGCTCAGCCCCAGCAGCAGTATGGCATGCAGTATCCCGGTAAGTCTTCATCATTGTTGCACAGTCACACTAGCAGCAGTAGACTTTGTGTGCCTTTTGGGAGCAATGAAATGAAGTTAAGCATGTGTTGAGGATAAACTACATTAATACTATGTACAGTAATGTATGGTTTTCTACAGCAAAACTTTGAATGTGTGTTTATATGTTCCAGGTTATAATCAACAAACAGCCCAAGCGGCTCAGCAGTTCCCAGGTTACAGTCAGCAAGCTGCTCAGGCTCCTGCCCCTGGCTTTCAAGGCCAGCCACAGCAACTGCCAGCCCAGGCTCCTCAACAGTACCCAGCTGGCTCCTACCCACCACAAACCTACACTACACAAGCGTCCCAGCCTGCTAACTATAATGTCCCCCCTGCTTCTCAGCCTGGCATGGCACCCAGCCAGCCAGGGAGCTATCAGCCTAGGCCAGGATTTACCCCTCCACCTGGTAGTACTGTAACTCCTCCTCCAAGTGGGCCTAACCCATATGCCCGTAACCGTCCCCCATTTGGTCAGGGATACACCCAACCAGGACCTGGATACCGATAATTGCACTATTACCAAGGCAAAGGCTGCTAGATCTGTTTCCATCCCAACAGACTTCAATGTAATGCTTACAATTGTAATCTTGCTTCAGACAGCAGAAGAAAAGCATTTTGTGCTTTTTGGTGTTGTCTCTCTTTACTGGAGGAGAAGACCAAATGATTATTTCTTGCATTTGATTGTATCTGCTCTCTAGTTTAAAAATTAAATCCACGATCAGAAAACAAGTGTTTGACCCAACTAGTCAGCCTTGTCAGATACGGGAAATCTGCAAATTAAACCCCCCACTTATTTGGCTTGTTTTTAATGATCTGATGTGTTCATATAGAGCTCTTCTGAGTTATAAACTAGGTATTATGTACACATTCTAACACACTGAAACCTAATAAAATGTTCAACTCGTTTAATCCTTGGTGGCGTCTGAATAAACTGTGTCCTCTTTGGAAGTGGAACTGTGTTCCTGTTGTTGGAGCTTCTGTATTTTGGGATCTATAGAATTATAGCAAAATCTGCACTTCTCAAGTGGGCCGTTTGGACAGGTTTTGTTTAAAGATGAACAAAAATAAGGCATGTTATATACAGTTGTGCTCAAAAGTTTACACATTTACAGAATTTTTGCTTTCTTGTCCTTTTTTTCAGAGATTATGAATGATAACAGAAACTTTTTTCTGCTCACTTTTAAGTGACTGGGTGAAACCATTTATTGTCAAACTACTGTGTTTTCTCTTTTTTTTTAAATTGTAATGACAACTAAAACATCCAATTGACCCTGATTAAAAGTTTACATACCTCAGTTCTCAATTGCCCCCTCTAACGTCAATGACAGCTTGAAGTCTTTTGTGGTAATTGTGGATGTGGCTCTTTATTTTCTCAGATGGTAAAGCTGCCCATTCTTCTTGGCAAAAGAGCTCCAGCTCCAGCAAATTCCTGGGCTGTCTTGCATGAACTGCACGCTGGAGATCTCCCCAGAGTGGTTTAATGATATTGGGGTCAGAAGACTGAGATTTTGCCACTCCAGAACCTTCACTTTGTTCTGCAGTAGCCAATGACAGGTTGATCATGACAACCAAAAACATCCAAAAGACCCTTATCAAAAGTTCACATACCCTTGTGATTTTGGCCTGATAACATGCACAGAAGTTGACAAAACTTTTGTCTATAACTGACAGGAAAATTTTTGGGGTGCAAAGAAAAACCCGCAAACATCAGCTAGAATACAGATCTCTGAAGACTAGCAGTGTGGCTGTTTCAAGATGCAGACTCAGGCACTTGAAAAATGGCTGCATGGTTGACTCACCAGAAGAAAGCCATTACTGTGCAAATGCCACAAAGTCTCTTGCCTACAATACACCAAACAGCAAAGAGACATGCCTCAAAACTTCTGAAATAAGGTAATTTGAAGTGATGAGACCAAAATTGAACTTTACATTTGGAGAGTTGCCAACAAGGCCTGGCGGGCAGGGTTCTCTTCCCCCGTGTACCAGTCTGCCATTTGCCTTCATGTCATGTGTTTTGATCTTGTATTGTTCCTTTTTGTTACCCCCATCGCTTGTATAGCGCTCTGGAATTAAGGGCACTTTATAAATAAATATGATGAAAGGAACACCATTCCTACTGTAAAGCTTGTAGGTGAATGGCTGATGTTTTGGGGATGTGTGAGCTACAAAGGCACAGGAAACTTGGTCAAAGTTGAAGGAAAGATAAATGCATAATGTTATTAGCAAATACTGGAGGTAAACTTGCACTCATGAGTGCGGAAACTGCGCATGGGACGTACCTGGACGTTCCAACATGACAACCAGCCGAAACACAAGACCAAGTGAAGGTTCTGGAGTGGCCATCTGAGTCTCCTCACCTCAGTAGCATTGAGCTGTTCTGGGGAGATCCCAAGCGTGCAGTTCATGCAAGACAGCCCAGGAATTTACAGGAACTGGAGGCTTTTATTTGCCAAGAAGAATGGGCAGCTTTATCATCTGAGAAAATAAAGC
This sequence comes from Dendropsophus ebraccatus, assembly GCF_027789765.1. NCBI lineage: Eukaryota > Metazoa > Chordata > Amphibia > Anura > Hylidae > Dendropsophus > Dendropsophus ebraccatus. The sequence goes on along the minus strand of NC_091458.1, from coordinate 115,664,256 downwards.
GCCTCATCCACAATTACCACAAAAGACTTCAAGCTGTCATTGATCAGGATAATTTGGATGTTTTTGGTTGTCATTATGATTTAAAAAGAGAAAACACAGTAGTTTGACAATGAATGGCTTCCCCAACCACTAAGTATGAGTGGGGAAAAAAACTTGTGTGATCATTCATTCAAGAAAGCTGAAATTCTGCCGAGGTATGTAAACTTTTGAGCACAACTGTATGTAGACAGGTCAAAAAGTGGAGGTTCACTACAGGAAATCTGTGGGTCACCCCATGTCTGCTGATGTCAAACTGAATATTTTCAAGCACAGCTGGAAAATTATGACTGGGATGACAGAAAAAGCTGCAGTCATTATTCCTTCTGCAGCGTTATACAATTCCTAGCTTTATAGTCACAATGTAGAACCCATAAATAAATTAGTCTTTTGGTAAGGCTCTGTTATGGAATGTATGGTGCCTACCTGCAACCATCTAAAAAGCAGCCGGACTATACACTATACACTGGAATGAATAGATGTACACTTGTTCATCACCTCAAAAAGACTAATATTTGGGATTGGTAACATAACCAGAAGTGTTTGCTACATGCCCTAGGTTCACTTACAGGCTGTACAAAGAGAGAGATGGTTGGGACAGACTAATGTTTCCTCCTGCTCCTTTCTGCAGCTCTCCTACACAAACAATACTTTGAAGTAAAACAGTTATTCTGCTCACTGACGTCACATGGGTATTTTGTTCTGAAGACTTTAACCCATTAAGGACAGAGCCAATTTCGATTTTTGCGTTTTCGTTTTTTCCTCCTTGTGCATCAAAGGTCATAGCACTTGCATTTTTCCACCTAGAAACCCACATGAGCCCTTATTTTTTGCGTCACTAATTGTACTTTGCAATGACAGGCTGAATTTTTGCATAAAGTACACTGTGAAACCAGAAAAAAATTCAAAGTGTGGTGAAATTGAAAAAAAAAAAACGCTTTTTGTTTATTTGGGGGAAATGTGTTTTTACGCCATTTGCCCTGGGGTAAAACTGACTTGTTATGCATGTTCCTCAAGTCGTTACGATTAAAACTATATATAACATGTATAACTTATATTGTATCGGATGGCCTGTAAAAAATTCAAACCATTGTCAACAAATATACGTCACTTAAAACGGCTCCATTCCCAGGCTTATAGCGTTTTTATCCTTTGGTCTATGGGGCTGTGTGAGGTGTCATTTTTTGCGCCATGTGTTCTTTCTATCGGTACCTTGATTGCGCATATACGACTTTTTGATCGCTTTTTATTACAATTTTTCTGGATTTGATGCGACCAAAAATGCGCAATTTTGCACTTTGGGATTTTTTGGCGCTTACGCCGTTCACCGTACGAGATCAGGAATGTGATTAATTAATAATTCGGGCGATTACGCTCGTGGCGATAGCAAACATGTTTATTTATTTGTTTACTTTTATTTATAACCTGGGAAAAGGGGGGTGATTCAGACTTTTATTAGGGGAGGGGGCTTTTTATTGACAACAACACTATATATTTTTTTTTTTTACACATATACTAGAAGCCCCCCTAGGGGACTTCTAGTATATACACTTTGATCTCTCATTGAGATCTCTGCAGCATAGATATGCTGCAGAGATCAATGAGATAGGCACTCGTTTACTTCCGGCTGCTGCAGCCGGAAGTAAATGAGTGCCGAGCCGGGGACGGCGCCATCTTGGAGCGGTCCCCGGCCGGCTTCAGAAATGGAGATCGCTCCTCCGGGATAACATCCCGGAGGAGCGATCTCCGCCACTAGACACCAGGGAGACTCTGGATCCGGTAATCGGATGCAGTTGTCATGTCTGACAGCTGCATCTGATTACTGTATTAGCGGGCACGGCGATCGGACCGTGCCCGCTAATACCTACGGTCCCGGGCTACGAGCGGCACCCGGGACCGCCGCGGTTCAGAGCGGGGTCGCCGTGCGGCCCCGCTCTGAACGCCCTTACCGGCAATAGGGCGTACCTATACGCCCTTTGTCGTTAAGGGGTTAAAGCACAACTATAAAAAAAAAAAATTATTTTAATTTTTAGTTAGCCTAGGTCATGATAATTTTTGCAATTTATTGTAATGACGAAAAGTGAACCGTTTTTTTAAATACATGCAGATGAATGTTCCCTCAGAGCTGTGTTTGGCTCTGAGCTACTTGTTCAAAACTGTCACATTCCTGAGAATCCGTACTCTGCCTGAGCAGCAGCTTTGTATGGATTCTCAGACAGGTACCCGCCCAAGTCCCGCCCCCTCCATCCATACCTTCCCTGCAGCCCTGGCACTGTGGCTGCTGTCTTCGTGGCTGCTGTCTTCATGGCTACCCTGCTAGTGTGGCCGGTCCCCCCTTCAGTCTCATCACTGCTCATTCATGACGACTGGTGTCTGGCAAGGGTGTGCCTGAGCCAGCTGTGCCCTGGGCACCCCTCCGGCGCCGGCCGCCATGTTACTGGGCCCTCTGCAATGCCGTCGTTACTGCTGCTCCCCCCCCCCCTCCCTCTCATGACACCCAGTGTATAGTTGGCAATAGTCCCGAGTACGACGTGATAAGCCCTGTCCCCATCGCAGTAAGCCCCGCCCCACAGTGGGCGCTGCGGCTTCCCGCGATGGGGCGGGGCTTATAGCTTCATACTCGGGACTATTGCCAACTATGCCAGTGCCGCTCCCATGCCCGGTGACAGGTCCTGGAGCCCTGCCACAGCGGGCAGGGGTGCGCCAGAGCCGGCGGGGCTGCTGCCATATACCTGGGTCTGAGCAATGGCACTCTCTGCTCTGCCCCCGCGTTTGCCGGGCCCCAGTGAGCCTGGCTCACTCCTTCTTCTCATCATCCACCCTCACTCTCATCATTCACTCTCATGCTCATCATCCCTCTTATTATGCCCACTCCCCCCTCCACCTTGCCCCCTCATCACCTCTTACACCCCCAACCTTTCTTCTCCACCTTGCCACCCCTCTCCATCCCCCTTCCCCTTCTCATTCTCAAAAAATTTGCACACAAAAAAAAAAAGTTGATAGGGGAGATTATCAAACATGGTGTAAAGTAAAACTGGCTCAGTTGCCCCTAGCAACCAATCAGATTCCACCTTTCATTTTGCAAAGAGTCTGTGAGGAATGAAAGGTAGAATCTGATTGGTTGCTAGGGCCAGTTTCACTTTACACCAGTTTGATAAATCTCCCCCGAAAAGTTTATACAATTCTCCTCCACTTGCTTTTATTTCAGTTAACCACCTAAAAGGGTTAATAAAGGTCCCATGGCTTGTTTTGAATTCTTTGAGGGGTAAAGTTTCAAAATGATGTGCTTTAGGGTACAAACACACATGACGTATCCGCAGCGAGTTTCTCAGGTACTGTTTAGTCTCCGGTGGCTGGCGGGTTAACGAGGCGGGCTGCGGACAAACTCGCAGCATGGATGATCATCCCTGCTGGGTGTTTGTCTGCCATTGACTAAACAGGGACAGGGTCCGCAGCGAGTTTCGCTGCGGATACGTCGTGTGTGTTTGTACCCTTAGGGTGCATTCACACACAACAGATCCGCAGCAGATTTGATGCTGTGTTCAGTTATTTAGATCTAATCTGCTGCGGATCCGCTGCAATACAGTGTGTGTGAAGCTACTCTTATGGGGTTTCTATCACACTTCAGAAATAAACTAGTGCGGAGGGCGGGGCAGGGGAGGAGATAAGGTGGAAGGGGGAGGAGAGGAGACCACGCCTACTTTCAGTCAGCCAGAATCAAAGTTCATTTACTCTTCTGAGCCAAACAGCTAGTGATATCTCAGCAAGCGCACAAGATAGGAACGCAGTTTATGGCTCTTTTTAAATTTAAAGGCTTTTTATCTGAGAAATTTCATTTTTTGCCTATCTAAACTATAGTTACGCTTTAAAGGCACATCCATGCAGGGTAGATTTGTTGAAGGAATTTCTGTATCTAAAAAGCAGGGCTGTGGAGTCGGAGTAGGAGTCGAGGAGTCGGAGTTGGAGTTAGTATTGGCTGGAGTCTGAGTCGGGGAAAAAAATGTACCGACTCCAACTTTAAAAAAATCTTAAAACAATTTAGAATTGAGTTTTGATATGAATTTTATAAGTTTTGATCATCAATATATTTTATGAGCAACATTCTAATAGATCACTGGCTCTATTACATAGGGATGGTCAGGGAAAAGTTGTCAGCCACTATTTGGCAGTTTGTTTCTAAGCTGGAAGAGTCCATTGTGTGGGGGGAGATCTGTGATGTTCTCTTCCTGGATGCTGGATGACTGTATATGAGCAGCAGTTTAATATGAAGATATCCTGTGTAATATAGAGGAGGAGGAGAAGACATAAGTAGTGTAGCTGTAACCTCTGTCCTCAGTGTGGTGTTTTCTCTCTGGGAGAAGATTGTGTGTTTTTCTTCAGTGTTCTATGGCAGCAGCTGTGTGTGTGTGTGTGTGTGTGCGCTTTGGCTGCAGCAGGCTGTGTACGTGTGTGTATATATGTGTGCTATGGCTGCAGCAGGCTGTGTGTGTATGCTATGGCTGCAGCAGGCTTTTTGTGTGTGTGTGTTTATATGCTATGGCTGCAGCAGGCTTTTTGTGTGTGTGTGTGTGTATATGCTATGGCTGCAGCAGGCTGTGTGTGTGTGTGTCCATGTGTGTCCGCGCTATTGCTTGCCCCCACAGTGACCCTCAACATTACTATGTGTGACTATCAGTATGGCTGACCCCTCTGTATCACAGGGATTTGGCAGTGTTAGCAGTGTTTCTTTGTGTATGGTGAATATTATTTAGAAACATCCAAGATTGTCAGCAGGAAAAACCACCTGCTCCATCTAGTCTAGTTCTGAGTTGTTCAGGACATGGAGACTGGCTAAATCCTCTGCACACACAGAAGAAGCTGCTTTATGTACAGTATTCCTTTATTCACTCAGAAGTTGCACCAGGATCATGTAGGACATTAGGGAGAAGCTGCTGAGCCAGTGTGATAAATAACTCCCCTGGTATATGACTGGCCATTTATGAAGGAGCAGGAGTCGGAGCCCTGCTAAAAAGTCAATCCCATACCTCTCATTGAGCTTGTTTCTGTCCCTTTTGCATGTATTTCTGTAAGTCCAATCAGCTTAACGGAGTTAAAATGTCTTTGTTGAATATCATGTGAATTTATCATTAATCTCTACACACAGGCAATACATTCCCCTGCCGCTCTTAGAGGGGCGGCTTTATATACACAAATAAAGTCCATTCATTGCAGCAAACTAATCAAATGATTGCTTTTAGATTACCACTATAAATCAAACATTTTGGATCTTGAGACCATAACTAGAGATTGCATATGAAGCCTCAAAAATGTGGATAATAGATATTAGTGAAGGGGTAAATTGATCAATGTCTACGCCAGACAACAAAAATTGCTAATTTTCAAATAAAATAAGGCTTTTTTTTTTTTTTTTTTTTTTTTTTTTTACACCAGATAACTGGTATTCAAGCCCTGCTACGTTTCTCCCCAGAGCCTTTACATTTAAGGGTCAGTCATTGCCGATACAAGCTGGAGCATATCTTTCTTTAAGGACAGGAGCTACTACTTTGTCCTGTACAGCAAAAGAAAAAAAACAAAAAACTCTTGCTTGGTGTAAAAGGAGTTTATGGTGCTTGTAGGAAGCCGCACAATTAGTATACAGTAGGTAGACAGCTGAACCGTATATATTTTGCACAGGTAGATGGCAGTACACTACTGTAATTCATAGAGCTGCTACTAGCCTGCCAGTCAGTGAATACAAGTCAATATTAGAGCTGGATGGATCTACTTTCTCTACCCTGATTCACATGTAACCTATTGTGGGTCGGTGTTATATTGGCCCAGGAAAAGTTGTGTATCAAAAAGATTATAACTGAAGGCCACTTTAAATTGAGTGACCACTTTATACAAAGGAGTAAAGTCAGGAGAGGACTAGCAGTATAGCACAAAACATCAATGTGGATATTTGTCAGGCTAATGTATTTTTCCTTTGTAATCTGCAGCCTTTCATTGGTCTGGTATAACTCTTTCCAGGGAATCGGACCACTTACAAAGCAGAACTACTTTGTTTAATGCAAACTAATTGACCCCCAATGTTTAAGATTTAGACTTGGCCATTCCTACCATCCTTACCCCATATATCGAGTGGTAACGTTTCATAAGAGCAACACAAAATACAACAGCAGTGTTTAAAAAAACGATCAATATCTTTATTGTAGAGTTCATATACTGCTCTCTTCAGATACAAAACCAGGTTGCATTTGGAAATAAAGCTATACTGGATATACTGTACATTCTGTAAAAAGTTAATTACAAATCTATTTATAAATCACATGCTTATGTTAATCTTAAAATATCTGCAGCCATTAAAGTAAAATGTAATCTTGCACCAAAGTCTAAACACATGTAAGTACCTGCCTTGTTTGTTTTTTCCATCTAATGTCACAACACTGTGAAAGAACCTGCGAAGAGATGCCTATTGCCAAATAGGACTGAGACTGGGGGATAGATGGGGACTTGTTGGTCACTGAAGGTATGTGCATAAAATGTGATGGTAGTGATTTTCCTGCCTTACAAGGTGTCAGACTTTGCTAACAAACAGGAAATACTTTCACCGTTCTATGATGAAGAGGTTGTATAGACTGAAATGACAGACACTTGATGAAATAAATTAAAACATTGGCGTTAATGACACTAGATGAAAGTTCTCATGGAGAGAAACATTAAACCTTGCTCTTTAAACTATGTAGTTGGATAAAAAATCTGCTTCAAAATATTTCTTACAACATTGTGATAAATAACATAGACGCTGCTTTTCTTAAAATACCAGAAACAGGGAGCCAGCTTCCCGAGGTTTTCTCCTATGAAGACAATATCCTTCTCTGTATATTGATAAATATGGAAGCAGTCTGTTAACTTTGTAACATGTAGAACTATTTAAAACATATCTTACATTAGTAGAACTGAGAGTAGATTGAAGCTAGCACGGTGTCTATAGAACGGATGGTGGTTGATGATGTAGATGAGTCCATGAAGTCATTGTGGTATCACTGTTCTTACCACTTCCCAGGTATAGATATTCCACATTCATACCAGTGGACATAGCTGATGTGTGTACGACCACCAATCTCCCCAAATTCAACTGGCTGCTGGCGGACGGCTCTGTAGAATCCTGTGTAAATGTGATATTATTATAACACAATGTCAATTTCTCATCTGCTCTGTATTGTTTTCATTGTGCAGCTGTCTTTGTGCAATCCATAACCGTAATGCTGTGATGAATAAATAAAGGACATATACATGGATGTAGACACTAATGGTTCATCTCTGGTTCAGTGTATCCTTGTCATGATTCACTAAAAGAAGTTGATGATCCAGCACTATATAACATCTTGCAGTCTTTATTTCATACAATTAAAAGCACCATCACAAGTTCAGCCAGACATCTACACGTTTTGAGCACATGTGTTCTTAGTCACAGATGAGCGCATGATCTCGTAACGTGTGGATGTTTAGCTGAACTTCCTGATGGTGTATGCCACTTTTAAAGGGAAACTAACAGCAGGGTAGACCAATTTAACCTGCTAATATGTCCCTATTGCACAGGAGATGCCGAGGAGGTATGTGCCTGGTGCAGTGAGCACTGCCTGCCTGCATAGTGGCAATCCGGCCTGCCCCTGGCCCACCTGCTCCATTATCATTAGAAAGGGGTAGATCAGGGCCATGGGGGGTGGGCAGCACAACTAACTGCACCGGAGCGGTGCCGAGGAGGAAGGTAAGACCTTTCTCCTGGGTGTCTCCTGTGCAATAGGGACATAGCAGGTTACATTCATCTGCCCTGCTGATAGTTCCTCTTTAATTGCATGAACTTATGCTGCGTTTACACAGAGAGATTTATCTGACAGATTTTGGAAGCCAAAGCCAGCAATGGATTTGGAAAGAGGAGAAATCTCAGTCTTTCCTTTATGACCTGTTCCCTGTTCAGTGCCTGTTCCTGGCTTTGGCTTCAAAAATCTGTCAGATAAATCTGTCTGTGTAAACACACCATTACAGTGCTGGATCATCTACTTTTAAGCAAAGAGAGGTTTTTTGTTATATGCGTGGTGCTTTATATGGACTGTGAATCAGAGTAAGGAGCCTCCTAGTGCACTTGCGCTACACCCGAGTGCAATTCCCAGCTAATCACTATTTGGAAAAGAAGCACAGATGGTGTAGTGGTGTAGTGTAGTTTTGGTGTAGTGCAAGAAAACATTTCCTAACCTTTTTTTTTTCTATTTGCATAATGGGTTCCCTTTCTCGATCTTGTGTGGTGCCCCAGTGGTCAAACCCCCTGCAAACTGAGACGTATCCCCTATTTAAAAATATACTGTGAAGAAATGGTAAAAAAAAATTGCACCAAACTGTGCTGTATGGACCAGGAATAAGATACATGTGACGTTTGGATCTGTGAAGATTAGAGTTGAGCGCAACTCATCATGCTTGAGTATGATCATTCGGCGTTTTCTTACCGGTGGATGCATTCCTATGGAGTCCTGGAAAATATGGATACAGCATATGGCTGTAGCCATGTTTTCCAGGCAACCCTACAGCTGCATCCAACTTTTTTAGCCACCGCTATTCAAATGCCAAATGATCGGATTTGAGCATGCTGAATTGCGCTCAACTCTAATAAAAAAAAAATGTGCCTGTTTAATCGTGACATAAGGTGATTGTGTGACCATGTGTATTAAAGTACCATATAATAACCAATCTCTGTTGTGCACTGTAAAGAATTGCTTATGACTAGAAAATATTGCATGTAACATGTGCTGACAACTATCAATAACTTACATATTTCACCAATCTACTATTCTTATGGATTTGTGTAGTATGCTTTTAATTAACCACCTTATTACATGACATTTTTCCTGGAAATGAAACCAAGCCTGCCCTCCCAGCTAAACTATTTTAATACATGAATCTCTTGGCTTTATGTCTTTCATTATATCCTTGTTTGATTAAATGACACCATATATTTTACTATATTATTACTCAGGATGATATAATATGGAATACCATATTTTTTCCAGTGTACAACTACAAGTACTTCCTATAATCCTCATTCTTTCTAACTTTCAATTAGCATGAAGTCAGCAAACTAGAGTAAACTGTGTAAAATAGGAATACTTTTGTGTGCTTCGGCAACTACAATCTTATCTTTATAAAATATACACCACAGGTAGATGCTGGCTACATCCATGTACCATTTTTGGTGTAGTGTATGGATCAGGATTTGAGATTAAACATGTAGTAAGACTGATAATTTTGGCACTATCTGTATGAGTGAACATACCCATAATCTGGTGTCATTAGCTGAACACGGGTGTAAATCATGTACACAATTTGTTGCATTTTTTTTTTTTTTTTTAACTAGACAGAGAATGTATTTATTCCTTTTTAGAGCAAGAAGAAGAGGAAACATCCAAAGATCCAAATCTGTTTTAAATAAAAAAAAAAAAAAAAAATGATATATATGTTAGGCACTTATAGTCCTGTGCCCAGGGTAGCAGTGTTAGGGTGCGTTCACACCTACAGGATCTGCAGCAGATTTGATGCTGTGTTCAGTTATTTAAATGAAATCTGCTGCAGAAAATCAGCTGCAGATCCTGTAGGTGTGAACGCACCATTAAAGGGAAACTGTCACCGAGACAATACTATTTAATCTATCACCATCATATTATAGAGAAGGAAGAACTGAGCAGACTGACATATAACTTGTAACATGTTGATAGAAATCCCTGCTCATTCTGTGTTAAGGTGTCACTGGATGGACTCGATTCTTAAGCCTATAACATCAGACGTTTCAATCAATAAATTACAAGTTATACTAAATCTTTTTCCATAAAGATATAATATATATATATATATATCTATATATATATATCAATTGGCTCAGCTCCTTCTGCTCTATAACATGATGCCAATAGGTTAGCTAGCATTTTCATAGTGACTAGTTCCCTTTAAGGGGGGCAGCAGTTTAGTGAATAATAGGAAAACAAAACTTTAGATGTAAATGCTGCTGGCATGCTGTGAGCTGTAGGGGAAAAAAAATTATTTATCCATATGGTTGAATCCACATGGATCAGAACTGATGAGCATTTGTATTAGTGGTGCCCAATGAATATAGGCAGTCACATTCACCCATTAAGTTGTGGATTTGTGATTTATTTCATTGCCTTCTGTGTTATGTGTGAGATCGTCAGTGAATCTGCATGTAAAATGCGATTTTTGCTGTGTATTTCTGAGACATCTGAATTAAAAAAATTTGCATACTTGTGGAATTGTGGTAATGGGTTATATTTAGTCCAAGTGTCTAAGGCAACACCGACTGTTTATACAGCCCTGATTCTGATATTCATATTAAGGCTAGGCTCTTACTATGTAAAAACATAACAGCCGTTATGATCTACATAGCCATAGTGGCTATGTTCCCACACAGTATTTTTGCTCAGTAGTTTGATCGTTATTTTGGAACCAAAACCAGGAGTGGATTGAAAACACAGGCTATGTTCGCACACTAATAAAATTGTGTGTGTGAGTGGATGGCCTTTATTTAATGGCAAAACAATAGCGGTTGTTTTAAAATAACAGCAATTATTTGCCATTAAATGGCGTCCATCCACTCAATTTTATTAGTGTGCGAACATAGCCTTTCTGTGTTTTCAATCCACTCCTGGTTTTGGTTGCATAATACTGACCAAAATACTGGGCAAAAATACTGTGTGAGAACATAGCCTATAGAATGAAAAAGAGCAAAGGGAAAGAATATAAAAAATTGTTATTTACCTTTCTTGGGTTCCAGTTCATTGGACTGTATCTGCTGTCCTGTCCTCCCTTCAAGAAATGAGTCTACAAACTGACAGTGATCTTCCCCAAATCCTGACTGATCACCTATATTATAAAATGTGCCTGAAAAATGACAAAGAAAAACTCAAATAGTGGAGAATTTATCAAAGCTTTCACCAGAAACCCAGTGTAGAAAAAGTTGCCAATCTTTGCCCCACACCGTCATTTTTTGTGCAGTGCTCTCAAATCTTTGCACAAAAAGAAAAGTCACAAACTTTTAAGCAAATAAAATATTGCTCAAAAATTTGTGACAGACTAAAAAAACTAACAAAAAACCTAAGCAAAACCATTTAAAAATTCCCCCCATAGAATTTTAAAATAATTTTCTTTTTTTCACTTTTAATATCTATAAAAAAAATAAGTAATAACATAAATAAAACTTTTACCATAGTAGGGGCTTACAGTTTACAGGTTATTATGCAAAAAGGTGATTTTTTTTTTTCCCACTTTTGGCTCACGTTTTCTTTATCTTCACCTTCTAAAATGTCTGACACAGACGTATGGGAGCTTACTTTTTATGGTATTCTTTAATTTATTTGTTTTATTTTTATAGACAGACTATCAGAGCAGTCACAACAAGCCCCAAGGCCTATCAGAAGCCTGGAAATGATATGACAACTTGGTAGCACCCTGCAATTACATTGCGTGAGTGCCAGTAAGGCCACTGGACCACCAGTCATTACCATCTTCCTTACCTGACCTAAGTGAATGTCATGGGGTCAGGAGAGGGGTTAAATAGGGGTTTCCATGTCTGCTCTTTTATACCATGCACCATGTGGAATATGTAGGTACAGTAAATATTAACCTAATATGGAATAATATTTATACTGAATTATTGTCTCTATTTGCTCGCACTGTATGACATGTTGTAATACTTGGACCCAGATGTATACATCTGTGTAAAATGGAAACTGGTGTAGCTAACCAGGGCCGTCTTTCCCATTGGGCAGGGTAGGCGGCTGCCCGGGGGCCTATGACCCAGTGGCAGCCGCCCACCCTGCAGAAAGGAAGGGAAGCTGATGAGCCACGCTGTGCCCCCTCTCCCCAGTATATTACAGGCCGCACTGACCAAGCGCTCTCCTCTCCTCACATAAATAAGCTGCAGGGCCGCCCTGTGATGTGGGCGGCTGAAGCTCCCCCCCCCCTCTGTTAAGCCCCGTCCACTGTGGACTGGTCCCATGTTCCTCCTGGCCTGGGACTTCCTGCCCCCAGCAGGCCTTGGGATGGTTATGTGCGGGCCTCACAGCAGCTGCAGCCTGTGCTGCCATAGCAGGAGATCAGCAGTGTGGAGAGCAGGAGGCTACAGGCTGCTAACCTACAGCTACACAGTGGCCTCCAGCTACAGGGCTTCCTGACCATCCCCCTCCTGTCCTGGGCTCCACTGCAGGAAATGTCAGGTACCTGGGGTTGTAGATAGCAGAGAGGTCGGGACAGAGAAGAGGGAGGAGTGTGCAGAGCTGGGCTGAGAGAAGAACACACACACACCCCTACCCCTGTTCCCCCATAGCTGCCCCCTCTCCCCCAGGCTGCTTTGCCCCTGTCCACCTGTAGCTGATCTGTACCTCCCAAGCTGCAATGTGCACCCCTCCCCCCCAGACTGCTGTGTTCTGCCCTTCAGGCTGCTGTACCCCCATACACTTGAGGCTGCTGTACCCCCATACACTTGAGGCTGCTGTACCCCCATACACCTGAGGCTGCTGTACCCCCCCCCCCAGACTGCATGTATGGCCAGGTTTGCACTATGTAAAAACAAGCCTAACATGTGTAAAGATTATTTATATATATAATATATAGTGTGTGTGTGTGAAGATTATATATATATATATATATATATATATATATATATATATATATAATCTATATATCTTTACACATGTTAGGCTTGGTTCCTGTTTGTGGTTTTGTTTTGTTTTTTCTGCTCCTGAGCATTGAAGGAGAGGAATGAACCCCCCCCCCCCCCCCACATATGCTGCAAAACTGCTCCAGATAGAAGGATACACACATACAGAACAATATACACCCATACAGAACGATGCACACCCATACAGAACCATACAGTACAATATACACCCATACAGAATTATACAGTACAATATACACCCATACAGAACCATACAGTACAATATACACCCATACAGAACTATACAGTACAATATACACCCATACAGAACCATACAGTACAATATACACCCGTACAGTACAGTATATACACCCATACAGAACCATACAGTACAATATACACCCATACAGAACCATACAGTACAATATACACCCATACAGTACAATATACACCCATACAGAATTATACAGTACAATATACACCCATACAGAACCATACAGCACAATATACACCCATACAGAACCATACAGTACAATATACACCCATACAGAACCATACAGTACAATATACACCCATACAGAACCATACAGTGCAATATAAACCCATACAGTACAATATACACCCATACAGAACAATACACACTCATACAGAACTATACAGTACAATATACACCCATACAGTACAATATAGACCCATACAATACAATATACACCCATACAGAACCATACAGTACAATATACACCCATACAGAACCATACAGAACCATACAGTACAATATACACCCATACAGAACCATACAGTACAATATACACCCATACAGAACCATACAGTACAATATACACCCATACAGAATTATACAGTACAATATACACCCATACAGAACCATACAGTACAATATACACCCATACAGAACCATACAGTACAATATACACCCATACAGAATTATACAGTACAATATACACCCATACAGAACCATACAGTACAATATACACCCATACAGAATTATACAGTACAATATACACCCATACAGAACCATACAGTACAATATACACCCATACAGAACCATACAGAACAGTATACACCCATACAGAACCATACTGTACAATATACACCCATACAGAACCATACAGTACAATATACACCCATACAGAATTATACTAGTGATGCACGATGCACCGAAATATCGATACTACTATCGATATTTCGGGCAAAAAAACGGTTCGATACCAGGATTTCCTGGTATCGATACTTCATGTTAATCTGCATAATAGTGCAGATTAACATGAAGTATGGTGCAGAGAACACTGCCGGCAGCTACCTGAGCGCCGGCCGTGTGCTCTGTGTGCCTCCCCCTGCCCCCTGTCGTCCCCTCCTCCACCCGCACGCTCTCTGCTCCCGGCGGCGCCAAATTTAAATAGCCGGCACATAGCGATCGCTAGTGCCGGCTATTTTAAAGGGTAGATGCCGCTGTCATAACCGACAGCGGCATTTAACCCCCGCAGGACGCCGGCCCCGAGTCTGCTGCATATGGATCGGCCCCTCACTGCTAATGACTGCGGCCCGCAATCCCGCGGGCGGCAGTCATTCAACCATTCCAAATACGGGACCCGCCGGTGCTGCGGCAGCGGTCCCTTACACCAGCCAGTTCCCCAACCTCCGGGTCCACAATCCTGTCGCCCCCCCCCCCCCCTTCCCACGGGGCCCACCGATACAGTGGCACAACAACTCCCAGAATACCTTCTTGTGGGGAGTTGTTGTTCACAAGGAGGCATGCTGGGAGTTGTTGTGCCAGGAGGCTGCTTCCTCCTTGTGCACTACATCCCCCAGCATACCTCCTTGTGCACTACAACTCCCAGCATACCTTCTTGTGGGGAGTTGCAAAGCACAAGGAATTATGCTGGAAGTTGTTGTTCACCAGGAGGTATGCTGGGAGTTGTAGTGCACCAGGAGGTATGCTGAGAGGTGTAGTGCACAAGGAGTTATGCTGGGAGTTGTAGTGCACAAGGAGGTATGCTGGGAGTTGCAGTTGCGCGGCAGCAGCCTTTCAAAACATCCCAGCATACCTTCTTATGCATTACAACTCCTAGCATACCTCCCTGTGCACTACAACTCCCCACAAGAAGGTATTCTGGGAGTTGTTGTGCACAGGGAGGTATGTTTGAGGTTAGAGGGGAATTAAAAAATGTAAAAAAAAGTGTTTTTAAAATAAAACAAAAAAAAAAATAATAAAGGTTCTAATAATCCCCCCTTTTCCCTTTTTAAAAAAAAAACAAAAAAAAACATACATGTATTTGGCATCCATTACATGTAAAATTGTCCGAACTATAAAATGTAACAAAGTGATCAAGAAGTCACATAAATAAAAATGTTGTGCATGGGGGGAACATATCTGTAGTAGAACTTTTTATTTAGTATCGAATTGGTATTGAGTATCGAAATCCGAAAGCTGGTATCGGTATCGAACTCAAAATTTTGGTATCGTGACATCCCTAAACCATACAGTACAATATACACCCATACAGAACCATACAGCACAATATACACCCATACAGAACCATACAGTACAATATACTCCCATACTGAACCATACAGCACAATATACACCCATACAGAACCATACAGTACAATATACACCCATACAGAATCATACAGTACAATATACACCCATACAGAGCAATACACCCATACAGAACTATACAGAACAATATACACCCATACAGAACCATACAGTACAATATACTCCCATACTGAACCATACAGCACAATATACACCCATACAGAACCATACAGTACAATATACACCCATACAGAACCATACAGTACAATATACTCCCATACAGAACCATGCAGTACAATATACACCCATACAGTACAATATACACCCATACAGAACCATACAGCACAATATACACCCATACAGAACCATACAGCACAATATACACCCATACAGAACCATACAGTACAATACACTCCCATACAGAACCATGCAGTACAATATACACCCATACAGTACAATATACACCCATACAGAACCATACAGCACAATATACACCCATACAGAACCATACAGCACAATATACACCCATACAGAACCATACAGTACAATATACACCCATACAGAACCATACAGTACAATATACACCCATACAGTACAATATAGACCCATACAGAACCATACAGCACAATACACAACCATACAGCACAATATACACCCATACAGAACCATACAGTACAATATACGCCCATACAGAACCATACAGTACAATACACACCCATATAGAACCATACAGTACAATATACACCCATACAGAACCATACAGTACAATATACACCCATACAGAACTATACAGTACAATATACACCCACATGGGGCTGCACTGCACAAGGTTGGGGGTAGGGGGGATGCGGGGACTTGATCTTGGGTCGGGGGGCCCAGTTCACAGCTATGCCCAGGGGCCCATCGTTTTGTTAAGACGGCCCTGTAGCTGACCACAACAACCAATCACAGCTCAGCTTTTGGTTCTGGTAAAATGAAGCTAAGCTGTGATTGGCTGTTGTGGACAGTTTACGCCAGTTTCCATTTTAGGGTGCGTTCACACGTACAGGATCTGCAGCAGATTTGATGGCGCAGATTTGAATCTGCAGCAGGTCCGCAGCAGACACAGTTTCATAAATCTGGTTGGGGGATAACTGATGGCCGAATGATTGTTAGGCCGTCAGTTATTGAAGGTGTATAGGGACCTTTACAGACTGAGCAGATGAGATTGTGCCAAGAGATTACAGTTTTCCTTGTGTAGTAATACAGAGAATATTATATACACAAGATTACCTGAAAGGGTATCGCTGAGGTAAATCTTATATCTGAGAGAGTTACAGAGCTGAATTCCAACAAACTTCTTATACCAGGTTCTCTTGACATATTGTTTTCCTCTGCAATCTGAATAGGAATCTGCTTTGAATTTAATTTCCGTCCATATAGCATCCTTTCCTCCTATATAACAAACATAGGCTCAGTAGCAAAAACAGCTTGTAAGAAAAGAAATACATGATTTTAACTTTAAATGATTTTTACTTTAAATAATGTCAAGATCAGTGAGAGTATATACTGGATGAGCTCTTTCAGCATTTTTTTCTTTTTACGTGTTTTACTTATGTGTTTGCCTTCTTACTAGGGATGGTCCGAACCGAGTTCGGTTCGGGTTCGTACGAACCCGAACTCTCGGTAATGATTCCCGCTGTCTGCCCGCTCCGTGCAGCGGTCGGATCCAGCGGGAGGACCGCCTGGAAAACTGGGATATAGCCATAGCCATAGCCATAGGCTGTATCCCAGTTTTCCAGGTGGTCCTCCCGCTGTATCCACCCACTCCACGGAGCGGGCAGACAGCGGGAATCTGATGCCGAGCGTTCGGGTTCATAGGAACCCGAACCTCGGAGAGTTTGGACTATCCCTACTTCTTACCATGCCTACAAACCATAGTTACCATGAAAATGCTGTTTAATCAATAGGATCATGGGTGAAATCCAACATGGATATAACTCTTCTCTACCCCATCTTCTTCTGTTGAGGGAGAGTTGAGAAACCGCCATGGACGTTGGACAGCCAGCTGAATTTTTTCCACAGATTAAGCAGGGAAATTATTCAGCTGGTTCCCTCTGGCTTTCCCAAACCAGTTGTTAAACCTTGGAGCAGCACAGTATACATGTCAAGTTTATCGGGCACCATTTGTATTAGAATGAATTTCAGGAGGCACCTGTATTATATTGTCTTTCAGGGGCACAGTGTGTATTATAATAATATAAGGGGGCATGATGTGTATTGCATTTATATCATGGCTAATGGTGTGTATTATGTGAGAGCCCGACACTCACCAATAGGTTTGCTTATTTATTCAAGTGCAGCAGTCATATTTACAGCAAGTACGTGTTTCAGACGGACGTGGCTTTCATCAAGGCTAAGCTGATGAAGGCAATGTCTGTCTAAAAAAGCGTACTAGCTGTAATTATGACTGCTGCACTTGAATAAATAAGCAAACCTATTGGTGAGTGCCGGGCTCTTCTATGTACCTAAAGGCAAACCAAGAATATTCTTATAATTAACAAAAGTATGTACTTAATCCCATGTATTATCCAGCACATGTATTTAGCTGTTGTATTTTACCCCCACAATAATGAATTTGTGTTATCAACATGATTATATATATATATGATAGAAGTCTATATGAGGCCAAAACCAGAATATATATTGCAAAGAGTGTACAGGCATATGCTTACACTAATAAAATCACTCTCTTCCACACATGCGATACAGAATTTCAGTTTACAGACCACATCTCATAACTGATGTCATTCTGGAATGTACCCCCTTTGTTCTGTCATGTTCTTAAATCTAATTTATTTTCTCTAAGCTCCATGGCTGCCCTTTGAAATACCATGGGAACTTTAAGATATATAGTTGTTGAATAGAAATAATACTATAGTTTAAATAGTCGTGACTTTCTAACTTATTTATACCTTTCATTTATTTCAGCAATACACTGTGGCAGCGGGTGTTAATGTCAGATTTTTGTACTAATCTAAGCAAGCAGCAAAGGAAAAAAAAATTAACCTGTGGGTTAATGTGCTGTTATAATAATATAAAAGGGATGAACATTTTAAGAGTTATAACACTTTGTGTGTGCCTTCTTTTGTGTATCTGTATTGATGGACGATAAAAAGCAGGTGCTAATTTCCCACTCAAGAATTTATATATATTCCTTATAAAGTACTATAAATGATAAATAGAACTTTATGAGTATATATAAGATCCTTATAAAGTAGTATAAATATTTACATGTTAAGGCCGTGTTCACACAATGTATTTTTTTTTTCAAACAACGGCCAATCACATTAACTACTATGGAGTCTTATCTGGAGTGTATACACACTGTATACACTCCATCCGGGATTCCATGCATCCACACAGAAAACTAACATGTCTATTTTCTGTGCAGACAATGTAAAGTTTGGCTTCGGACGTACTTTACATTGTCTGCTGTGGCTAGTGGAGCACGGGCACACACGAATGTGCAGGCATTCTAATGAAAAAGAAGCAATGTTCACTCGGCCGGTACTGCAGTACATCTCTGTAAAAAGGCTGTGTCTTAGAACGGCTGTTGTTTTGCCATGTGTGGATATGGCCTAAAGGGGTATTCCGCTCAAACATAACTTTTGATATCGTACAAAAGTAGGTATAAAAGCCGGCACTGCTGACACAAACTCTCACATACGGAGGTACAGCGTCTGGACCGTGGCACAGTAATTACTGATGTTCGGGGTGCATGGATAAGAGTCAGAAGAACGGAATGGAAACAAGGAGAAATTAATCCGCACTCACCGGTATGGTGTCTTCAATCTTTACTGATGCACAGAACAGCAGGGAGGGGAAGAAAGCACCTGCCCAGCTCCATTCTTTCCCTTCCTGCTGATCTGTGCATCAATAAAGACTGAAGACACCATACCGGTGAGTGCGGATTATTTTCTACTTGTTTTGATTTCTACTTCTTTTGATATGTTGCTGCCCATGGTGAGACTTAATTATTCCTTCCATACATTTTATTATCTATTCAGTCTCCTTCCCCCAGTTCTCAGCTGCTGCTTTCTGCTGAAAACAAAAAAGTCTGTGTGTGAGCTTTTCTCTCTGTCTCTCCCCCCTCCCTTCTGAGACAGTTGATGTAAACAAGTCCCTGATTGGCTTCTCTCTCAACATTGTAGCTTCTATGTAATGCTGACCGATCCCTGGCCGTTTTAGAGGATAATCGTTTGGTGTAATACGTCATGTTAAAATACCATGATCAGCTGACAGGCACAATGTCGGCTGATCGTGACCCTTCAACATGTTGAAATGTAACGATCAGTGTAGCGAAAATCTACTGCTCGTCAATGTGTGTAAAAGGAGCCCGGCAGCGCTTACTTCCCCCTTGTATCGCGTTTTGATACACACTAATTACATAGATATCAGGATACCCTCCACCCCATAACAAGGTCGCTAGAAGTAACCATGTTTGGTGTTACAATACGGATATTACTTAATACATTTGAACATGAAGAAAACATTCACCATAGTAATGGGCAGGTTTGGACTATTCTTACCTGTAACTGGTTCACTTACTCTTGGGTCAGCTGCAGGAAGGAAGGAATACTTAGTTAATTACTGTACAATGACGGAGGATATTCCATTTTACTATTGTCTAGGGATGAAAGAAGAAGCTCTAGACTTAGCGTTCTGCAATGCGCCTTCAAAGCTATGAAATAGGGAAAAGCCTATACACACATGGATATGATCCCAGCACATTTCTCAGCACAAAGAGATTACGACCAGATGTGTAGTCAGCTGGAGACGTTGTCCTGGAACACAAATCTCTCCAGGATTCCCATGGTGCCTAATATTTCTAAATTAGAACTTCAGATTTTCAGCTGTCTTCGGAAATCTGAGATTGTACAATCAGGAACTTTCTAAATGAATGTGTTTTGCGTCACTTTAGCTTTTTTGCATGAAATACATTCAGCTGTTTATTTTGTCTCCACATAATGTGTGTTCTCCTTGTGCTTAAAGTTTATACAATTGTCAATTATTATTTTTTTCTTCTTTATGGAAAACAAATACATAATTGTTCATACTGTTGTTGAAGGTTCCAGCCACAGCATCCACCAGCAGTTCTGTCATGTTTGACAGCAAGCATGGTGCATCATGAAGCTGCGTTATACACCCCCACTCCTTACAATGCAGATCAACATAAAATACATTCCTTTTGTGATTTGATTTGGGATTGTTGGCATCCATGCTACTAGACATCTGGATCCAAAACATTTGACTTAAAGGGGTTATCCAGTGAAAATCCCTTTCTTTCAAATTAACTGGTTTAGGACAGTTAAAGGGGATGGCCACTTTATAGTAAAATTTCTCAGTGTACAGTATTAGTAAGTGTACTCACTGTACTGACAGCAGCTCCCTGTGTACCTCAAAGAGCTAAAATCAGGCTCCTCTCCTCTAGGCTGGGCTGCCCTTCTCTGTGGTGTTTCTGTCCATAAAATGGCTGACATGGAGGAGCATGTGACCATGCCCCGCCCTCCAGTGTCCACCATAGGCATATACAGGCTCAGTGGTTGACACTGGGGGGCGGGGCATGGTCACATGCTCCTCCATGTCGCCTTATCTTATGGACAGAAACACCACAGAGCAGGACAGAAGGGGAGTCTGATTTAAACTCTGTTAAGTACACAGGGAGCTGCTGTCAGTATATACAGTGAGTATACTTACTAATACTAGCCAGAATCCTGCTCCACACTGATGAGGGGCAACACCCTGAAACAGCTGTCTGTGGATGGATACCTGGCCTTGGTTTTTCCCTTGTCATTACATTGACTTATACGGCCACTTAATATGGTGGTTTTGGTGGTTTCCCTACAGGAGCCACCCCTTGGCTGGGTCCTTCCCAGAGGGATATCGGGTTAGTCATGTGTTTCGAGACTCCTAAATGAGGCTCCGCGGGAACTGTCCAGAGCAGGTAAGGTTTTCTGTAGAAATTTGTTGCTGCTCTGGACAGTTCCATATCTCGAACAGAGTTGTCAGCAGAGAGCACTGTGTCAGAAAGAAAAAAAAAAAACATTTTCTGCAGGACATACAGCAGCTGATAAGTATGGGAAGACAAGATTTTTAAATAGAAGTAAAATACATCTATATAACTTTGTGAAACCAGTTGATTTGAAAGAAAAAGATTTTTGCTGGAGTACCCCTTCAACACTCATTTATCTACAGACACTGCCCAACAGCAACATAGGAAAGACGTTACCCGATTCTGTGTTGAATTCCACTGTGTTACTGCTTGGTCCTTCACCAAGAGGATTTTTTGGTATCACTTGGAACTCATAACTATAAAGAGAAGAGAAATTACAACCTTAGTTAGTGGTTTCCCTACAAATAGTCTCATACACAGGGCTCTGTGCCTTCACTATGTGGGGCCGGCGCTGTGCCCACACAGTTTGGTTAACCTGATAACTATAGAAAAAATTGTGTCATGGTTTTAATTATTGTAAATATCTTTACACTTTCCTTGTAGGAAAATTAAAGTGAGATCACAATAAACTGGGATGTGGGAAGCTTTTTCCTAAGTATAACTTTACATAAGCATAACAGGTTTGGATCCAGTAGTGGAAAAGAAAAAAAACCTCTGCAAAACCCATCTTCACAAATCTGTTCTTGCTTTTACCAATATACATGTAGGGGACACAGAATGCAATATAAACTTGGTAAAACATGTACATACTGGTTAGCATGTACACATTCAGATGGATGGATGGATGTCTTGGATGTATTGACATACAGGATTGATTGTACTACAATCAGTCTAGACAAGAAGAGGTGGAGTAAGAGGTGTGCATGCTGTGGCTCAGCATCACTTCTCTGGCACTTCAGCTTCCAAGGAAAGATGCAATTTCATAACAGCAAATGACCATCAGACTGTCCGTTCCATGACCCGGCCGGGTCAGGGAACAACCAGTGTCAGAAAAGATCATTACTGCTGCTGAATTCGGATGTGGGCGCATCCGAATTTCCAGCTGCAAACGCTCCATTGTGTTAACTGACAGGGTTTTCTGTGGCTGCTATTTAGTGAATAGTGGCCGCAGAAAACTGACATGTCAGTTTCTTGCACCGCCACTAGGGATCCCGGCTAGAGTGTATACTATGTGTATACACTCCGGCCAGGATTCCCTCAGCGGCAGCACTATGTAAGTACCGTAGTAATCATGGCCGTGATCACTACGGTACTTACGTAGTGTGAACATAGCCCTATACCGGGTACAGACCTGACAGATTCTCTTTTATTTAGAGACTTAATGGCACTTTTAAATAGCTATAAGGACTGATCGATTCAATTACCTTTACTATTCAATGATTCTGGACGTTTTGGCAGACAGTACAAGTGTCTAGTATCCAAAGCAGAAAATGTATTCTTTTCCCAGCTGCCCAGAAAACTGCTGTATGTTCCAGCTGCATATTGCTTAATCATTTAAACAAATTGATCTCTGACATTTTTATGTACTCTTTTCACTCTTTAAATCAGAATTTTTGTACAGACTGGGTAAAATATAATAAAGTCTGCATCTCATCCCTAAATCTGTATCTTTCATAGAAACATGCAAATAGTTGCTCACTACCATATGGTATACATACTATTTTATAGGCCTGTTTTATTTTATAGGACTTTTTTTCTCTTAAATAGACACTGTTATAATAACCTTCAAAGTCTAAATCAGCAGGGGATGTAAAATAAAGCATTTTTAAAATGTATATGAATTATTTTTTTTAAACTATCATGCTTTAAAGTGACTCTGTACCCACAATCTGCCCTTTCCTAACTACTTGTACTGTCGGATAGCTGCTTTTAATTCAAGATCTGTCCTGGGGTCCGTTCGGCAGGTGATGCAGTTATTGTCCTAAAAAACAACTTTTAAACTTGCAGCCCTGTGTCAAATTGGCGTGGCCTAGGGTCCATTTACACTGAAAGATTATCTGACAGATTATCTGACAAAGATTTGAAGCCAAAGCCAGGAATGAGGAGAAATCTCAGGCTTTCCTTTATGACCTGATCTCTGTTTATAGTCTGTTTCTGACTTTGGCTTCAGATCTTTGGTAGATAATCTGTGAGATAATCTTTCCATGTAAATGGACCCCTAGAGTGTCTGTGGATTATACTGGCACTGCCCCTCCATCCCTCCTCCCCGCCCTCTTCACCATTAGGAATGCCCCAGGCAGGATTTTTGATCTTTATCACCTGTCTGAACACTTCACAGGTGCTGGATCGTCAAGGCACAGGTGCAGTATGCACAGGTGCAGTATGCACAGGTGCAGTGATGAATAGAAAAAAACCTGCCTAGTGGCATTCCTAATGGTGAAGAGGGTGGGGAGGAAGGACGGAGGGTGGTGCAAGCCTGGGCACAGACATTCTAGGCCACGACAATTTGACACCGGGCTGCAAGTTTAAAAGTTGTTTTTTAGGACAATAACTGCATCCCCTGCCGAACGTTCTCCCGGACAGATCTTGGATTAAAAGCAGCTATCCGAAGGTACAAGTGGTTAGGAGGGGGCAGATTGTGGATACAGGGTCGCTTTAAAACAAAGCTATACTTACTTGATCTAGGTCCAAACTCCTGACGGCAGCTTTTTACTCTTGTGCTGGTCACAAAAAGAGACTAAACACATGAGGTCCCGCTCACCTGCGCTCACAGACAAGGTAGTCATTTGACTGGTGGATACATTGAGCCGTGATTCTCTACTGGCAGTGACTTCCTGCATTTGGTCTATTTTTTTCAACCAGCACAAGACTAAAAGGCTGCCTTCAGGGGACTGGACCTGGATACAAGTAAGCCAGCAATTTATTTTGGTTATAAATGACCCAAATATAGGGAGAAATGTCCAAAACAACTCCCTTGAACTTAATTTCATTTTTGTAATTACAATGTAATTGCAAATGAAAAATTTAACTACATATGATCTGACAGATGTTTTGTTATGAAAATGTCAGGGCGAGGTGGGGGTGGGATGGGCTGGGAAGTCCTATTTTTATTTTTTGACGTTTTACTCAAAATGAATCCCATAAAAAAGTGTGTGGACATAGTCTTACTTAAATAGATGGATGGGAGAATAAAAACCAAAAGATATTTAAAAGTGAACAACCCCTTGATTGTAATGGGTACCACAAAAGGCTTTCCCCTTTAGTGGCTCTGCATAAGAAATGGATGTCTTCAGGAGGATCCTCACATGTGCCTGGGGGTGTTCCTAATGATGAGAAGGGTGGGAAGGAAGAAAGGAGAGGCATCGCAGACCTGGGGCAAAGACACACCAGTATGACAATGCTGCAGATTAAATTAGATCATTTTTTGCTGTGACCAAGGCACCAGGCGCATTTTACAAATACAGAGTTGCTTTAAAGTCGATCTGTCCAAGCAGGACAGATCTCTTATTTTTTATTCTACTGATGTACTGGGCATAATTTGGGTTTGCTTTCTCTGAAACCACAACGTGATACACAGCAGTTTGAGGAATCAAAGTAGTGATAGGATGATAATTAGATTAAAGGGGTCATCTGTGCTCCTCTAAGGGGCCTATTCCACGGAGCGATAATCGGCCAAATCAGCCCAATTTGGCTGATTATCGCTCCATGGAATAGAGACAACGATCAGCCGATGATCGTGTTATCGGCTGATCGTTTATTTAGGTGAAAACCTAAAATCATCGCTCACCGACCGCGCATCGCTATGGAATAGCGGTGCGCAGTCGGTGACCGACGATTTCATAAAACAGCATACATTACCTACTATGCTGCAGGGCTTCTCTTCCGCTGCTAAACAAGGGCTGCAAGGACATTGGTAACTATGTCCCTGCAGCCCTTGCTAAACGATTATCGGGCCGTGGAAAAGGCCCAGTAAACGAGCGCCGATCTATCAGATTGGCGCTCATTTACATTGTTTATCGGGCCCCCATCGGCCTGTGGAATACCACCCTAAAACAGTATATTTAATGTTCACCTTCCCTATCTCAAGCACATCTGTATGGTGATAATCTGTTTGCACAACACTGTGACAAAATAATTTCACAAATTAACTTGTCTGCCACCAATGGGGGAAAGGCATCAGAAGTTTAATATGACTCAAAGAAACTAATAACTGGCACTTTGATAAACATTGACTGAAGGATTGTGCTATATCATTGTACATATCAGCACCAGGCGGACATTCCCCTGGCAATCAATGAGGGAAATGTTTTAGCATTTCCTGCAGGACTTACAGCAGCTGATAAGTATGGGAAGACTTGAGATTTTTAAATAGAAGTAAATTACAAAAAACAGTTGATTTGAAAGAAAAATATTTTCGCTGGACAACCACTTTAATGATTATTTTGTAAGCAAAAGTATCCTTACTCAGTTTCTACTTCTCCATCTTCACTACTAGGACCTCAAACATGGGTTACCTGTCAAACACCTTGGTGTCAAGAGCTGACATTTAAAAGGTTCACTGCTGTACTGTGTGATCTTGATATGGATACTTAACAGCTGTAAATACAATTGGTTTGGGAATTAAATGGCCAGAAAAGAAACTATGTAAATTAGAAAAACACCCTTTACTTCATGCAGAGAAGATTTCAAAAATAACATTAATAAAATGAAGTAGGTGAAAAGTGTTTCCAGCGCCAGCTGTATAAAATGGACCACTTGTTTTGAAGGGACAATCCATCATTGTTAAGGATGTATTATTAAAGAGTTTATAGTCCAAAATTCAATTTGCATCTGCTGCATACTTGACACTAAAGTCATCACTATAATTCTTTTTACAGTGAAATTTGACCGCTGAACAAAGGTCAGCAAAGCTAATATTGTTTCAAATAGTGAAACTGTGTCTCTGTGAATCCACTCAGCATTATAAAACATCCATAAAACGTAAACCGAGGACAAAATTGAGTGTTACTAGTTCTCTCTAATACAAGTGCAATGATGCTTGTATTGGGTAAAGCAGGTGTCTAGACCCTGAAGAAAATGTGTGACTGGCACAGAGGGACATAAAAATAAGAAATAATGTCATACTTACCTGCCCTGATCACCTTGCAGCTGCTGTTCTCACACTCCCAATTCCCACCTCAGCACTGCTTACTGGTAGAGATGATCGAACATTGGGATTTTTGCGAACTCGAACCTTCAGCATTTGATTCCCGATGCCTTCCTATTCCGTGAGGAAGGTGGGGACTGCCCAAGTACCTATTACATAGGCTATATCCCTGTTTTCCAGGATGTACTTGGGCAGTCTCCACCTTCCTTACGGAATGGGAAGGCATCGGGAATCAAATGTTGAAGGTTGATCAAACCAGCAAATTTCCATGTTCCATCACCTCTACTTATTGGTTCCTGTGATGCATTGACCCAACAATGGCTAACTCCAGGAATGTGTCGGAGACCAAATAAGAATAGCCAAGAATAGACATGGGTATTTTTATTTAGTCTCTGGGCCTGGTGTTCCTGGAGTTGGTCATTGCCCTGGATCCTGCATCTTATGAAGGGGTAAACCCCTAAAATGCATTCATCTGTCTTAATAAAGCTACATTATTTATAAGGAGTATTATTGCAAGTGATTGGAAGCACAGAATCTGGTAGCTTAGTTAAGAAATAAGAAAGCCGGTTTTAACATATGATCTTTTTTAAATTTCACAGTGAACATTATAGTTAATATAAAACAGATACTATACCTCATATGGAGTATATCATTAAACATCACTTTAGAGACTAATCTGCCAGAGGCAATAAGTCAGTGCTCAATAGACTTGTTTCTGATTTCCAGTGTTTCCTGGCATGCTGTAATACTCGGAATTATAAAATTGATATTGTAGTTTGGGTTTAATGGCTTTGTGTACTTTTATGGCCATTTTGGCTGTCCTTTTGTCAGATAGTGCAGTTGGGTGAAGCATTAAACATGAATTACATGTTTATCAGAAAAAAATATAAAAAACTCATGTCATGTTCTTCAAATAGCATCCTGAGTCAGCCTGCATAATGCGAACCAATGAATTCTGAGTAACAACAATATTATGAAATTCCATTCTAATATTACAGGATGGATAACATCTTGGAAAGTTCAGTGTATGACCTAAAAGATCTTAAAATATTACCTACTTGAGAAGACAACAGTATTATAAAGGTCACACGGTAGGTTGGGGCCGGTTACATTAGGGCCCAAGTGTGTCATGTTCTGCCTCTAGTCCAAAATACTATACTATATATACTCATATACTATAAATCATATACTATAAATCCAGGCTCTAACACTAAAGCATCCACTTATAATGCCTACACTATGTAATAAAATACTTATTTAACAATAGAATACATTGAAGCTGTGTTTACTCATTGTATATTTACTGTGAATGACTGAAATCAAGGTAAAATTATTCTTTTTTTTCTCTCAAATCTGTTTTTTTTTTAATTAAGGTATAAAAGCAAATACAAACAATTTGCAATTGGTTTCACTCTGTGAGTCCCACAGCAAAATCAGCTGTGATATGCGGTACAGTTATGCCTTATGGCTCTGCATTCTGGCAGCTGATTTTCAATCCGCTGCTAGAATAAAGCCACATCCTACGTAACTAATCATCTGCTGGGCTTTTAAACAAGATAATACATTATCTGCCCTCGCCCCCACCTGTTTTTCTGTCTCCTAGGTCCCACTCAACCGATCACTGCACCTGGCGGTACCACTGGCTTAGTGGGACGTCAGGGACCCAGTAAAAGCAGATGGGAGCGCGGGCAGAAAAGGCCCGGCAGATGATTAGTTAATAGGATGGGTGTGCAGAGCCTTAGGGCATAACCGTATTTCGCAGTGAATTTTGCTGTGGGACTTGCAGCATGAAATCCAGTGTGAATGCAGCTTAATGGGATTATCTGGCACTTAAAAACTTTTATATTGTACTGCCCTTTTATAAAACATAACAAATATCTTACCTTTTCACGCTCCCCCCGTGTCCTAATGCAGTGTCTCCTGGTCCCCGCTGACCGCAGCCATAACCACTTCCAGTGATTGCCCGAGTGGGCTGTCACTGCCGAGAGGATCTCGGCAGCTGCGACAGTGAACAGGGGACCTGGAGATGCCACAGGAGGACACCTGGAGAGGGTGAAAAGGTAATAATAAGATGTTTATTATGTTTTATACAAGGGCAGCACTAAATCAAAAATATTTAAAATATTGCCACTGGTGCATATAAAACAATAAACATCCTATACTTACCTCTCTGCGCTCCCCCAGTGTCCTTGCGATGTTGCTGTTGTCCCCCGGTGACTGAGGAGCATCCACCTTCAAGACGAACTCAGAAGTGAAATTCTGCCCAGCCAATAAGAGACGGGACAGCCCCACAGCCAGTGATTGGCTGACCAGGCTGTTACTCCCAAGATGAGTTTGTCTCTGAAGTGATGGCTCTGCAGTCAGCGGGGGACACCGACGACACCAGAGGAGGACACTGAGGGAGTGCAGACAGTTAAGGATAACATGTTTATTGGTTTATATGCACCAGCAGCAATATATTAAAGAATGCCGACCACTAGACGACCCCTTTAACTCATTCATCCCACAAGTACATGAAAGCAGATGTACAAATATAAAGTTGAATATTCATTTTTCTGCCATTTTTCCTCCTTTTGTCCAATATGCCATAAGATCTGATTCATCCACTAATTTCGAATTCTTCTTACTTTTATGGATTTTGTAGATCAGTGTTTAATTTGTGCAATTTTTTTGTGAGCTAAAGTTTTTATTTTATAATAATGGCCATTATTTCTAGAATGATGACCGCACTATAAAATAACAGCCGGTATTCGGGCTCAAAATGACAGTCGTCCTAAAAGAGGGTCGTCAATCGGCACAAAAAGACAGTGTGGTAACATAGCCATAAGGTGCAAATCTTTCCATTATAGCTTCTGCAGGTTCCACTCCTGTTTTGGCCAAAAATATTGAGCAAAATACTATGTGTGAACATAGCCTCACAGATGACACATATTAGTACTCTTTCAAAACAACAGATTGTACCAGTTAAGTTTTTTTCCGCCTTTTCTAAATACCTTTGATTTTCATGTTACCTGCATTGTGAATGTTATCTGCATAGAAAATGTTTTATGTTCAGTCAGAACCAAGAACAATTTCTGCCTTTGTGTATCTTTTGAACTCTTTAACACCCACTGTGGAAATGATACAGACATCCACACATTCTCAGTTGTCAAAAGGAAACCATGTGAACCTGAGTGAAACTTTGCAGTGATGAAACATTCATGTTGTAAAAATTCCAATCCAAGGATAATAAATGTTCATTCCAGTTGGTATACACCACACAGGGCCCTGTTCTTCTACTGATCTATGACGCTTTTAAGCACTGGCACTTCATTTTTTTCAGGGTGTTTCATAATATGTAAGCACTCATCAAAACTGTCTACATACATTTGCAATATAAATTCAGACTATTCCTAGTAATGTCCATGAATAAATATTAGTATGAGGCATATTACATTCTAACTTATTACATTCTATTAATGCTACATAAGAGCTCCATAATTCAATAAAAAAAAGACTTTTGTTATGAGCCCCCCACAAATATAGGCAAGGTGATAAATGAACAAAACACAGTAATCACTGAGCTCAAGGAGATCAGTGAAAAAATTCCAATGAAGTACTCAATCAAGAGTCTCCACTGATGCCCCCCCAAAATATGCAAAACAAGAGTCCGTGGAGCCTTGGTTGCGAGTCTTAAAACACGGGATAGCCACTGATCTCAGTGATTACTGTGTTTTGTTGGTTGATTTGTCATTGCCCCAACTAGCCAGAATCCTGCTCCACACTGACGAGGGGCAAATACCCCAAAACGGCTGTCTGTGGATGGAAGCTTGCCTTGGCAAGCCCTTGTCATGATCGTAATACTGGCACCTTGAGTTAGACATTGACAAAAAGGGGCCACCCTGTTGTTTCCCTACTTACGTTCCACTACTCCCAACCGAGTGGGACTTAAGGGGCTATCTATCAGGGTGGTGTGGTGCTCTCCCCATAATGGAGGCACCCCGTGGCAACAGGCTACAGATATTTGGCTATCGGCTCCGCGGACTCTTGTTTTGCAAGATGATAAATAAGTCACAAACCTCTGTTGCCTCCACTGTCCCTGTCTTTCAAACTCTGCTATGTGCAGACATCCCCCAAGACCTTATCTTTGTAATACACCTAACATCTGCGTGCTCCAGTAATACTGTACTGTACATACGTCTTGTCAATGCAATGGGTCCTAAATGCTGCAGGGCAGCGCACTGACTGGCTGAGCACCAGGAGCCGCTGGGAGCCCTCGAAGCAAGCCAGAGCGGGGACCCAGTAAAGTATATACCCAGGCCGCGTGGGTTAAGGGCTCTGACTTTGACATACTCGCAGCGGGATGAAAAACCCACTGTGAGTATGTCATCCCATTGAACTGAATGGGCAGGTGTCCGCAGTGGATTTTGCTGCGAACTCGATACAGTACATGTGAATGTACCCTAATAAAATATCAAAACATTTTCCCAAATTTAGCTGTTGTACACAAGCAGAGATGAGCGAACCTGACGAAACTATCAGCATTTCAATCCCACTTCCTGGAGGAGGTGGATACAGCCTCAGGACTGCCTGGAAAACATGGATATAGCCTATGGATACTTCCCCTGTTTTCCAGGCAGTCCTCAGACTGCATCCACCTTCTCCAGGCAGAGAGATTCAAATGCCAATCATCGCTCGGGCTTGTACAAACCCAAACTTTTGGCAACAGGTTTGCTTATCTCTATCCATAAAGTCAAAATAGGCTGTTCCTTTTAGGCTCCATTTAGCACGGTCACAGCGTTGTCAGTTCAGTAGCATAGGGCTTCAGCTGCTTCTCAGCTCACTAGATCGTAATTATCTTGTAAGAGGTTAAGTTTTAGTCCATGATATACATCCACTTTACGAACCATATATCACCCGTATATCTCAGACATGTGAATGCAGCCTGATTCCCCTTGCAAATATTCCTGTGGTAACCTTGATGGGCCAACCAACCCTACCACCAAGGAGGCACTAGGACCAAGATAATACACGTTAGAGCAGAAGCTGGATCAAGGGCTATTGTATATGGTTGTGAACATTTTCCTACCGTTTTATTTTTTTTGGAACCATCTTTGATATTTAAGTACAGGTTTGTTGCACTGAATTCAGTGTAGCCTATCAACTGGACAACCTATCATCTGGACACTCTAGGTGTGCTGGTGATCTAATAAATTTCCATGAACAACTTGAGAACATCAGGTTAATTTACATTGTCACTAAAATAACTGCTAAGTGAGCTAGCTACAGATAATAGGAATTCAATGACAAAAAGAAAATCCTGTTAAAGAACTTTACTTGATGCTATTTTTAATAGAACACAGCGCACTAACTAATTTACCACATGTGACCATGGCAAGCGCAGTACATTTCTTCCTTTCTAAACTGTGCACATGTAATACATTTACACACTGAATTTCAAAATTTGACTTTGAAATCTAAGGACAGAGGTCTATACTGAGATTAGAAGTATTCAGCATGCCATTTATGTTTGGACCAAGCACAGCTTTGCCCTTCAGTTCTGTCACACTTTTGGCATACAGTGAAGTATACACCAGCTTTTACATTGTTAGTTTTTGCTAGCATAGATATCTTTTCCATCCCCCCGACCAAAAAAAAAATGTGTGTGTGAACAACTTAAAATAACAGCCTTTGTTTGCTAAATAAGGGCCGTATTACACGTCCCGATCCCCGATTTGTAATGTAAACGATCGCCAATCTGCTAGATCAGCGTTTGTTTACTGAGCTTATTACATGGCTCGATAATCGTGCATCAAGGGCTGCATGGACATCGTTGGCAATGTGTATGCAGCCCTTGCTTTAAGGCTGGGATCAGACTACGTATATTTCAGTGAGTATTGTGGTCCTCATATTGCAACCAAAACCAGGAGTGGATTAAAAACACAGAAAGGATCTGTTCACACAATGTTGAAATTGAGTGGATGGCCGCCATATAACAGTAAATAACTGCCATTATTTTAATACAACAGCCGTTGTTTTAAAATAACAGCAAATATTTGCCATTAAATTGTGGCCATCCACTCAATTTCAACATTGTGTGAACAGAGCCTTTCTGTATTTTTAATCCACTCCTGGTTTTGGTTGCAATATAAGGACCACAATACTGACTGAAATATACGTAGTGTGAATCCAGCCTGGAAGTATAAAAAAGTATAACCATACTTCTCCATGCTCCCCAGTGCTTCTGTCCGCTTCACAGTGTCTTCCTGGCTTCTCCCCTATCCCGCAGCCATTGGTGGAACTTCAGAGCCCGTCTGTGAAGTGACAGGCTGCTCAGCCAATCACTGGCAGTGGTGGTCCCATCTCGTCCGGCTCTGAAGTTCCACCAGCGCCTGTGGACAGCAGGAAGACACTGGGGAGTGGCAGAACTGAGTAGCGTGGAGAGGTATGTATATATTTTATTATTTTCTTTACATAGTCATAAGCCTTCAATCATACATCACTATTACACGTAGGGATGTGGAGTTGGCGGTTGATAATTTTTGGTCAGGACCAAAAGATACGATCAGCCGATGGTCGTTGTCTTTATTACACAGAGCGATAAACTGCCAATCAGCCTGATTCTATACATTAGTGCTCTGTGTAATGCTGCATTTACACAGAAAAATTATCGTTCGAATTTTCGCAATAACGATCGCAATAACGATTTAAGTGATAATTGTTCTGTGTAAACACAGCAAACGATCAAGCGATGAGCGAAAAATCGTTTATTTTGCTCTTTTAACATGTTCTCAAATCGTCGTTCATCGTTCGCTAAAAATTCGCAGACGGTTTCGTGTAAACAGTCTTTCAAAGATTCACCCTATGTAAAAGATGGGTTTAAGCGATCTTAAAAACGATTGCATTAACGATTTTTCTTACGAATTTTCTTACGATTTTTCTAACGATTTATTCGTCTAAACGCTGATCGTTATAAAAACCAAATCGTTGCTTCAAAATCGTTAAACGATCGGTTGGGCGAATTATCGCTACGTGTAAACGCAGCATAAGGGTCCATTTACACAGAAAGATTATCTGACAGATTATCTGCCAAAGATTTGAAGCCAAAACCAGGAACAGACTATGAACAGGGATCAGGTTATAAAGGAAAGCCTAAAATGTCTCCTCTTTTCAAATCCATTCCTTTGTTTGTATATGTCATTCCTTTTGAATCTTGCTCCTGGCTTTGTCACAAAAACTGCAACAAAAACTGCAGTGGCATTTTTCCAAAAATTCTGTGTGTGAAAATACCCTAATAGTGCTAAAAAGGGAAAGTATTCCCAAATGCAAAGTATTAAAATGCTTTGCTGTGTTCCATCTTCTGGAATCTATTTCTGTTTTTGGTGCCAAAAAAACATAAGGGAATAGAAATTCTAATGAAACATAAGGCTTATTTTAAGGTTTGTTCACACCGGTTTTAGTATCCTGTTCAGACAGATTGTTGACTTTTAGGCCATGTTCCCGCATGTGCGAATGCTACAGATAAAATTACCCTTGTATATTGTCAAACCTGTCTCCTGTAAGGTGCCATAGTGCCTGAGAGCGGATAGTCAGGGCAAGTTTAAGATTTTAAATTGTATCATTCAAAAGAAATGCTCATGGCACTCACTTACCACTACAACTGTGATCATGTTGCAAAGACAGACTGATTTGCTCCACCTGCGCTTTCTCAAGGCCAAACCCCACCCTAGGGGCCGTAGGCTGTATTCATGTTTTCCTGGACTTCCTAGGGCTGCATACAACCTTTTTCAGCCACCAGTATTCGAGTGCCAAACATATGGACTCGAGCTGCGCTCATCTCTAATGGTAACCAGTGCTATTAGTTTGTGTAAATCTCATATATTTTCTCAGAACATATATGTACAGTGGTCCCTCAAATTAAAATGGCCTCAGGTTTCATAATTTTTAACATACAATGGTTCAACCAGGTGTTAGGGAAAGCCAATCATATGCCGGGCTGTATAGCTAGAGGTATAACCAGTGGGAAGAGGGAGATTGTGATCCCGCTGTACAGCGCTCTAGTGAGACCAACTAGGACATTGATAAAAAAGAACGAGTCCAAAGACGATCTACAAAAATGGGGGAGGGTGTCGGGCATAAAACATGTCAGGAAAGACTTAAGGTTTTAAATGTATATAGTCTGGAGGAAAGAAGGGAAAGGGGGGACATGATCGAAATCTTTAAATATGTTAAAGGTATATAAAAGGTTAAAGGGTAGTGAGTTTAGAAAAAAAAACAGAACTCAAGAACAAGGGGACACAGTGAGACTTTAATTGGATAAACATATATCTATCCTAAGATAATAAGAAGGGAAATACTAATAGGGCAGACTAGATGGACCCAGTGGTCTTTTTCTGCCGACAATCTTCTATGTTTCTATGATTTCTGATTAGTAAAATGAGCAGGAAGAGGACTGTACCGCTGCACACACCTCTTCCTGTTCTGTGTCTATGAGACCTGGAGTCTGTCCAGGTTACATGACACAGAACCGGGAGTAAACACCCTAAGTGCGTATGTCTCCCAGCTCATTCTCCTGATTGGTTGTGGTCTGAACACTCAGTAATATTGTTAGGTTCAATATCAATATATGTTGCCTGTTTGCTATCAAAACTTTTTTGTTGTAATCTTTTGAAGTCAAGTATTAAAAATTCAAAGCCTAAGTAATAAAGGTAAAATAAATAGAATTTGTATTTAGGAACTACTAATGTATCACATTTACCAACTGACAGCACAAGACCATGCAGGATGTGTGCAAAAAAAACCCCCCTAAAAAACCTGTACATGTTAAATCTACCTTAAGAAACATGCAACTCCTGACCTGGCAAAAACCTGAACTCCCACATAAGTAAAATTGCCTTATTCTTTGCCAAATTGGCACATTTGCACCAAAATGAACAGCCCCTTGCTTCAGCATTACTTAAGTGAAACTGTAAGTATACTGATGCTTTTAGGATGTGGACAATCTGGAAAATCAACCAGTGGCAAGTACAGTATTCATTCTTTCCAGAGACCACAAGTCCCCTCCCAGAGAACCCCGTAGGTCTAGCTTTGTTCATGGAATTCTCGTTAACAAACAACCAAATAAATGGAGTAACATCAGCTCATAAAACTCATACACAAACACAATTCCATTTTTTCTCTGCCAGCAGTCCTCTAGCTTTATAATTCATGGAAACTTTGAAGTTTTTTTTTCACTAGCTCAACCATAATTAAAAAATGATGTTGTCACATGTTTGCTCTAAATGATCTGAAAAATCTAGAACATTGTATGCATGGCATAAAAGGCAATACACAATTTTCAGATAGAATAAATAGAATGTGTTGCTTGGGACTGTTGCCATTCTAGAACCTAAAGTCATTGCCTAGCTTACTTGGCTTTTAGGCTATTTCAGTACTATGACTAGCCAGTTATACAATAAAATAGTGTACAATACAAAGATATATATATATATATATATATATATATATATATATATATATATATATATAAAAATAACAAGTTTCATTTACTTGAAGCATTACTGTCATTTGCAGTAACTTTTGACATTATCGCAGACTTGTCAAAATTACTGATAACACCAGGTCTCACTCTTGATACCCACTGAGATGGCAAGATAGAGAAGTGTTAAAGCGACACTGTGCCCACAATCTGTCCCCCCCAAACCACTTGTACCTTCAGATAGCTGCTTTTAATCCAAGATCTGTCCTGGGGTCCGTTTGGCAGGTGATGCAGTTATTGTCCCAAAAACAACTTTTAATCTGGCAGCGCTGTGTATAACAACCGGGGCTTACATTTGTATATGCATTAGGCTGGCACCACCTCTCCGTCCTTCCTCCCCACCCTCCTCATCATTAGGAATGCTCCAGGAACATTTACTGCTGTTTGAGCTTTGCACAGGTGTATTAACGATCCAGCCCATGTTCATTATACACACAGCTGAGGAATAGGAAGCAATCTGCCTGGAGCATTCCTGATGATGAGGAGGGTGGGGAGAAAGGACGGAGAGGTGGTGCCAGCCTAATGCATATACAAATGTAAGCCCGGCCGTTAGACACAGCGCTGCAGGATTAAAAATTGTTTTTATGACAATAACTGCATCACCTTCCGAACGGACCCCAGGACAGATCTTGGATTAAAAGCAGCTATCTGAAGGTACAAGTGGTTTGGGGGGGGGGGACAGATTGTGGGTACAGAGTCACTTTAAACTAAATATGGAGTTTGGATGATGGGCTGAAAGTAATGTTCAATAAATCACCAATGCACTGGCCAAGTAGATGATGCTAGAATTTGTATCTGTCCTATTCTAATGAAACATGTAAAGATGATGCCTGAAATGAACACAAAGCAATGAAACGTTGCAGAATTGGGAATTATTTTGGATATTGAACCTACATGTTAAATTTCCTCAAGGTCCAAATTACAGGACGGACCTTATGCACATATATTAAATGTCTTGAATCTTTGTATGCTATATGATCAGATTTGCCATGCTGATAATATGCCAACCACTAGGTGCCGCTGCCTGCTCCAATGGGGCCTTCATGATAATAGAGATTCCACA
This sequence comes from Dendropsophus ebraccatus, assembly GCF_027789765.1. Lineage (NCBI taxonomy): Eukaryota > Metazoa > Chordata > Amphibia > Anura > Hylidae > Dendropsophus > Dendropsophus ebraccatus. The sequence goes on along the minus strand of NC_091458.1, from coordinate 115,627,302 downwards.
CCGACATTGAAGCACGTCGGTTCAAGACCGGATCTCTGGGCAGGTAGGCAGCACCTGTAATGTCTGTCCAAAAAGTATTTTTGAAAGACTTGTCTATACTGTAATTATGTAAAGATGTATAGTGGAAAAGCATTGCATCCCGTGTTTTCTTGTGTGAACAAGACTTTACCCATAGATTAAGAATAAAGTATGGATTTTATGGTCCAATTGTGCTGCAACGATTTCTGCTTGGACAATATATAAAGGAAAACCTACAGGTAGACCAAGAACATCTCAAAAGCATCAGGATAGAATACTCACAGGAATGTGGTGAAAGCAGGAGACCATGTGACAGAACTGTACAAAATCAGCTAAATAGAATGGGATTTACAGAAGCAAACACCTAAACTATGAGCCAGAGTGAGTGCCTGCGCTCACTTACAGAACCTATTACACAGCTCAATATTAATGCAGCAAGGGCTGCACGGACTTCTTTAGTGATGTTTGTGCAGCCCTTACCTTTAGTGCAAAATAATAAACATTATACATACCTATCCAGGCCCCTGTGTTCTACTTGCTTCTGTCTACTTCCCACAGCTGTCGCTGGAACTTCTTAGCTGGTCTCTGAAGTGACGGGCTGCTCAGCCAATCACTGGCCATGGTGCTGCCCTGTTTCGGCAACTGATTGCCTGAAAGGCCTGCCACTTCAGAGACTGGCTCAGATATTCCAGTGGTGGCTGCTGGGAGCAGGCAGAAGCTAGGAGAGAATCAAGAGCGAGGACAGGCATCTATAAAGTTTATTATATGTTTATACAAGGCTGACGATTTCTAGGCAGGATTAAATGACATGATCAGCCAATGATCGTTTTCATCAGCTGATCATTGTCTTTATTAGACGGAGTGATAATCTGCTGAATTGCCCTGATTTGGCAGATTATTGCTTAGTGTAATAGGGCCCTAAATATGGAATTTGGATGATAGGATGAAAGGGATATTCACTAAATCACCAAGATGCATTGGCCAAGTAGGTTAAGCTAGAACTTTTATCTGTCCCATTCTAATGAAACATATAAAGATGATGCCTGAAATGAGCAATTTCCCCACTTATATTGGGTTACATGTCAGGTGAAGAAGCAGGGAAGATGCACATCATTATCACACAGGTTACAATTTGGACCCTGTTTGGATTCAATTAATAGAAAATAGGTTTGATGATGATGAAATAATTTTACATGATGATAATGTATCTAATCAAAGACTTCATGGAGAAAGTCTGAACCAAAGAATGCAGGCTGTCATACAAGGACTGAGAGCTAAATCTTTTAGTAATGTATGTGGAGTATGGGTATCTGTGAAGATTGCCATAGGACGCCAGCTTCCTGCATGCCAGAAAACAGTTGCAGCCAATTAATACAGTTGTCCTGGAGCCCCAATTAGAAAGTCTATTTACAGCTTATGGTTTCCTGCTCGCTACTAAAACAGACACAGTCAATTAATATAGTAATCCCAAAGCTCCTGATAGAAAGTGGATTTACAGCTCTCTGCTCCCAGGGTTGTGATCTCCGTTCAACTTTTCCTCCAAGCCACGGAACTACTGTTGTTTTTAGAAGCTGTCATGATTGATTTAACTTTGTAAGTGGAGTATTAAAGGGAAAAGTGAACAAATAAGTCAAAAGTCTTGCCTAGTGTTGTGTTCTACAGATGTGAATCACTTTATTCTCTGCAAGAGTGACATACAGAGGCGTAACTCAAAGCCAATGGGTCCCAGTGCAAGATCTATCACATGGATCCTCAACTATAGTCTTCATTTATAGTGATGGCCTCCTCATATTGGGAAGAGAGACTTTATGGGCCCTGGTTACATACTTGGTGGGAATTTAAGTAACACTATTTGAAGCTGAAGTTCATCTACCATAAACTGTAGTGTCATGGTTAGGAACTCAATGGAGATACTAACCCTGGGAGATTTCCTAGTAGTTGGAACTTCTGAACAACTGTACTAAGGGACTGCTATGAAAACCTGAGAAGCGAAAAGTACTAATTTGAATGTTTTTGTTGTTGATGGGACCAACATTTTTTCCCTCAACATGAATCCATATTTTTCTTCTACTTTACATGGAAAAACATATAAAAAATTATGTAGGTATGTGTTGTGATGTCGGAATGTTTAACCATTGTTTTGTGTCAAATTTGTGTGTACAGTGGTGTCTTGGATTACGAGCATAATTAGTCCCGGGACTGTGCTTGTAATCCAAATCCACTCTTATACAAAAGCACAATTTCCCATAAGAAATCACTGAAATGCTGACAACTGGTTCCACACCCCAAAAATAATGATTTTTTTATTCTGAATAACATGTAAAAAAATGAAGCAAAGATATAGAAATGGCTGAATATGGTATATTTTAAGTTACTGTACAGTATAGCAATCAGCATGTGGTGTATAATGTATAGTAAGTGCATAAATCTGAGTGTGAGTGCAGGCACAGTATAGCAGCAGTGTGTATAGCTGAGTGTGAGTGCAGGAACATTATAGCAGCAGTGTGTATAGCTGAGTGTGAGCGCAGGCACATTATAGCAAGAATGGAGAGGATGGGAAACACAAGGGCTGACAGAGATTGCAGGGAGCATGAGGGAATGAGCAGGACATATGTGGGCACATACATGCAGCACTCTCTGTCCGGACAGAGAGAGGTTACAACTATGAAGAGATTACCCCCACAGTCCTGTTCCATGATGTAAGCCCCAGCCTAAAGTGGATTTGCCATGATTTGGAAGGTGAGGGAGACTTCCTGGGTCATAGTACAGTGCTATAGACCACCCTGTTCAGGCCACGACCCTCCCCTCCCCTCCCCTGCCCCGCCTCCCACCCAGTACAGGGAGTTCTTAAACCAAAGCAATGCTCTTAAACCAAGTCACAATTTTGAAAAACTGTGAGCTCTTAAACCAAAACACTCTTAATCCAAGTTACTCTTAAACCAAGGTACCACTATATTTGGGTACGTGCTAAACAATCTGGAGGAACATCCTCTAAGTGTAGAGATCCCGTAATGTTTGCCAGTGGTTTAACAAGTATGTTGAAAGATTTTGTGATTGCAGAAGGAGAATCTGATTTAATCCTGACGGAAGGCACTTTATGAATGACATGAAAATTAAATAGTGATTTTTTATAGCTGGCATTAATAAGTGGTTTTTAAACTCCAACTAGCTTTTGTATAAACATTGGGTGTCTGGATCACACATTGCCAGGCAAGTAGCCATTCTTCAAATCCCACTTTCTGTTTGTTAGCCGCCAGTGGAAAGTCCTAAAGGGGGTCTGGACAATATTTCCAAAACAAGCAGCTGAATAAACAGCACAAGATTCTTTTTGGCAGAGATGGGCAGGTGTTGGTGGAGCAGCAATGCTTTTAACTGTAAAACACTCACGAAAAACAAACATGCTATGTCCATTTAAATGACGGCCACATGGCTCCTTCTCATCTGAGAATGGCAAAACTAACATTTACAACCTGCTGCGCTAAAGGGCTTTGCATCTTCCATATTACAGTAAACTAGAGGAATGGCTTGTCACCTATGTTTTTATAGTTATATGACTGGATATGAAGCATTACATGGTGCAGAGCCAGGATATCTGTAATTCTAATTTGTATAGGATTTAATTAACCCCTTCTGACTGCCCACTGTGTTTTGATACATTTGATGGGCATTGCTGCAGTGGAGCAAGGTTGCGGCTCCGGGGCTTCTCCTGCACTAAGAACCGGAGCTGATACATACAGTACAGGTTCTTGGGCATCCACCTGAGTGCTAGCAGGGTCAGAGGAACCTCCAATCCTGGTAGTTTAACCCTTTTAAGTGCCGCGGTCCGTTAATGTCCTGTATGAGAGCTCAATAAATATTTGTATTCATGATGAACACTGTCGTGAGTATATATTCTTGAAGCCGAGACAGCAAGTACTACTGAAAAGGTATTTCTCATATGTTTTTTCCACACTTCTGACTTTGAAGTATACAGTTTAAGTGGGCTTGGTAGAGTCTGAACAGGTGAGCAAGGATTTTGTTCACAATAGTAGTGAAGTGCGTTGTTTGTTATTTTCTGTAGTGGATAATGTCCATGCACACCGTTGTTATTGGTGCTGGTTGATCCAATTGACCATATATTAGTATATAACAACCGCACTCTACTCCAGAGTTCTTGCTTAATTAGCCATCTTTTTATTCATGTACAGTTTTTTTTATATACATAACAGATATGATGCATTCATAGTAGTTAGTATACCCAATCAGGGATGTTTCGGTCGAATTACCTTTTTCAACCAGGCATACTAGAATTGTGAACAAAAGGGGAATATATTCCCAGAAGAATCAAAGAAAAGCCTGTATCATGTAATAGATGGTGTGCAGATGGCGGCCAGAGCCTTTTGTTCACAATTCTAGTATACTTGGTTGAAAAAGGTCATTCGAACGAAACGTCCCTGATTGGGTATACTAACTACTATGAATGCATCATGTTGGTTATTTTCTGTGACTTGTTTCAGACAGGGCATAATGCATAATGCATATGCATGAAAAAGCCGGCTACAAATGTATTAATCATTCATGAAACTAAAAAGGCCCTTTTGACTGTTTTTTTTTAGGGTTTGCCATGAAACAAAATGTATACTTTTCAAACCAATCTAATGGTCATTAAATCAGGAGTGATGACGAATGCTATAAAGGTATGTAGCTCTGTGGCAGATGTTATAGGGAATCTTATCCTGACCAATTGTGGAGACACCAATACCCACAATGTACGTTGTCCACTTACCTTGTATCTGGTTTTAGGTTTTCCACTGTAGAGTGTGTCTGATTTGTGGTTATTATTGAATGGTCTTTTCCAGGCAGTCCGCCATTTTCTTTGGAAATAACATTATACTCTGAAAATAAGCATGTTTAATAAATGGTTTTCTGTGTGAAATAAGACACAATTGAACAGCATCATCAATTAAAAAAAACTTGCCATCACCAAAACCTGAGACTGTTCATTTTAGTTCAATCCAGCTGTTATAACATCTATATAGCATAGTTATATAGCATAGAACCAGATGTAAATTTAAATTTACAGTTGGAGGTCTTCAACTTTTAAGTAATAACAAAAAAACAATTGGTGAATTTAGGCCTCAATAATATGTATATAATTCCTGCCAACTGTGTTTTTTTCACCAGATTTTTTAATCTATTGTACTGTACATCACAGAAAAATTGTGGCACACTGATAAAAAGTGGTGTATTGTGCTCCAGGCAAGTTCTAATAAACCATTAATCCAATAGCATTAATTAATTCTAGGTAGATTTTAATTATTAAACTTTTTACAATAAAAAATAGGAAATAAGAAAAGGACCTATAAAAGTAAAATGAATTTTAACAATAAAATTATAATTAAGAAAAAAACACAGCAATTTTTCCTTCTTATAGGTTTGTGGGGCTGGACTTAGACTGACAGTGAGGAAGTGAAGCATGCTACTTTTTATTATTTTATTTTATGGATGGAATCTGTATGCCGTCTGCATATCGTCTGGACATGTTTTATTTTTATGCGGACAGGAGTTTCTGAAAATAAATGGAACCTAAAAAAATGGTCATGTGCATTGCCAATTGCCGACCATCAATAGATCCTATACTGTCTGATTATGGATCCGTAATTATGGACAAAATATAGAGAGAAATTTACAGCTGTGTGAAGAAGACCTTAATGTGAAATTTTCCAGTACACAAATAAATTTCCATAAACGATCCTCCAAACTGTTGAAACAGAAAAGTGTTGGTAATGGGAATTGTTATTAAGTCTTAAAAGTTTTATGGTGTTCTGACACTTTGTATGTTTTCTCTATCCTTGCAAGGTTTCATCTTTGTATTCCAAATTCCTCCCACATAAATACATATTGAAATATGAAATGGCCTTTTGTGAAATGGTCATTAACATAAATGTATGTCATAGACAGAGAAATTGGATTGTATGCCTTATAGGGAACAGTGACCAATGTTAGTCATTACAACGAGGAGACAGATGTAGAGTGTCACTGCTATATAAATAAGGGTACTTATTCAGTTGCTATATATCATTTCTTTTGTAGCTAGTTGTATATGTCACAATTCACTGACTAACTATACTGACACCGCTTGGAGAAAAGAGGGAAGGAAAACAAGGTGGTAATCCAGCTCTGAATTATGTTTGTTATATAAATAAAAAAATCAGAAACGACCAAACAATCGCAGTCCAATGGGCGCCCAATCTAGTAAAAATAGCCAACTTTATTTAATAATATATAATAATAAGTACTTTGCAAGTACAAAAGTAGGAGATCAAGGAATTTAAACACAAACATTGGTCACAAGTTTGAGTTTAAATTCAGACAAAAACCAAGGCCTACCCTTCCTTATTTGTCAGGCTGTGGGTAGGAGTCAAGGCAGCTCAGCGACTGCGGAGGACATTAAGGGAGGGGATATGCAGGCTGTGGATGAGGGAGCACAGTCTACTCCCTGCTCTGTCTAAGAAAAAAGAGTCAGGCTCATAATGTAAGTAACTAACTTTTTTTTTCTCACACAGAGCGGGGAGAGGATGCGCAGCAGCGCGTCTTTTCCTGGCTTATTCTCCCGATCGGGACAGTCTCTATGTCTATGACTGTATGACATGTCAAAAGTTTTCCCAAACAACGGTGACACTTTAAATTAGGCGTGACACTCCTAGACCTCTTTTAGATTTATCTCCATCAATGGTGGCTTTGCTCACTCTAGGAACAGAGTGATACCAAACAAAGTAAATTGGCAAACGTTGTATTTGCCAGATTGCCCGTGTTTTTAAATGTTTCTTTTTTTTTTGTATGACCAATTTAGGGATATGAAATAATGGTCCCAAACCTTTTCATTGTATGAAGCTGTGGACCTTCTACATTTTTTGCACTTATATTTACCGGGAAGGCCTGGATATATCTACCTGCTCTACGACTACTGGGAACCACCTATTACAACTAAAGAGCGCATGGTGAGCGGGACTTTATATATATATATATATATATATATATATATATATATATATATAAAGGGGTCCGTGGAGCCTCAGTTACGAGTCTCAAAACACGGGAATAGCCAGATATCCCTCTCTCCAGAGAAGGAAGCCCATTGCCAAGGGGTGCCTCCTAGTGGGGAGAGCACCAAACCACCCTGATACGTAGTCCCTCAGGTCCTCACTCTGTTACGAGCTTTGGGACCTAAACAGGGAAATACCAGGTTGGCCCCTGCAAGTCAAAGTCACTTTGAAAGTTTGACTTTGACTTGCAGGGGCCACCCTGGTGTTTCCCTGTTTACGTCCCAAAGCTCGTAACAGAGTGAGGACCTAAGGGACTACGTATCAGGGTGGTTTGGTGCTCTCCCCACTAGGAGGCACCCCTTGGCAATGGGCTTCCTTCTCTGGAGAGAGGGATATCTGGCAATTCCCGTGTTTTGAGACTCGCAACTGAGGCTCCACGGACCCCTTTTTTGCATATTCAAATTTTGTATGGGACAATCAATGGAGACTCTTAAATGAATACTCCATTGGAATTTTTCACTGTTCTCCCTGAGTTCAGTGATTGTTGTGTTTTGTTGGTATATATACACTCACCGGCCACTTTATTAGGTACACCTGTCCAACTGCACGTTACCACTTAATTTCTAATCAGCCAATCACATGGCGGCAACTCAGTGCATTTAGGCATGTAGACATGGTCAAGACAATCTCCTGCAGTTCAAACCGAGCATCAGTATGGGGAAAAAAGGTGATTTGAGTGCCTTTGAACGTGTCATGGTTGTTGGTGCCAGAAGGGCTGGTCTGAGTATTTCAGAAACTGCTGATCTACTGGGATTTTCACGCACAACCATCTCTAGGGTTTACAGAGAATGGTCCGAAAAAGAAAAAACATCCAGTGAGCGGCAGTTCTGTGGGCGGAAAAGCCTTGTTGATGCAGGAGGTCAGAGGAGAATGGGCAGACTGGTTCGAGCTGATAGAAAGGCAACAGCGACTCAAATAGCCAACCGTTACAACCAAAGTAGGCAGAAGAGCATCTCTGAACGCACAGTACGTCGAACTTTGAGGCAGATGGGCTACAGCAGCAGAAGACCACTCCGGGTGCCACTCCTTTCAGCTAAGAACAGGAAACTGAGGCTACAATTTGCACAAGCTCATCGAAATTAGACAGTAGAAGATTGGAAAAATGTTGCCTGGTCTGATGAGTCTCGATTTCTGCTGCGACATTCGGATGGTAGGGTCAGAATTTGGCGTCAACAACATGAAAGCATGGATCCATCCTGCCTTGTATCAACGGTTCAGGCTGGTGGTGGTGGTGTCATGGTGTGGGGAATATTTTCTTGGCACTCTTTAGGCCCCTTGGTACCAATTGAGCATTGTTGCAACGCCACAGCCTACCTGAGTATTGTTGCTGACCATGTCCATCCCTTTATGACCACAATGTACCCAACATCTGATGGCTACTTTCAGCAGGATAATGCGCCATGTCATAAAGCTAGAATCATCTCAGACTGGTTTCTTGAACATGACAATGAGTTCACTGTACTCAAATGGCCTCCACAGTCACCAGATCTCAATCCAAGAGAGCATCTTTGGGATGTGGTGGAACGGGAGATTCGCATCATGGATGTGCAGCCGACAAATCTGCGGCAACTGTGTGATGCCATCATGTCAATATGGACCAAAATCTCTGAGGAATGCTTCCAGCACCTTGTTGTATCTATGCCACCAAGAATTGAGGCAGTTCTGAAGGCAAAAGGGGGTCCAACCCGTTACTAGCATGGTGTACCTAATAAAGTGGCCGGTGAGTGTATAATTTTTTTTTTTTTTTTTTTGCCAGGTTGCCTGATTTTATGCTTCAATACAAATGAAGCATGAAATCAGGCAATCTGGCAAATATATATATTTTGCTTGTCTTTGGTGACAAGCTTTTTTCTCTGGGGCCTACACAAACAGCAGCAGCAGTGTCTCCATCACCTGCCCCTGAGCTGATCATACCAGCAGGCCTATATGAGGGATGTTTTGTTGTGTTGTTGTGATGTTGTGATCTCCTTGTCACCTAGTTCCCACATCCTGTGCAAAATAAAATCCTCATATTCCTCCTCACCACGCCCCCGTACTCCTCTCAGGTATGCCACTGATTTCACCTCCGCCACCTCTGAAACATACGCAGCGGACTTCAGGTTATGAGTTTGCAATTCCTGGTACTGTCAGTTTGTAAAGGTTAAACTTGCAGCGGATTTTTCATTCTGCTGTGAATGTGTAAACTCCTTTCCCCTTAACCTGCTGCAGCCCGATAAATACTTTACCGGTTCACGCTTGGGCTTGCTTCTGTGGCTCCCGGCTCCCTGACGTCCCACTCAGCCAATCAGTGCGCTGTCCCTCCACTCAGCCACCCCACACCAGTAGCCGGGAGCCACAGAAGCAAGTGGAATAAAAAATACACTGTGAGTATGTAAACCATACAAACTGACAGAATCGGAAATGCTGTGAACTCGCAGCATGATATCCGCTGCAATTCTGGTATGAGTGAACCCATATTACCAGGACATATGGATCGTTATTTAAAAACAATGAGTCCAAAATGACTTCCATTATTTTGAGGATTGGCCATTCATCAGTGCAATAACAGCTGCTGGTAAATTATTCTAGTTTGGGGTGTTTAATTGAAAAGTCCATTAAATTTAATAGTAAAAAAGGAAAAAGGACGTTGCAAAAATTAAAACTGTCTGAACATAACCTAAAGCTACTAATGGTGCTTGTAGTTAGACATTTGAATTAAAAAAAAACAAAGGAAACAAAACAGCCATTGTCTGTTAATTCTGACAGCTGTTAATATTCTGTTGCAAGTCATTGAAATCAAAATGTTCATTTTACTTACCAGTCACAGTGTCATTGTCAGGCTTCTCCCAATTCAGGACAACAAAGGATGAACACCCCTCTACAGTTACCACTGTAAGATTAGTCGGGGGGTTCTGTGGCGCACTGGTGATTTCTTGGTTGGCGCCTTCCTCTTCCGAGGAAAAGTGTTCGAGAGTATCTGTGATGGAGCATGGTACTGACTCATTCTTGCTCATATATACTACATGGGGTGCTGCAGGAAGAGAGAACATGGAGAAATTGGCCTAATAGTTTAATTATAACTAATAGGAAAATACAATGTAAAATGTATGCATTTTTCTTTACTATGATTTCAATTAAATATTAAGACTCCCATTCATCTATTAGCTGAATACTCAGAAATGAAAAAGGTTAAGCTATGCTCTAAACAAGATTAGCAGACCGTAAGTAGACCAGAGTAGAAAAAGTGGAAATCCTGATGATGGGACATTGGCTTTAGGACCACAGCATAATATGATTATAAGAGTAATAAAGTGCTGCTCCACTTCCCTTTACAATAGAAAAGGTGGTACATCCTACCCCAACAGAGACCAAAAGGACACTCGTTCAGCCTGTCGGGTCATGTAAACCTATGACTAAGCTCGGCGTATATTTCCCTAGAGCTTTCCGGCTTATATGTTGAATGAGTTCTTAATCCTTTCCCCATCCCTAGGGGAGCGCTAGTTTTGTTTACATTGATTGCATCATAACCACAAAGGAATGTAAAAGTCTCACGCTGGCTGAGATATAGCAAACCAAGTGATTATTTATTGAAACAACAAACAGCTATGGCACTCACTACCCTAATTATTTCCCCTTAGTAGTTTACATAGCCTATGTATCAATCTGCGTTTGTCAGTTTAAACATTAGTTTGCATAGACATGATGATACACAAGATCCAGATGTCTGAGAAACATCTGTGATCTAAGATATGAAAAATAATCCTCATATTATGGTGATTGGGTCTGTTGTGTCCAATAATGCATATGGTTAAAAAAAAGGCTAGAAATAATCTTGGATATGTAAAGAGACAGAAGCCTGTATATGGGATTTTAGTTTTTCTTTCTTTAAAGAAATTTTATTAAGGTTTTCAAATATGACTCCTTCCCCTGTCCCCCTCCCATCCTAGACGTGGATCCTACTTCCTCTGTGTCTGCTATGGGCCAGCTCGTAAGCTAACCCGCCCCATGGAATAAACCATTGTTTACCAAGTTCACTGCAGAGACGGAGGACAACTGATCCACATCTCTGGTGGGAGGGGGAACAGAGGAAAGAGTGCCTTTCCCTGATCCTTGGATGTAGTCCCAGTGCCAGTCAGGAGCTGTGCCCTGGCTGCCTGCATATCTTCTCTTCTGTCAGCCCACGCATTATCTCCCCTGGCTGCCCACACATCACCTCCCTTGTCAGTCTGAACATCTTAAGTATGGCCTGCAAAGTTGTGGAGCACTTCATTTTTTTATTTCATGAGTGGAATACCCCTTTAAAATAAATGTTTATAAAAATACAAAAAAACTCTCCCGATATTAAAAATTCACCCCTCTTTTCCCATTTTTCAAATAAAAAAATGTAAAATAAATAAATAAAGAAACATATTTGGTATTGCCAGGTGGAAATTCCTGAATTATTAAGTTATAATAATCTTGAGGCTATGTTCACACTACCTAAGTTTTGTAATAATCACGGCCGTTGTAACAACGGCCGTGATTACTATGGAACTTACGTAGTGCTGCCTTCTAAGGAATCCCGGCTGGAGTGTATACACATAATATACAGTTGAGCCGGGATCCCTAGCAGCGCCGCAAGAAACTGACATGTCAGTTTTCTGCGGCCACTATTCACTGAATACCTGTCAATGCACATAATGCATTGTGTGAAGCGGGGAACTCTGATGCGAGCGCGCACGGATGCGCCCGCATCCAAATTCAGCAGCAGTGAAGGTCATCCATCCGGTACTGCAGTATGATGATGCAGGATGATCTACTCTGACACCAGCCCTTCTATGACCTGGCTGGGTCACGGAACGGCCTGTGTCTTACCCAGTGGGAACTTTGCCTGATGCTGTATGGTCAACTACATAAACCCAAAAATTGCTCCTTTTTGGTGCCATCAGAAAAAAATTTATAATAAGTGATCAAAAATTCACATCTTCATACAAACAACCAAAACAGTACAGATCACAATGCAAAAAACACTGCTCTGTAGGTAGAAACATGGTAATTCTTTTTTAAAATTTTGTACTGTTGGATTCATGTCATTTTTTAGTTTGCCCATTCTTTGGTTATGTCCTTACAGCATACTATTTTTAAAAAGTATGGTCGTTGGTTTCCATTAAAACAGTTCTTTTCACACTGCAATGAAATGCATTGAAATCAATGCAACAACGGTTGTTCTTTTCACACAATTTATTGAGCAACGGCTGTTGTTTGAGTGCATTGTGTGAAAACAAAGGACGTTGTTTCATTGACTTCAATGCATTTCATTGCAGTATAAAGAAAACGACAGTTGTTCTAATGAAAAACGGCTGTTCTTTTAAAAAATAGTACGTTGTGTGAACATAGCCTTGCAGTGAACAATGAATCTAGATTATAACTCCTTCCAGCTTCTGCTGAGGATACTCTTCTAGCTTCAGACTTTTAGTATCTTTTATACAATTGAACGAATCCTCGTAAAGAATCTGTCTTTTACTGCAGTGCATCATAGTAGCCTCTTTTACAATAACTTCCAGCATTTATTGATTTCTTACCTGTGTATCTAGGTTTGCCCAAAGCATCAATGTCTGATTTTGGAGATGGACTGAAAACTGTGGATAGCACTGAAAATAAAAACATAAGATTTAGGACAACTTGTATAGTGAATTGCATATTTGGAAGCCACTCTCAAAATCTAAGGAACTGGAATAGGTAGGGAATGGGTGGGAGCTGAGTTAAAGAACAGCTTGGATATTGTATGTATCAAGTATTGGTAATGCCTGGTAATATTTGCATCTACTTTTACATATATTTTGTTGTTTCCTAACTAAACATTGGCAATTGTAAACTGAAACAGAACATTAGTCCCCCCTACACCTTCATTACATGCGGCTCACAGTGTGTATATTTATTGCTATATGTTGCTATTCTACTATTTTATACATACATGTATTCGTGATTATACCGTTTTTGTCCCTCCAGAATATAGTCTGGCTTCAATGGAGAACATTTCTGTACTAAGCCTGCCAATGGCAAACTGAAGGAACACCCAACTGACTGAGATCATTATTATTGCTGGATGAACACATGCCTAAATGGCCAATGTCCTTAGAAGTTTTCCATCTTTTTAATGTTGCCATTTCTTTGAATGATTGTTTTTCATTCCTGTATCGAAATATTTAAGAATTGTTCAGACTATCTCAGCTAATGTGGAACTGGAAAACTGAACAGAATACATAGTTTACCTCTCCAGATTAATTTATGCCTTTGAAAGGTATCTTTTTATTTCTTCAACAGAAAACTGTTTGGCAGCATCAAAGAAATTCCTATGCCACTTTCTTATTAGGCCAAAACAAAAAAAAAAAAATCAGAATTTTTCATTTTTTTTATCCTATGCAGAGTCATGTCTGTGGTTTTGGAAGTAGTACTCAATTATAGTCATAGGACATGCAGGGGATTTGTTTACTGCACTAAAATTAACAAAGTAAACATCATTCTAAATCCAAGTCTATCCTGCTCCATAAAATTCCAGGGTAACTGGATGTACCAGGCCTAAGGTGTACATAAATGACTTCATTACCTCCAGATGGTATTAACAAAATAACATTTACCTAGGACTGGCCATAGGAAGCAAGATCAGGCACCTTACTGAATGAGAAGCCAAAGATGATACTGGTATAGGCATGAATGATATTGCTATTAGGCACAGAACTATTATTTGCTCACTGCGTTTTCATTTTCATGTCTACCACTGCCACTTTGGCATAGTAAAGTATACAATTTTAAGAGTATCAACATTTTTTAAATTTGAGGCCTGTAACTTGTTACTATTCTATGTCCTGCCAGATACATTTACAGTCAGTATCCAGAAATTTAGGCTAAAACAGGATGTGTGTGTGTGTGCAGTAAAGCATCATGTCAGAGCAGTAATACAGTAGATAGGAGACTCTATGAATGTGCGGTATAATGCACACTTCTATGCCGCTATAAAAGAAATAATATTAGTTAATTTAGTACAATTGATTGTTCAGTATACGCACAGTTACATAATATACTTACCCTATTCAAATGTACAAAGCACAGATACTTGTGACAAGCAGCTCTTAGAGGTGGTATAGACAATGCACATATAACATTTACTTACTGTAGAAACTTTCATTCTGTGGCACAAGTGCAGAACTTGCTGGTTAAGGCTATGTTCTTACTACGTAAGTTCCTGCAGAAATCACGGCCGTTGTTGCGGCCGGGATCCCTAGCAGCGCCGTAGGAAACTGACATGTCAGTTTTCTCTGGCCGCAGAAAACCCTGTCAGTTCACACAATGGAGCTAGTAGCTCAGGTCTCATGCTCCATTGTGTGCTGTGGGGAGTTCTGATGCGGGCGCCCGCATCAGAACTCAGCGGCGCTAAAAATCATCTGGTCGGCACTGCAGTACCGGCCAGGATGATCTTTTCTGAGACCGTCCTTTCCGTGACCTGGCCGGGTCACGGAAAGGCTGGTCTCATACTACGTGTGACCATAGCCTAACTGTATATTGATTCCCTAAACTTGAATATGGTTCATTTAGACTGTACTCTGATTTATTATGCCCTGGATGTCAGTTTTCTGAGGTATAGAAATTTTAGTTTAACAAAATGTGTCACTTTTCAGTGGCCACTTTTCTGAAAAGTGGAAAGGGCTTAGTCAAAGGGCAGCATAGCCTCCTGCAGCCCAACACATTTACTATAATTCACAATGGCGGAAATTATAGAAAAAAATCGGTTACAGTTCTTATCCACCATAGACCGTGTAGAATGTGGAACATGGCCAGTCAAAGATGCGCCAGTTTTTTCAAAATAAATTTGGGGCACCTTACTCCAGCACTTGTTTGTGGTATATAAAACACCATATATAATTAGTTTCAGGGCATTCATCTTTTTCCACTTTTCCACTATATTCTACATTTTACATAATTATCCAACACTTTTGTCAAACCCAATTTTAGGTTGACTTTTCAATGAGTTAGTATTTGTATTTGCAGTCTCTATTAGACATATTTGGACATCAATTTTAACCGTCAAATATATTACAGCTGTATTTTCAGTAAAAAGCCCTTATTAGTACAATCTTTATCCAAAATAATGATTACATTATTTTGATTCAATCTGACATTCACATTTCCTCTACCATTAGAGTAAATGTGGCTTAAAATGTATCTGAAAAAATGAATAAGTAAATAAAAAATAACAACACATAGCTACGGAACAAAACACATAGCTAGGAAGCATAATACATAAATACATATGGGCGCAAATATGGATAAATTAATTACATATTCATATTTCTATCCATATTTTCGTCATCCAGCGTCTATACATTCACATGGATGAGCCCCCATGCTGATGCATGTCATGCACCCACACAATAATGGGTATAGGTACATGATGGGTAAGCAAAATAGAGCTAATGAATCAGTATAGAAGTATATCATATACATGCATATGGTACTATGAATGCAGCCATCCTTCTTCGCTGACATGTTGTAAAAGAGATGTCCAACCTACTATTGTAATCTCTTAAATAAGAATTCAGTATAGCTAACCTTATCACTTTATCCTGTTGAAACACAAAAAACACAAAATCCCTCTACTGACATATTTCTACGTCAATGTAAAACCTAGCAACTCCAACACCGTGCACCACTATTTCACTCTGTACCTTAAACTATAACGTGGACATTAAACGGACAGTGCCGAGTTGCCACCTTTACAATTTCAATCCAGACAGTGATATTTTGGGATCCAGATTTCAGACCCTTGTTTGGGTTTCAGGGTCTATAAAAATCTGCATAGTACAGTTCCAGGTTAGAAATACTAAGGTTTTAGTTTCACACTGTCCTGGTTCTTATTTTTCAATATATACTCCTTCCAAAAGGTGGCAACCCTAAAGCTAAGACGTAGATGAAGCATGTATTAAAGTGGACCTGTCACCAAAGAAATGTTTTAATCAAAAGTGTATGAAAAGTGACCATTTTGGTTTGAATAAATCAGCCAAATCATTTAGTAAGAGGTCAGACAAGTGTTCTGCAATATCTACAGCGCATGAGACAAAATGCCAGTGTAAAAGTATGTGAAGATGAAAGGTCCACTTTAACAGCCCAGGGTGACACACAGCTCTCCATCATACCCATATCTTCCTCTTGAGCAGGTATAGTTGGCTGCTTCGTTGGTGACTTTATGCATGCAATTGTGCACTCAGGCTTGGCAGCTGAAGGAGCACGTGGTATCAGAATACCCCCTTGTTAAAGAAACAGGCACTTGTTAAGACATCAAATTATATTTCTCTATAGTAATTAAATGACTCTATGTTCCAAACGATTGTAAGACAGTAAAGTGAGCAGTAAACTGCTGCAGCCCCGACTACATGTAGAAGGCCTGACTATAATAATTAACAAAAATGTTAAAAGCGAAGAATTAAATAGGGTAGTTTAGTTCACGAGAAACACAAGATTTACTCCTCTGGGTTCCATCAATAAAATAATAAAAAAATACAAAACCCCCCGTTGGCACTGCATTTCCACTAAATCACCACAAATCTAATACCTTTCTACACTGTATTTACTTCTTTGGAAAAAGGTTAGTATTTTCAATTACATACATTATAAAATCTAGGTGTTACACAATCTACACAATCTACCACTGCTGGTGACACATAGGAAAGTCTTTATACTAAACTGGCAGAAGGCAATTACAGTCAGATATGATCTTTATGGGAACCTGTCCCTATGAAAATGCAGTCCAGGCTGCAGACAGCATATTAGAAAGCAGAGAAAGCTGAGCAGTTTGATGTATAGAGGGGACATATAAAAAGTGAGATGCACCAAAATATTCTCTGTGCATATTGTAGAAGCACCTAAAATACCTCATACTTTCACCCTTCCATTTTAGGTGCAACGTGTGGCAAAATTTGCACCAAAAAAATAGTATACTGTTTGGTTATGCTGAAAATGGAACTAGTTTTCTGGGTTTTCACCTGATTTTAGTTTTAAACGTTCCTAATTTTTTTTTAGGACAACTTTATTTATTTATTAATGTAATCCTGTGATGGATGGGGGGGTTAGGGGTCTTATTTTGTAAACTTTGTTCAGTACTGTCACTGAGTATGTTAAATGTTGTTTTCTTTCTTTATAATATGTTATTGTAAAGTAAGGTATGGGATTTGTATTTTTATATTCTGAACTTTTTATGTGACTACTGATGTGTTTTTATTAATGCAATTTTACTTGTACATTACGAGGATACTGTGTTTATGTATATGTTTTTTTTTATTGATGGAACGTCAGAAAGAAATAAAGAATTTAAACAAAGAAAAACAAAGAAAGCAAAAAAAAAAACCCTGTGACCATTTTGGGCTAAGGGTTCAAGTGGGTGATCTCGTTCAATGATTAACAGCTCTTTCTATATGCACACTTATAAACTTAAAGATTGTAAGGGCAGGGTCCTCTTCCCCCATGTACCAGTCTGCTATTTACCTATATGTAATGTGTTTTTGATCTTGTAATGTTCCTGTTTGTTACCCCTATCAATTGTTTAGTGCTCTGGAATCAAGGGCGCTTTATAAATAAATAAATAAATAAATAAAAATAATATAAAGAGAAAGCTGTCAGTAATTGAGTAGGACCACCTACTTGACTAGTTAGCCCAGAATAGGTACAGGTGTACATGAATAAATGATAAGTATTCGTGTCAGAGGTGAAGTGTAAGGGTTCTTTTACATGCAGCGATCTCCTGACGTTCACAGCCGCAAACAAGGGTCGATCAGTGAGATTGGCGCATGTTTGCAGTGCTTTTACAAAGCACAATGAATCATGCCGCCATTGACGTTCATTGGTATTGGCCACACATCTCCTGTTTACACAGAGAGATGTGCAGCTGATAATTCATTTTATCGGCGGTGAAAAGATCCAATCAGCCTTCCCATTCTTGCTCATCGCCTGATCGCTGGCACTTGTAAAGGGGTCTTAAGAGTCAGAAGTTAGATATAAGTCAGGGGCTTAGCATCAAAATGGTGAAAGGTTAAGTAAATGATCTAATACTGACATGCTTAAGTATGGTTGCCGCCAGTAAGCGACGACACGAGTGAGGGGGCACAGTCAGGGGGTGAGCTCTGGGGCTGGGGCCACACGGTGTGGGTGACTGGGGTGGCTGCTGTTAGAAAGGGAGACAGTGACAGCTGCACTGATCACTGTCTCCCTCTCTTACAGAAGCCATCCCCTGTCAGTGTCCTCCATCACTTCAGATTGGCTGGGTTAGAAGCGCTAACCCGGCCCATTGAAGAGATGCAGGACACGTGATGCCGTCTCGGAGGGTCTGGGCCAGGAGCAGGGAGCGTGTCGGAGTGAACTGAGAGCTGATGATTCTATGCAATCCGTGGGGCTGGGGGCACCTAGATAACAGCAAAACTGTGCAGAATCCGTTATAACTTTATATTGGAAAGATGGAAAGCTACGGGTGGGCAACATATTAATGCAAAAATAATTTTGGGGGGAATACCCCTTTAATTACTCTGTGGGAAGCTGGAGCCCATCATTTACTGTGGTGAATGTAGCAATAGCTGAGCCTCTGGATTCTGCTTTATTCCGCTTTGTTTCTTACAGGGTGTTGTATTTATTATTTGTGACCAACAAATTAAATGGAGTGAAATCCAGGGAATTAAGTTATTGTTTTTAGGGGGTTAGAAAGGATTTTCCTGAAATAGCAGATGGCTTAGCTGAAATCTTCATTTGTCTTTCTCCATATTAAAGGGTTTGTCCAGCGAAATTCTTTTTCTTTCAAATCAACTGGTGTCAGAAAGTTATATAGATTTGTAATTTACTTCTCTTAAAAAAATCTCAAGTCTACCCATACTTATTAGCTGCTGTATGTAATGCAGGAAATGTTGTTTTATGGGGAATCCCCATAGAAAACCTCTCCTGCTCTGGACAGTTCCTATCTCGGCCAAAGATGTCAGCAGAGAGCACAGAGTCTCAGACTGAAAATAAAACAAAATTTCCTGCATTACATACAGCAGCTAATAAGTATGGCAAGACTTGAGATTTTTTTAAGAGAAGTAAATTACAAATCTACATAACTGTTTGACACCAGTTGATTTGAAAGAAAAAGATTTTCGCTGGCTAACCCCTTTAATACAGTAGCTCCAGAATTACTTTAGTTAGTCTTCTGGTTAGAATACAATTCTTACATACTGCTCAAATGGGGAAGGTGTGGTGATTTGTATACACTTTGGGTTGGATACATACATCAGTGGATCCCTAATGAAGAAAAGTAAGTGAGACCATTCCTGGCCCAAGTAGAGCTTATAATGCTGTTCTAATTTCCCTAACATTAGTCACATATCTTAGCACCCTAGGTACTTCTTTTGAAGGTTTGTTGCCCCAGTCCTTGGTACAAAACAGATAAGCGCCATAACCCGAGGATCCCAGTGGTTTCTTACACAAATCTGTGGTATCAATTGCTTTCAGCTGATCCTGTGAGCTTTTCCATGTGCTAACCAATGTAGCAGGTTTGAATTGATAAACCTTTTAAGGGTCCTTTTACACACATAGATATCTAAAAGATTTTTGAAGCCAAAGCCAGGAACAGACTTTAAGAGAACAGTTCAAAAAGGGAAGAATGAGATTTCTCCTCTTTTCTAATCCATTCATGGCTTTGGCTTTAAAAATCTGTCAGATAATCTGACAGATATCTGTGTGTGTAAAAGGACCCTTAGTTTAACAGAAGAGTTCTCTGTGAATGTGAAAAGGTTGATGATGGACCCTCATGTTCACACTTGCCCATGCCCATCCATTATGCATGATAGATTATTTACACAAACACCAACCCCAATTTTATGAAAATAATCATAAAATGGACTACTGAGAATGTCTTCATAACCCTTGATAAAATGTAAAGAATTTGGGAATATATATTAGCATGCAAATAATATTCTAAGAAATATTGAGTAGATTCTGTAAGTGTCATAAATGTCACTTCTTGAGAACATTATTACTGTACCTTGGTTTCCTGGTCTGCCTGTGCCATTGGTACTTGGAAGCTTCCTCCGCATAGTGGTTGGTCTAACAGGAAGATGTGGTGGTGAAGATACTAAAGATAAATAAAGTAAAATAACTAGTATCAAAGACATTAACAATATTCTCATATATTACATTATGATATTACTTTACATTTGTTATAGAAAACGCTACTTGCTTACGCTGAGCAGCCACACCACTGACATCTTTGTTGGAAGCAGGAAAAATGACCAAGTGTAAGGGTCTGCTGCTAACCTCTTTGAAACAGATACCACAGGAAATCTTCAGAGGTTTTGTGGACTCCATGCTGTAATGAGCCAGAGCTATTTTTCCCCGTTTGTGTGTGTGTGTGTGTGTGTGTGTGTGGGGGGGGGGGGGGGCGCTAAGTTCTGTTCTTCCTGGTTGAGTAGTTGCTTAGTACTACCATCCCCAGAATGCATTGCTTTCCCTCAGCTGTTCATTACAGCCCTCCTGTCCTGCCTACTTCCACTCTCAGAGCACCTTTGCCAGTTCCCCCGCCCAGAACATGTGCCCATTGCCTGTGTGCTCTTTTTTCTGTGGCATTGTTCAGCACAAGGCAGCAAGCTGTAAACACACCTTAAAGCGACTCTGTACCCACAATCTGTCCCCCCCCAACCACTTGTACCTTCGGATAGCTGCTTTTAATCCAAGATCTGTCCTGGGGTCCGTTCGGCAGGTGATGCAGTTATTCTCCTAAAAACAACTTTAAATCCTGCAGCGCTGTGTCTAATGGCCGGGGATTACATTTGTATATGCATTAGGCTGGCACCACCTCTCCGTCCTTCCTCCCCACCCTCCTCATCATTAGGAATGATCCAGGAACATTTACTGCTGTTTGAGCTTTGCACAGGTGTATTAACGATCCAGTCCATGTTCATTATACACACAGGTGGGGAATAGGAAGCAATCTGCCTGGAGCATTCCTAATGATGAGGAGGGTGGGGAGGAAGGACAGAGAGGGTGTGCCAGCCTAATGCATATTCTAATGTAAGCCCCGGCCGTTAGACACAGCACTGCTGGATTAAAAGTTGTTTTTATGACAATAACTGCATCCCCTGCCGAACGGACCCCAGGACAGATCTTGGATTAAAAGCAGCTATCTGAAGGTACAAGTGGTTTGGGGGGGGGGAGATTGTGGGTACAGAGTCGCTTTAACCTCCTTAAATGTCCTAGTAAAGCTTAAGGCTATGTTCACACATCGTATATTTTCAATTAATCATGGCTGTTGTAAATTGCAACACTCGCCGTGATTAATAGAAAACGTACTGTATGTTGCAATGAAGTCAATGGAATCCCGTACAGAGTGTATACACATAGTATATACTCCAGCTGGGATTCCAAGCTGCTGCAGGAAAAAATGACATGTCAGTTTTTGTGCAGTTGCTATTCGTTGAATAGCGGTCGCACAACACTGACAGCTCCAGCCGCACTTTACATTGTGTGCTATGGTGAATTCGGATGTGGGCACACCCAAATGAGCCCGCATCCCAATTCAACAGAAATTAAGTTCATCTGGCCGGTAGAATGAACTTCACTGACAATGGCCATTCTGTGACACGGCTAGGTCACAGAACGGCCGGTGTCTTACTAAGTGTGAACATGGCCTTATGCTTAATGTATGTGTATATCACTGGAAGAAGGTGATGTAGGTTGGAGGGGTCAGAGGTAGTGACATCACTGAAGGCTAGAGCTCAGAGACACAATATATCTTGGGATGACAGTTTTATTTGGATAAAATTTTATTATATTGGTTGAAGTGCTTAGGTTGAGCAATGAATACCCACCTAAATATATTACATTTTGCATTGCATTTTAAGATCTTGGGTATTATTTTAGACCACACTATACTGTACTGTAAAAAGCAGTAGCATTAGTCTATAGACCATACCTGAAACGCCTGGTCTTCCTGTGACATTGCTAGGGTGAATTCTTCTACGTATGTAGGTTGGTCTTACAGGAGGAAAAGGTGGTGACGATACTTAAAAAGAAAACAAAAATATACAAAGTATATTCTAGTATTAGTCCTATAAGTTACAGTATTTTTCCTTGAACCTATCCTAGGTGTATCATGAAAACATTATAGCTACCCTCTCTTCTCCCTTCTCCTTTTTGCCTCAAAGCGCCTTAAACAACAAGCCTACCTTGAACTATACCCCCATTTTTCATCCAACTAGCGCTTCGACCCCTTGTCATCTGGCTTCTGCCCCCACCTCCAGCATTTATATGAATGTTTACCCCCAAGATTTGTCATTATTTTGAGTTTTTTAAGGGTTTTCATGGGGCCTTTACGCCTTTGCAGGTAGTATGTTTAGGATTTGAGCTCTGCCTCTAAAGGCCCCATTAAAGAGATTATCTGTCACATCAGTCAGATATCTCCCTATGTAATTGGGTCAGCAATCAGCAAATTAGTGAGCAGACACTTGTTGGCTGATCAGTGACTTTAAACATGTCAAAAATACTACGCTGTCGGCCACACATCTCTCCATGTAATATTGCCGATAGCTAGCAGTGTTCGTAAAGCCCTGTCTACGCAATTGTCGATCCGTCTAATAGGCTGTGTAGATGAGCGCTGATCTAGTAGGGTGGATCGGACCATGTAATATGGCCTTAAGCCAGACAATACGGAACTACTTCACATAAATATTTAACATACAGTCCTGGGTAGTAAACAAGTTAATGTCAGTATACCACGGTAGTAAAGGGCATACTCTAGCACTGTCCTGACCAGAACAAGACTCTAAACACTGATAGTTTAGTCTCCTGTTTCCTGCCTGCACAGTTCAAAGCTGTAATTGTAACAGCCATACTCACCCGAAAATGTTCTTTTTCCAGTGTTGTTTGTTTCTGTTGCAGTATTTCTGCTAGCACCAAGAATTCTTGTATTATCACCTAAAAGGGATTCATACATTTGCCCTTAATGTACACAGTAAGCACAATATATAACAATAAATGACAAGCACAAGTATGCAGGGCTATACAGGGTGACATTTAGCCACCCACTAGTCACAATTAACCTGTAACAATAACATGACTTGCAAGCAACAAGTAATGATTCCAAGAATTTGGGATTCTTACAACTGTTGCATGACACGGGAAAACATAAAAAAAAACAACATGAAACCGAGAGTAATTGCGCAGCCATAGTGTAATGCAGCATACCATTCTTATGTTTAGATCTCATATATACAGTATTTATAAACATCTCAGCCACTTGTCATCCCTTCTAGGGTCTGTGAACAATTGTAACTCAATAAGAGCCATATACAACACTATGGTGACAAGTATTGTATTTGGGCTGCGGGATTCTTGTAAAAGAAAAATAAAACAATAAACAAACAAAAAAAACTAACACTACATATTTAGTATTTTTTTTGCATAATTTTGGACACCTGTCAGAACATAGACATGCTTGTTACGATATGTGCATCCTGTTAAAGAACAGAGTGGGGTCACTAGACAGTAGTTTCTTTCTCTGTTATTGGTTTTTATTTAGTTCTTCTCCATCAGGACACAGGATGAGTGACTGTAGCCGTATGGTAATCTATTCTGCAAAGGAATTCTAAAATTGTCTGTCATTAAACATAATATTGAAAACATAAATGTGAGAAATGTGAGAATTAAGCATACTGTGGGCTAAATAATATACCAGACTTTTCAATGTTTTCTTTGATGGTCAAACCGAGTGCTGGGAAATGTAACCTTAGCAGAAGTATGAGATCTTTAGAATATCATTTAAAACAAGTTTAAAGCATACCTGTAATTTATAAAAAAAAACAGCTGAGACCCCCAACAATCATTAAGACAAGCTTAAGAAGCAGGTGGTATGTTGCCTAACTCTTCAGCTCCAAGCTATCTCCATAATGTTTCTCTCGACTGACCTTTTATACGTTTTTGGGGCTATCCACTCAGCAGTGAGACCACAACTCATGAAAATTTTTGATATGGCCTTCTTTTTCTATATACAGTGTTACCTTGGTTCTCAAACTGCTTGGAACTCAAACAGTATTTTCAAGGAAAGTTTGCTTTGGTTCTCAAACCAAAGCAAACTGGGCACCCAGTCTTGAAGTACAGTAATACCGCGGTATTTGAACAAAAATTTACCTGGAAGTAACATTTAGAATTCAAACTTTGCTCGTTATCTAAATGTTTTTGCGAGAGTGGATGGTAGGTTGTACCTGGTGAGTTTAGCACCAGTACTGTATAAGACTGCTGGAGTGCATATACAGCACAGTAGTAGTACAGTCAGATCACTGCCATCTCCCATCCTGTACTGTATAAGACTGCTGGAGTGCATATACAGCACAGTAGTAGTACAGTCAGTTCACTGCCATCTCCCATCCTGTACTGTATAAGACTGCTGGAGTGCATATACAGCACAGTAGTAGTACAGTCAGATCACTGCCATCTCCCATCCTGTACTGTATAAGACTGCTGGAGTGCATATACAGCACAGTAGTAGTACAGTCAGTTCACTGCCATCTCCCATCCTGTACTGTATAAGACTGCTGGAGTGCATATACAGCACAGTAGTAGTACAGTCAGATCACTGCCATCTCCCATCCTGTGCTGTATAAGACTGCTGGAGTGCATATACAGCACAGTAGTAGTACAGTCGGAGCACCACCATCTCCCATCCTGTACTGTATAAGACTGCTGGAGTGCATATACAGCACAGTAGTAGTACAGTCAGATCACTGCCATCTCCCATCCTGTGCTGTATAAGACTGCTGGAGTGCATACACAGTACAGTAGTAGTACAGTCAGTGCACCACCATCTCCCATCCTGTACTGTATAAGACTGCTGGAGTGCATACACAGTACAGTAGTAGTACAGTCAGTGCACCACCATCTCCCATCCTGTACTGTATAAGACTGCTGGAGTGCATACACAGTACAGTAGTAGTACAGTCAGATCACTGCCATCTCCCATCCTGTACTGTATAAGACTGCTGGAGTGCATATACAGCACAGTAGTAGTACAGTCAGTTCACTGCCATCTCCCATCCTGTACTGTATAAGACTGCTGGAGTGCATATACAGCACAGTAGTAGTACAGTCAGTTCACTGCCATCTCCCATCCTGTACTGTATAAGACTGCTGGAGTGCATATACAGCACAGTAGTAGTACAGTCAGTTCACTGCCATCTCCCATCCTGTGCTGTATAAGACTGCTGGAGTGCATACACAGTACAGTCGTAGTACAGTCAGTGCACCACCATCTCCCATCTGTTACAGTGCCGGGATGGGGGGGGGGGGGGGCTCTATACAGTAAAGGATGAGTGAGGGGCTGGTGACTACTATACTATAATTGTTGGTTTTGAATGTTTCTTGTTTAAAATGAACTGTACAATATAGTGCTATTCTGTACCATACTGTAGGGATTATACTGGGCACTTTTCACTGTAATAAATGAGGTAAATATTGGGTGCTGGAACCAATTAAACACATTTACATTATTTCCTATGGGAAGACACTGCTCGGATCTCAGACTGCTCAGTTCTCAAACTGCCTTCCGGAACCAATTAAGTTCGAGAACCGAGGTACCACTGTAAAAGATGCCTTGCTAGGTATTTCAATAATGACATGATTTTAAAGGAGTTATCCATTTAGTGAAAACTTTTTACAAATCATTGCAAGTATATAGAAAATAATAAAGACTATGAAAGTGTGGACATCACATTTGACTATATTGGTGCAATATTTACCAACTACCTTTTTAGATACAAAATGCTGGGTTGTATCTGCCATCTTTTTTCAGTACTGACTTCAGGAATTATTCTAAGTAAGGATGTGTGTTACATCACCATTGTTATGTAACCACCCAATCCAAACAAAGCCTGACATTTCCTATGGAGGCAATATTTCTATAATACCACAGTTACATGTTTTGGTTTGCTTGGAAAGAATACCAGGCCCTGTGGTCTAAAGCTAAAGAAAACCATTGTGTATTGAGGAATCTCATGCAATAGTGAAGCTGGAGATTTATTGTTCCAACAAGACTGCATTTTATAAGTTGATGCTAAAAAGCTCTTTTGGTGGAATTTGTGAAGAGCCCCTGGGCCTCAGACATTTCAGCTCCAATTATACTGAGAGCTGATTTTCTACAGAGGATGCTGTGACTGAAAGCAAAGTGGTTTACCATATGAAAAGACTTAACAGTTCTTGTTGGGTGTTGTGTACAGAGCACATAGTTTCTGCTTCTCTGCATATTTTCATGTCTTGTGAAAGCTGGAATATTTTCACGTAAATGTTCCTCTAATTTGCTTGATCCCATCCATTATAGTATATACTATTCTTTTATCTTGGACTTATCCAGTCATGCAATATTGCAATGGAAACTACAAATGATATAATAATATATACTGTAGATGATTTCTTGGAGGAAACTACAAGCACATGGTAATTATTTCTGACAATCAATTATGGAAGTTTATCTCTCCGATAAGATCCCTAATCTCAATGCTTTGCTGAAGTTATGTATAGGGAATATTGTAGCTGAACAAGACAATATCCCAGCTTCATCAAAGGGTGGAAAATATAGACTGGTGTAAACTGTCCACAGCAACCAATCACCAACCATCAACCAAAAATGGCATTGGGTGGCTGCTGGAGAGAACGGAGAGTGGAGCTACGGAGGCATTGGAACAGGTAAGTATTAGAGATTAGCGAACCTCGAGCATGCTCGAGTCCATCCGAACCCGAACGTTCGGCATTTGATTAGCGGTGGCTGTTGAAGTTGGATAAAGCTCTAAGGTTGTCTGGAAAACATGGATATAGTCATTGGTTGTATCCATGTTTTCCACATAGCCTTAGGGCTTTATCCAACTTCAGCAGCCACCGCTAATCAAATGCCGAATAGAGATGAGCGAACCTGGAGCATGCTCGAGTCCATCCAAACCCGATCATTCGGCATTAGAGATGAGTGAACATCAGCATGCTCTGAACCCGATCGTTCGGCATTTGATAAGCTGTGGCTGCTGAACTTGGATAAAGCCCTAAGGCTATGTGGAAAACATGGATATAGTCATTGGCTGTACCCATGTTTTCCAGACAACCTTGGAGCTTTATCCAAGTTCAGCAGCCCCCGCTAATCAAATGCCGAACGATCGGGTTCGGAGCATGCTGATGTTCACTCATCTCTAATGCCGAACGATTGGGTTTGGATAGACTCGAGCATGCTCGAGGTTCACTCATCTCTAGTAAGTATATTTTCTTTATTATGTTCCTGGGTATATAAAACTTGTTGACTGTGCTTTTTTCAGTTTTTTTGGGAGGAAGACTAACAAAATAACACAGCAATTTTTTTAACAGTGTTATTTTATAGTTTGGGTCATTACTAGAGTAGTTCTGCATTTGAACATTGGTGACAGACCTAGTTGGATGTAGCCCTAGGGAGTTTGGAAAAGTTGCACTCATCTGTTGTTGTTACTGTTTTTTTTTTTTCTAAATTAGTGTATGTTTTATAAATAAAAAACTTTTATCGATAGTATACTGCACTGTTGGTGATTGCATTGCTGGACTGCCAATAGAGTGACATGTCCAGATTTTTTTTACATGTCATGATCATGATATGACTGCAGCAGGATCTAAGGCTCTGGTCCTGGCAGTTACCGCGGGAGTCCAGCTGCCATACTGTCCCAGCACAGGAGACCCACGCCAGGCTGTGGCGGCCTATCCTAAGGCCCATTAGTCACACATATAGTTTATATCTACTTCAACTATAGCATTTGAACTAATCTTTCTAGATTGGGATTTTCATGTGATCCTATCATCACAGTGTAGTGTGAGTATAAATACTGCAGCAATGACATGAAGCAGCTGTGATCTGTGGTGCACAGCGCATGCAGTGAGCAGGCTTTAAGTGATATAATATTTATAATATAATATCTTTATGTCAACAAAAATTTAAGTTATACAGCCACATTAAAAAGCAATTATGATAGTTCCGAAAGTTGGCAGGAAGTAGGAGATATACATTGCCCATGATTTACATAGACTATCAAACAACACATCTCATTTTTATGTAACATACAGAATGGATTCTGATAATTTAGGCTCAGTAATGTAAATGGAAATGTGCTGACATGACAAAGTTCTATTTCTCATCAAAGCAAATGTACTTGGTTAAATACAACTATATTTCCCTTTGTAATATAATATCTGGTGTACTGCACACACAAGCAAGCAGTACAAATACAGAGTGTTACAGGCACCTCTCCTGTCTTCAGTTTGGGTGTAGGCTTTGCAGCTTGGTTTCATTGAAGTGAGTGGAGCTAAATTGTAATACCGCACACAACCTGAAGAAAGGGGTGGTGCTGTTTGTTCAACAAAATGGCTGTTTTTTCTAGTTTGGATAATCCCTTTAACATGGTACTTTGTTCATTAAATTCTAAATACACAGTTGCTTTATACTTTCTCAGCTTAACTATTTCACCTATTATGTGATGCGAGGTACAGATGATGAAAACTAACCCCATTTCCGACCATAGCCGGCAGTAATGGGACCCTTTGGTACCTCTGTTCCCTTACTATCTGACCACAGTCTTTTTTTTCCAGCAGCTGCTTTTTCCAGTGGTTGCTGCTAATCTTACACTGGCATAGGAATACTTTAGGGAACTTGAGTCAGGAAAATGTTTTTTTTTTAAAGGCATGAGAATTTAACTAAAATGCATTTTATATGGAAAAACATGTATTTTACATTATGACTGTAACCTGTAACTAGATTTGTTTTCCAGGAATCACAGGGACTATCGCAGATATTTATTCCAATTGCAGAAAGTTCCCGTATATTACCTGGTATTGTGCCAGGCTGCCAGTTGAACTCCCCAGTGGGTCTTGATCTTATTGGTCCCTGAGTAGTCCCATTAGTTGCTGCAGGAGAAACAGTAAAAAGGTGACCATAAATATAAGGACCTCTTAAAGGGAAACTATCAGCAGGTTAGATTAATCCAACCTACTGATTAGATTAATCTAACTTACTGATAGCCCCCTATTGTGCAGGAGATGCTGAGGATGAAGATGCCATTTCAGTGCAGTTAGTTGTTTGCTCAATGGTCCAGTAGGATTGTTAGGATCACTGCCCTGCCTCCATATCGATGATCCGGCTGGCCTGCTCCATTGATTACCAATAGAGAGGGGTGGACCAGCCAGGGGCCATTAAGTGCTATAGGGGTGGGGCAGTGCTCCTACCGATGCCCCAGTGCTCCTATCGGTCTTACCAGACTGTGCAGCAAACAAATAACTGCAGCGGAATGGTGCCGGGGATGAAGGTAAGAGGCATACCTTCATCTTTGGTGTCTTTTGCACAATAGGGAGCTATCAGCAGGTTAGATTCGTTTCCCTTTAAATTATCTGATGGTAATAAAGGGGTTTCCAGTTGGAAAAAATGGACTGGCTTACAATACAAAAAAAAAATTGGAACTTAACTAATTTCCAGCTACTGCCATTTTGAAACTCACATAGGGTCCCTACTGATTTCTACTTCCTGGTCTCATCTTGACACAAAGAAATGCAAGCTCAACCTTAGACTAAGTTCCCACTACAGGATATTAGCTCTAAATGATGGCTGCAAATAATATTCATGATCATTATTTGCAGCCATCATTATCTATAGATGGCTGCCTTGAAATGACAGGCCGTTCCCGCAGTGGGAACACGGCCCATCACTGATTCAGCAATCTGTTTCTCTTACGGCTCTACTAGGCATTGCTCCCGCCTAGCCAGAATCCTACTCCACACTGATGAGGGGCAACACCCCGAAACAGCTGTATATGGATGGTTACCTAGCCTTGGTTTATCCCTTGTCATTACATTGACTTATAGGGTCACTTAATATGGTGGTTTCCTAACAGGAGCTGCCCCTTGGGTGGGTCCTTCCCGGAGGGATATCCGGCTAGTCCTGTGTTTTGAGACTCTTCAATGAGGCTCCACGGGCTCCTCTTTTGCATCACTGATTGTGGCAGCTTCCAACTGCAGCCAGGGACTGAACAGGAATTTTTCGTGTCAACGCAGTACAAAAAAGTGGAGATCAGCAGTGACTCTTTGTGACTGAGTGCTGCTGTTTTCATCGGATCCAAGGGGGATTCCAAAAATGGGTTATTCCTCTGTTAAGTATTTGTAAATTTAATTTTTTTTAAATAAAACCACTGTTATAATAGAAATATGCTGCTCTTATTTAACATTTTACTGGGCAGTACCATGAGCTGAAATTAACCCTTCTGCTGGCTTCTGTTTATTTAAAACATAACAAACATCTTATTCTTACCTCACCATGCTCCCCTGGTGTCCTCCTGATGTTTTTCTGGGTCCCCTGCCGACCTCTGCCACTTCCAAGCTCAGCCAATAACCGATTCAGACGAAGCAGCTCTGCGGCCAGTGATTGGCTGAATGAGCTGTCACTGCGGAGAGGAATTGGGCTCAGAAGTGGTGGCAGAAGCAGTCATGGGGGACCTGAAGACACTGCAGAAGCACACATGGGAGCGCGGTGATGTAAAAATAACATGTTTTTTTTTTTTTAAATAAGTACAGCAATATAAAAAAAAGTGCTAAATTTTCTTTACAGCCTCATGTTTATTAACACATTTAGCACATGTCTGGCTGTCCACACAGCAATGCCATTTATCAATATCCATGATAATTGGCAATAAAAAAGCTGCTGGGCAATGGAAGGCTGCTTGTTCAAAACATCATGACTTTGTGTGGAATAAAATAGCTTTCACTTGATGGTTCTAAGTCGCAGACGATTACAGTTTGTGGGGAAACAAAAAAATATGCTAAACAAATGTGCAAAATTCTTCAAAGAGTGATCTGTTTTCTAATAAAAAATCTCATATAGTGCATTTTTTTGCATCAGTGTGTGATAAAATTTACAACACTAGTGATATTAATATTACTGTATCTTCTTTTTATACGTGCCATATACCTCATAAGCTCAATAACTTTTTTTTTTAGGGGGGGGGGGGGGTTTGCTCTTATCTGTTTCCAAAGTTTAGTTTGGAGCCTTCATTGCAGATTATGTAAAATTTGATGGGAAAAGTAGTTAAAGAGGATGTACCACCCGGTACATCCTCTTTAACATGAACTGACGGATCGATTGGCGCCGGCACGGGGAAGCCGGTGCCGCGGTCCGTTTTTCGGACCGCCACCCGGTTCCCGTGTACGCCGCCATTCGATCGGCGCTGTTCGATCCCCCCCAGTGGGAGGGAATTCCCTCCCCTGTATGACGCAGCTCACTTTGAATGAATGGAGCCGCGTCTTACAGGGTAGGGAATTCCCTCCCACCGTCGGTTCAGGTTAAAGAGGATGTACCGGGTGGTACATCCTCTTTAAGGTATACTCAATAGACTTAAAATGATGTTTCATGGGCTGTTTAGCATTGCTAAACCTTTATGTGATCTCTATGCAGCCAGAAATTTCTGGCAGTGACTTATCTAACCCAGAAAAGTAGGGTCAGCTATTGCAAAGATACCACTTTTAGACTATGTCTAAAAAAAAGAAAAGGCATTGTCATGTGAACATAGCCTAAAATAGTAAAGTTGTATACCTGATTATTTTGCCTTTTTTGCATATCAACAACTACTGTATTTATTGCTATATTTACACAATAACTTTCTTTGGCTGTTTCTTCTTTTTGGATAGCTGTAATTTTAAGGCCAAATAACAGACGTATTCTGAAATTATTTTGTAGATTACCGAAGTTATTTGGTTTTAAAATGACAACTGTCCAAAAAGACAGATGTAAAATGGCCAAAACAGGAAAAAGTAGGAGCATTGGGGAGATCTATCAAACATGGTGTAAAGTGAAACTGGCTCAGTTGTCCCTAGCAACCAATCAGATTCCACCTTTCATTTTCTAAAGAATGTGTGAGGAATGAAAAGTGGAATCTGATTGGTTGCTAGGGGCAACTGAGCCAGTTTCACTTTACACCATGTTTGATAAATCTCCCCCAGAGTCTATGGCAGGTTTATTACAAAATAGGGCAAGACATGGTATTATGTGCAAAAGAATAGTTTTTAAGCACATTAGGGGTTATTTTTTTCATTTGGGGGCAGTAATATAAATAAAAGATGTAAAACAGGCTAAAAAATCTAGGATGGTTTCCAAGAGGAGAGCATGATAATTGGGAAATATACCAAAAATGGCTGTCTAAATCTTGGTACAGTAGGAAAACAATAAAAATTATTCCAGTGTAAATAAACACCAACAGTTACATAACAATAAACTGGCAAAGAAACAGAAGAATAAGATATGTTATGTTCCCCCAAGAAAAGCATGTTAAGAATTACCAGGAGGTCTAGTCCGTGGTCTGAGGGATGTTTTGGGTCTGGAAGAGCTATGCTGCAATCGATAGGGCGCTAAAAATAAAAAAGATAATTTCCAGTTAATGAACAATAGACGTTAGACGCTATGATGATGGGTCCTTTATATGGCCATGCAGTTCATTGCAGCAAGATGCGCTGAAGATGAAATGTTGATTCTGAAATGGAAATGTAAGTTTAATGGTAAAAGGAAAAAATGATGCCTTTTTTCCCGAAATGACTGTAGAAATTGGCGACATGCTGCGCTCTCAGCATTAAAGCAGGAGGATGATGAGGATGATGATGAAATGAAGATATTGGTGAATGAGCAATACATTTTGTAACCAATGAATGGATGAAAAACAGCTTGCAGGCTTCAAGTATGACCACATAGCATGTCATATAGGCATAATGGAAGCAGGTGACTATATTACAAGAGAAAGAAGCCATTCACAAAAGGATGATTCTGCTGTTACCCAACGTAGTTGCATTAACCACTCGTTGATGCTTAGGTTTAGTAGTTTCCTTGGGTGCACCTGTAGAAGCTGTTAAGAAATAATTTCAATTTCTACACATACATTTGTGTTATTCCAAGTTATACCTGTAAAACAAGTAAAGCCTCTGAACAAATATACAGTGTCGTTAGAGTATGTTCACATGAGGCAGATTTGTTGTATAAACTTCAGCATCCCATACATGTGAATACGCTGCTTCTCAGCTGTATGTGCAGCCGCAGAAATGTATGCAACTAATCTGCAAAATGTAAACTAACCCTTAGCAGACATGGCTTCAGTAGAACAAAGTTCCTATAGAAGAAGACACCAGGTACAACTTTTAAAAGCTGAGTGGTATTGTATTCCTTCAACAGGCAGACACCACACACAAGACGTACATTAACAATATAGGCCTTTTGTATTAAATCTGGACTTTCTCCCTTTTAATATATCATAATAACAATAGTATATAGGTAAACAGGTTCACAGTTTTGCATGTACTACTAATATGGCTGTGTTCAGACAACGCTTAATAGCGTCCGTTACATAGCAACGGACGCTGTTAAACTGACGACCGCAGGGCTGCATTCAGGATGTTTCTGCATCTGATACCTCTGTATCGGCTGTGGAAACGTCCTTCTTTAACAATTGACTTGTGGGCACCGTCGGGTGTGCCCACAAATCAATAAACCATTTACTTCCATGCAAAGTGCAGCCGCTGCCGGACATTACATAGTGTGAACAGTGTACGGAAATAATAGGCAGGTAAATTATTTTAGCGCCCATTTCTAAAGAACAAGTGTTAAAAAAATGATGTATGAACAAAGCGGGCGGCATTGCATTGACTTCAATGCAGTGCCGCCCCTGCAGTAAAGAACGGACACTGATTTCATTGCAATCAGGGTCCGTTCTTTAGTGAAAAAGAACGTTGTGTGAACATAGCCTAATGGAGCATGCCCACATAGGAGCACAGCTTAGAATTTTCCTGTTATTGGAGCTGTTTTTATTTATAATGTTTACTTTTTTTCAAATCTAGGTATTTATCACATTATCTTCAATGGCGGCAATACTAAAACTCCAGATTGTGGGCCTTTAAATGTGATAAAGATACTGAGAAGAAATACAACATACTGTAACGGTATAGAGAAGAAACTCAACAGAATGCATTACCAGGTTTTGTTCGAGGAGTTGCTTTGGGTTTTTTGGTTATTGGCGGTGAAACCTTTTGCGTTGAAACTGTAAAAAAACACCCAGTAAGAGATTTTTTTTTTTTTTTTTAAGTAGTGAAAGCAAGGTTTGCCAACTGGAGTCGGAAATCAGCAAATGGATGGTAAGAATCAGGGCAATGATTTTGTTAGAGTAGCCATGATCACAGGAAGTAAACACAGAGATGGCACATATTAATAATGAAGTGTTATTACATGGAATGTTCCTGTTGGCTATAGTTATGAAAACTACATCTATGTAAATTGTAATGTTGTTACTTTCATAACACAGAATAATGTCACTTTGTGCCACTGGGATTTTACAGACACATCTGGGTTAAAAATTACAAATGGTATAAAATTATTAAGGAGGATTTAATTTAAAGGGATTGTATTTAAAGGGATTGTGTTTCGCATGCTGGGCAGCAGATAATGCAGAGTGAGAGAGCAAATTAATTGCAGAGCAGAAAGGCCGTAAGACTGTTTTGAGCCTCCATCACAAATATCATAAAATTTTACAGGTAGAATAGTAAGCGTGCAGTGCTAGGCTTCCCATCAAAATTATGGACACCATGAAGGAACCTGATCAACCATATTGGGATATGTGGCGCAATTGGTGTTCATCATATGATGCATCTGGCATTCCATCATTTCATTGTATGCTCGCTTGAAATGACAAAGCAGGTGTTAAATCAGCCTAAATAACAGGACTTCCATACAAAATGTAATAGAGGACATGCATGGAGCTATAAAAAGAGGCAACGTCTGTAAGAAGGGAAAGGAATCATGGGTAGTCTGTAGTCTTTCATACTGGTAATCCCACATATAGCAGCTTTACAGAAGTGGGCAATCTAATGAAAATTCCTTCTAATCTATGGTAGTTTCACCTGGTGGGCATTTAAACACGTATAAGTTGTAAGTTGTATAAGCTCAAAAAAAAACCCTTTAAACTCTGGCATCTTTTAGCATGGAATGATG
The DNA here is from genome assembly GCF_027789765.1 of Dendropsophus ebraccatus. Lineage (NCBI taxonomy): Eukaryota > Metazoa > Chordata > Amphibia > Anura > Hylidae > Dendropsophus > Dendropsophus ebraccatus. The sequence goes on along the minus strand of NC_091458.1, from coordinate 115,592,172 downwards.
TATGATAAATGGAATGATGTATTTTATATATTACATATCCATTTAACAAGATGTTCCAGAACATATACCCACTTAATTTAACCATCAGTTACCTCCCCCGTATGGCCTGCATCCTCCCCATCCACAAAAATTTTGCCCTGGCCATGTGTTCATATGCTCGTTATAGGAAAAGCTTTGACTTAGCTAATTTTTCCCAGAAGAAAGGGGTCAGGCAGTGATTTTCCATCATGCACCACCACTATCTCCACCGACATCATATGTCAGTGGACACTTGGGAGATCCCCAGACACCTCAAACCAACAACCGAACCCCGTGCAATTGGTGGGTACAGTATAAAGTATATGGGGACCTTAATGCCCCCTTTAAAATCTGGTTGTTTTCAATTATTGGTTGCCTGCAAACTATCCTATTTTCTAGACTCCCAATTATTGACACATACTGTATAACCAGCACAACTGCTGCAGTTAAAATATTTACCAGGCTTTGTTTGAGGAAGACTTTCAGGCTTTTTTGTTGTTGTGGGCTGATAAGGTCTTTGTGTTGTATTAGGAACTGAAAGATATAACAGTTTTAGTAGTGGTTGCTGTTCAGCATGCTATAATGTATACTAAGTGAGTGGTTCAATAACTTTTCTAGACCTCAATTATAGGAAAAACAGGAACATATAATATATAGCCCCTGATCTTGGGACGGCAGGAAAATAAAACGGTTGTCTCAAATCCACCTCTTGGTAAAAAGAAGCTATCCCAGTGATCGGCCGATTGTCATAGGTCCCACTTTAATAACACCTGTATATCAATCAACCTTATTGAAACCGTATCTAGAATACAAGGGAGCAATTCAAATACATTTCTGACAATGTAATACATGGGAGGACTGGGCCTGCCAGGGTAACAGCCACTCTTTTAGGGCAGCTCTGTTCTGCCCCATAGGGGGCAGGGCATTAAATCCTCCTTCAAAATACAGGAATATCAGTAAGTTACTATTTCCCTTAACTTGGGAATATACACTCACCGGCCACTTTATTAGGTACACCATGCTAGTAACGGGTTGGACCCCCTTTTGCCTTCAGAACTGCCTCAATTCTTCGTGGCATAGATACAACAAGGTGCTGGAAGCATTCCTCAGAGATTTTGGTCCATATTGACATGATGGCATCACACAGTTGCCGCAGATTTGTCGGCTGAACATTCATGATGCGAATCTCCCGTTCCACCACATCCCAAAGATGCTCTATTGGATTGAGATCTGGTGACTGTGGAGGCCATTTGAGTACAGTGAACTCATTGTCATGTTCAAGAAACCAGTCCGAGATGATTCTAGCTTTATGAGATGGCACATTATCCTGCTGAAAGTAGCCATCAGATGTTGGGTACATTGTGGTCATAAAGGGATGTCCATGGTCAGCAACAATACTCAGGTAGGCTGTGGCGTTGCAACGATGCTCAATTGGTACCAAGGGGACCAAAGAGTGCCAAGAATATATTCCCCACACCATGACACCAGCCTGAACCGTTGATACAAGGCAGGATGGATCCATGCTTTCATGTTGTTGACGCCAAATTCTGACCCTACCATCCGAATGTCGCAGCAGAAATCGAGACTCATCAGACCAGGCAACGTTTTTCCAATCTTCTACTGTCCAATTTCGATGAGCTTGTTCAAATTGTAGCCTCAGTTTCCTGTTCTTAGCTGAAAGGAGTGGCACCCGATGTGGTCTTCTGCTGCTGTAGCCCATCTGCCTCAAAGTTCGACGTACTGTGCGTTCAGAGATGCTCTTCTGCCTACCTTGGTTGTAACTGTTGGCTATTTGAGTCGCTGTTGCCTTTCCATCAGCTCGAACCAGTCTACCCATTCTCCTCTGACCTCTGGCATCAACAAGGCATTTCCGCCCACAGAACTGCCGCTCACTGGATGTTTTTTCTTTTTCGGACCATTCTCTGTAAACCCTAGAGATGGTTGTGCGTGAAAATCCCAGTAGATCAGCAGTTTCTGAAATACTCAGACCAGCCCTTCTGGCACCAACAACCATGCCACGTTCAAAGGCACTCAAATCACCTTTCTTCCCCATACTGATGCTCGGTTTGAACTGCAGGAGATTGTCTTGACCATGTCTACATGCCTAAATGCACTGAGTTGCCGCCATGTGATTAGCTGATTAGAAATTAAGTGGTAACATGCAGTTGGACAGGTGTACCTAATAAAGTGGCCGGTGAGTGTATATTTACTTGGCTTGTCAAAGTGGGCTGATATACTAGAAGTAGGAAGGTTTATATTTAGGCCACAAACAAATGCACAAAGTTACAGGAAAATTAAGTTATGAGATGCACTATTACCTCTCCTTTATAAGAGCAATCTTCCTATACTCAGAAAAATGCTTGCTGGACACTTGTTAACTCTAAATACTTTCATAGTATTAATGTTGTGGTTTATTGATATGAGTGCATGCTCTCCATGGCGTCAAATAAAGGACAATAAAAACAGTCTAGATGTGGTCATTGCAAATATTCAGCTAATAAACATGAAAGGCTCTTTACCCAAAGGTACATCTGGTTCATCAAAGATCTGAAGACTAATAAAGTTTATAGGTACTCTCTGTGTTGATTTTGGAGCTGTGATGAAGAACAAAACACATCTTCATTATACTGAAAGTGAATATGGCACCAGCATGTACATTTCTAGCTAACAGGAAACACAACAGACCTCAACGAAAGCAACAACCTGGAGGCATTATAGTCAAAGTAGTCCTCTTTAGTGGTTTCTAATAACTGTTTAAAAACTTCTGACAAACACATCAAACATTGTTCTACCTTATCCTTGTAATGATTAAAGAGGATTAAAGGGGCTGATCACCATTTTTTTTCCAGTCTAGAGAGCAGGAGAGGTTTTCTATGGGGATTTGTTACTGCTCTGGACAGTTCCTTACATGGACCGAGGTGGCAGTAGAGAGCACTGTGTCAGAATGGAGAGAATACACCACTTCCTGTAGCACATATAGCAGCTGATAAGTACTGAAAGATTTAAGATTTTTTAGTAGAAGTAAATTAGAAAATCTCTGCCACTTTCTGGCACCAATTGACTTGAAAGAAATAAAATTGGTGAACAACCCCTTAAAGATTATAAGACCTCCACCAGTCATAATATTGAGGGTGATGCAGCGACGGTGTAGCAATGTATCCCTATCACTGTTTTTTTCCTGTGGCCCCTTGGCCTTGCAGGGATCTACAGTGCAGCCCCATTCAAGTGGGAGCAACAATATGCAGGGGATGCAGCTACACAGCAGAACTATGTCCTATTCATTACCATGAGTATTCAGGGTCTTTTCTAAACTGAACATAACTTGATGGCATAGCCTTGCAGTATGCTTAATTAGTGAAAGAGAATTGAGAATTAAAAAATACACTGTCAATTCCTTAACAAGTTGACCCATTACACTAGCCTGGAAATGATAGTAATAGTTCCTATAATTTTACCATCATTAATAGGAGGGACTAAAAAAAACTTAACGGTAACATAATTTTAGACCAAATATTTATTTTCTTTCCATGATAGAATAGGGAGACTTTACCTGAACCCAATCGAGATGTCAAAAAACATTTAGCAAAATTGGGCCAGATGACTACATAAAATATACTTGCATAAGGAAATAGAGACAACATTGATTTCTCTACAGGAAACAAAGTTGAATCAGAGATCAAGATAATAACAGGATATTGAGACCATGTTATTATTTAAAAAAAACAAAAAACAAAAAAACAAAAACAAAAACCTAACAAGAAATTGTGAAAAAAAATATGGGGAAATTGGCTAAATATATAATTTATAATATATATATAGGCATAAAGAGTGTTATACAATTTAATGTTTATACTTCATAAAGTTAAAAAAAATTACAAAATAATTTTAGATTACCAGGTTTTGAGTGTAACATTTTATTTGGCTGAGTAGATTTAGGAATAGGAGGTAAGGTGGTTTGTGTCTCATTTTTTTCTGGAATATAAATAAAACAGAACAGATGTTACAAATTTCATGAAACAATTCTAGGGATAAAAATCCATTGTGCGGCCATTCACTAGTAGAAAGAAAACAGCGCATACATAATAAAACACTAGAGTATGCAGGATGTTATATCTAGAAAAGCATTGTAGGCACTAGGGTGCAGACCTGTAGCATTGTGTGCCAATCTTTGTATCTTATAGCAATGCATTTACAGCTGGAGCAGAGTTTGTTGAGTTTTAGGTAAATTAAGAGGAGGATTTGCAATTTCTCATTTCCCATGGTTATGTTTGCTGCAATAAACTGTACTCATTCTGTGCATCTACAGAAATCATAGAATCACATGAAAAAGGCTTAAAAAAAGAACGAGAGCTAAGTAAGCATTCTAAAGCATTGTCAATGTACTGCACTATTGGGATAGAAGCCAAAATAAGCATGCTGTGCTAGTGTAAAGCGGGCAACTTTACCACTTGGAACAGTTGGATCTGCAAATATCTGAAGACTAATGATGTTAATGGGCATCCTTTTGGGTTTTACCACTGTATAGAATAGAATATAATATATATTTTTTAAGTACAGGTAGATTTTGGATATTATAAATATTTTTTTTTTTCAAGCAAAAGAGTTTATTTGAATTTACCAGTGGATGTTGTTGGTGATGTTTTTGTAGTTCTGTTGAATTTAGGGAAACTAGCTTTTTCAGTTTTATTAGGCTCTGAAAAATAAAGATTTTATTTGTACAATGCTCATATATGTCTTATTACACAGTCGTCGTACAAGTGTTTGCACCACAAAAATAATCTAGTTATTAAATAAAAATATTTAGACCAAATTAGTATCAAATAAATGGATCCTGCAGTATGAGACATGCATTCCTTATGGGACTGCAATATGGAAATATATTATTTCTGTATTTAATCCTTAGGTAAACTTCTAAGTCATTCCATGTAAAATAAGGGAACACATGTGTTTAGTGGCTCATGGAGTTCTATTATAAATATGGTAATCTGTATAGGGGAGGGGCATAAATTGTTGTGAAAATCTACATTGGCTCGGAGCCGATGTATATGTCTTAGGCTGTCACACTTAAAGGTCACCTTGGTCAGTAGGGTGCAAAATACTGACCATATTCCTGTATGCGAAAGTGGCCTAAGAGACAAGGACCAACATTAACTAAGAAAAGGGGCATTTAGAAGTAGTCAGCCATTTCATATGTTGACTGTGTCACCAACCACTTTCTATAATGCACCGCTATGAGCAATAAGGACAAAATGAGGCGCATTGAGGCCATAAAAGAAATATATAGATATGGATGCTGGGCTAGCAATACATAGAGTAAAATGTAGAGCAAATAAGACACGGCCAAAAATAGGAAAGACATTCTAATGTTTACCCAGTGGTATCTTGGTATTCTCAATAATGTCATATCCCAAATAGTCAATTGGAAGAATATGAGATGTTCGAGGATCTGCATGGAATAAAATGGTATTATAGTATTAGCAACATGAAACTCTCCTACATTGGACTGGTATTGCTGGGTTGTTTCGTATGAAAAGTCCTACATAAGAGAAAAAGAGAAAATTCTACAAAATAAATAAATTATTACCAACTGGAAGGGATGGACTTTCTGTAGTATGGGCCTTTTGGGGAATACGTTTTTGAGTTTCTGTCTGAACTGGAAATGAAAAGGAAGAGCTTGGCTTCATTAAAATAATATATATGTATTGCCAATGAGCAGCATAGCAGTGATTATGAATGAAATCATATGATTTTAGAACCTGGCAAGGGCAAGATAATCTGCAAAATCTGCAAAAAAATAAGAGATGCAAGCTTTCTTTTTCAAGGAATATGTAAGCCTAGAAAAGAACATGCAGCATGGTCCAAACTGAAGGAGGAAAATACTAAAGCAAAGAATTATTTACCCATGGTGGTGGTTGTTTCTTTCAGTAACTGAGTAGGGTATGTCTCCTTTAAAACTAAATGGAATGAAAATATTAGTAACACTATTTAAACTAATGGCTGAATAAATATCTCTTGTCTTATACTGGTAAAATTCCATATTACTTATTAGCATTACAAGCCAAGAAACCATAAAGAACATTGATTCTGCACTCTGCTTAAGAATGAATGTGTATACAGGCTCCCAATAAGTGAAATAGTAAACTATAGCCATCACACAAAAAAAAGTTACTGCCTTGTTATTATCACATCTCAAATTGCTAAACATGCCCGGCCAGTGAGGCCCAAACACCTCTGGTATTAAAGTGGAACTATCAGCAGGTTAGACAAATCTAACCTGCTGATATCTCCCTAGTGGGCACTGGGCACAAAGGATGAAGTCGCGTGTCTTACTGTGCTGTTAGTTGTGCCTAGTAAGCCCTTAGGAGCACTGGGGGCATGTCTACCACCCCTCGGAGCACCGATCTGTCCGGGCCCCGGACAACCCCTTCCATTGATATTTAGTGCCCTGTGCTCACTAGGGAGCTATCAGCAGGTTAGATTAATCTAATCTGCTGATAGTTCCCCTTTAAGGGCTTCATTGTGGTTAAAAGATAACTTCTGGTAGCCTTTGCAAGGCTATTTTCTCAATTTGCAAACATACTGGGCAAATGCGGCCGTCTTGTTAAATAGATGGCTGCTAATAATGATTATGCTTCAGGCTATGTTCACATTATGTCTTTTTATGCAAAATATTTTACAGTGATGGCCGTCGATAATGATCATAAACATTATTTACAGACTGACGGAAATACTATGGGAAAGATTTATCAAGCATGGTGTAAATGAAACTGGCTCAGTTGCCCCTAGAAACCAATCAGATTCCACCTTTTATTTTCTAAAGAGTCTGTGAGGAATGAAAGGTGGAATCTGATTGGTTGCTAGGGGCAACTGAGCCAGTTTCATTTACACCATGTTTGATAAATCTCCCCCTATGTCTCTTGTAAAAATTTTTTGGAAAAGAGCAGTAGAGTAATAATACCGGCTGTAGGGTGTTTCTTTTCTGGCAATGGTGTTTTATGCTGCCCAGGAGACACTGCGGCTTTCTTTGATGCTGCAAGGTAATTGCAGGTTGTCAATTCTACCAAATGTAATTTTTAGCAAACGGAACCAAAAAATAATTTTTTGTAACACGCAACTATTCATATGTGCTGCCTTCCCTCCATGTAACCAACCTACAGTGTACGAAACTGTTTTGAGGCAGTATATTTACATACATAGTTTAAGCAATTTTATCCCTGCCGCATTGACTATGATTCATATAGCGCTACTGGAGGCGTCCAGAATAAGATATCTTTTATTCATGCATACATATGGTCATGCACAGCTGAGTCAACTACGCAGGTAAAAGAATTTGCTTAGAAAAAAGAGGTAAAAAGAACATCTACTTAACTACATCAGCACGAATGATGCTAAAGCAAAGTATTTTAAAGCAGAACTTGTTGCATAACAAATAAATCCATATTACCCTGTGTTGACTGTGTCCGTTGGGAAGCTGTGGAAGGGATAGTTGTAATAGGCCTGGATATTGTCTTATGTACTAAATTTAGAAAGAAAATTGATTGTATCTATAGCAGTGTTCAGTAATGTCTATTTACTCACACACATATGATTGCAGAGACTACAATCCTCTAATATCTATTCTGGGAATTCAAGAAAAGGGAAGCTACTACTAGCAGAATATGTGCACAAGTATGAGCAAAACAAACACAATCTCACCAAAATAATAAAATAGACTTACTATGGATATTTAACCCCTTAGGGCCAGTTCACATGGTTCACATGGAGTAAAATCAGAGAGTTCCACTGCGAAATCCTGCCTGCCTTGCGTGCCTTCACTCTCTGCGGCTTGTTGTCAATTCTTTGAGTGGAAAGCAATGGAAGCGGAGGCGCACAAGCCCTTCCATAGGGAAATGGTGTAACACTAAGGGCAGGCGGGGTTCCGCTGATTTTACTCTGTGTGAACTGACCCTTTAGTTGTAGTAGTCAGAAAAGGACAATCATTCCCTGTCTCCTCAAGAGCCTCAAGCCTCCATCTACACCAGCCCGAGCTAACTCAATTTTTGTCTGTGCACAGGAGTAAATTGCAATAAAGCTAGCATATGGGGAGGACAAGCCTCCCTTCACTCACTGTTGTACCACCCCACCTTCCACCCCACCCAAATTGTGATTTTTTTTTCAGATTCAGAATAACAAAAAAACAACAAGCCATTACATGGCTCTGTAGGTGGGAAAATAAAAGAATTATTGCGTTGAGATTGAGAAGATGAGAAGGAGACATTGAAAAACAAAAATAAAAATTGTCTCTCTCTTAAGTAGTTAACATACCATGGCCATTATTTATTTTATTGTTCTCTCCAAGTGATCCATATCCTTGATGCTACAGGCAATACCAACTACTGAGGTGTAATACTGGTCTGTACAGCGCAGGATGCCAAAATGACACCTCTACTTCCTGACATTACTCTGGTATCTGTAGTTATTGGGTGAAGCTACACTACTATGACTTCTTACTCTCCCTCCTCTGTAGATAATATATTTAATACTGAGAGCTCTATTCTCTATTTTATCTTTTTTCCCTGTCAGTAAGATTGGAAAGCAAGTGGAATTATAACATAATGCACTTTAATATGAATAAGTATGTGTGTTCTAATGTTTGCAACCATGGTCACCCTCTCATGTCTAATACAAGGTCAAATAATGTAATAAATATGTGAAAAGAAATGCATCATTTATTATACAGCCGATAGTAGAAGCCAGCAGAAGATATCAGCAGCAGATTTCTAAGCAATTTGTCAAGCCGTCAGCATATTTCTGGCTGTGCTATTTGTCCCAATAAATTATTCCTGAATAATTGCATGCACTATAACAAGAAATTGATTTTACCAATTGTGGTCTTTGGCTTGGAAGTTGACGAAAACTTCTGAACCACTGTTTTATCATGGGAAGCTGCAATAAAGACCACCTTGTGTTTCAAATTAGCATCACTAGGGTAATATTGTGCAAAGTTCAGAGTATGAAATGAACCCTAAAATAATTTCATTGAGTAATCGGGAGGCTGCTGATACTTACCTGTGAGCTAAAACAAGAGGAAATATGATCATTAATTTTACAACAATGGCCGTTGTTAGCGCTTATCAGTGCATCTGGGGAACATAGCCTAAAACAGAAAGTTTAGCTTTTACAGTTTAAGCCCAAGTTTTTGCGGAGATGTGCCTGTTAGACCTCTAAGTCTAAACAGTTTTGTCAGGAGCCAGCCAGTAGGCTTTATATGAATCACTCATTGGTGCTTTTCACAGGGTTGGTCAACAAAATGAGGATGATGGGACTAGGGGAAAATATGCGTAAATGGGTAACTGGGTGAGTGATAGGAAACAGAGGGTGGTTATTGATTCAACATACTAACATTGGGTCACAGTTACTAGTGGGGTTCCATAGGGCTCAGTATTGGGCCCACTCCTTTTCAATGACTAATTATTAACAACCTTGTAGGGGGTTTACAGAGTAGAATTTAAGAGGATTGTCGAGGCTTAGAAAAACATGGCAGCTCTATTCCAACAACAGCACTACTTTTGTCCTCAGTTTGGGTGTGGTTTTGCAGCTCAGTTCCATTAAAGTGAATGAAGCTCAATTGTGCTACCACACACTACCTGCCACAGGTGTGGTGCTGTTTTGGTAAGAAAGTAACTGTGCTTTTTCAAAACCTGGATAACCCCTTTAACTTTATTTTCAGTGTCAGGCAGCTGCTGCCAAATCCAATACAATCATAGAGTGCATCAAAAGAGGCATAGATACATAAATCACTAATCAGCCCACACATGGAGTTTGCAATTTTGGGCACCTCTATATAATAAAGACATGGCTGGAGTGGACACAGAGGAGGGCGACTAAGATAATTAAGGGAATAGAGGATTTACAGTACCAAGACAGGTTATATAGATTGGGGTTATTTAGCTTGGAAAAAGATATATTAGAGTCCTTTTACATGGCCCAATGTGAGGGAGCAAACAAGTGCTGATTAGCGAGATTGGCGACCTTTAAGGGGGTTAATGACAGGCACCTGCGTGACTGCGGCTGCCTATTGTTAGCTACGGTGCTAGCCACACTGATGTGTGTGGGATTGCTTAGATTAGAGTCATCCCGCGCACAGTTAAAGCCCTTTTAGTCCAGGAACATATATATATGTCCCTACTGCACGGGGCATATGCAGTAGAAATGTATATATGCAGATTGTGGACGTGAAGGGGATAATAGAAAGACAGAGGTTCTATTGGAAAAGTGAGGATAAAAGTGAATGCCTCATTGCCTTTTCAAGGGGACGCAAAGACCATGATTTGATTAAAAAGGCTTGCTATTTTACGGAATTATTACCTAAAGTAAATGTTTCTGGTTCATACTTGTGTGGTGCTTCGGTTGTATTGAGCTCAGAATCTGGCTGTGTGCTGTCTGAAGGAAAATTAAAACAAGAAGTAACAGAGGCTGTTAGAGGAGGGAAGAATTCTGTTAGAGGAACACAAATACTGCTCATTCAAAGAGGTAATGATTTTACCAGCTTCAGCGTTTGGTCCTTCAGTGCTAGGCAAAGGTTTTGGGTAAAATGATGCAGTTTTGTTTGGAACTAGAAGAAAGAGTACAATTCACATTCAGCTTCCAGGCAGTTAAAGTAAAGATGGATTTAATGTATGAGTTAGAAATGGAAAGCAATGGTGACTCAGGAACATTAAATCAATTATCCTGTGGAACAAAATCTCAGCGTGGCAGTGTCCTGATCCACAAGGAAGATACATTAGCTGCGCGTACTGAGAAACATGATTAAAAGGACATCCTTGTTTACATAGAAGCAATTACTAAATAAAATATATGTCTGTATATAAATATTTATTCATTGATCAGTTGTAACAATAAGTGAATAACATTGATTATATTAGGCAGCATGGTAATAGTCAGTTCTTAAAGTTGATATGTTGAAAGCAGGAACAATGGGCAAGCTCAGGGGTCACATTGTTAGGGCTAGAAGACATTAGAATTAGGTTAAGTTAGAGTAGGGCTTGTGCATGGAACCAGCTGATGTATGGGACATTTCCACGACCACCGAAACTTCTGCCATCAGACGTTTGGGGAAATCAGGTACAATTTAAGGCAATGTTTCCACAATGGGAAAACGATGGCCATCTTCCATTTTAGAGCCAAATGACAGCCATCTATTGATAATGACTGCCGCAAATAATGTTCATGATCATTATTTGACAACCGTCTTTATGAACAGATGGCGTCTTTTGGTGCATTTTCCTGGTGCAGGAACATGGCCTATGGCTGCCTAAATTTTCTCATTTCATGTGTCTAGTTCTTATTTAGATGACAACTCTCTACATCTTATGTCTCCATTTTAGAACTCTTAGAAATCTTCATCTTACGTTTTTATTTAATGACCTTTAAGTCAATCCTGTATTCTCCATTATGCATAATGAATTATCATCGTATTTGTACTGCTAAATTAACAAATGTTTATATTTTTATTATGTAATCTCAGTGTGCTATGGTTTTATTCTAATAATATTAATATAAATTCAGTCTTAACAATACTGTCTGTGTTGTAGGAATCTCCTGACGTCCAATAAGAGCTCAAAAGTAATTCCATAAACAAAAAATTTGTCAACCAAATAATATTGCAGGGCATATACTCGCAGAGAAGCAAAATTCTCATTTAGAATTCTTTTGGGGCAGACACTTTAAAGTTAAAACTTCCAAACTAGCTTTTATAGAAGCCATAATATTAAGGAACACCAAAAGCATACATTTTTGTAATTTTCAGTTGAAACACTATAAGGGAGATTTATGAAAGGGTTTAAATATACACCGGGTGTAAACTGCCCATAGCAACCAATCACAGCTTAGCTTTCGGCTCTGGTAAAATATAAGCTAAGCTGTGATTGGTTGCTGTGGGCAGTTTACACCAGGTGTATATTTACACCCTTTCATAAATCTCCCCCATGAACTTTATTTGCTATAATTGATGCACTGATGCATTCAGATCTCTTTGAAGACTTCAACAGTTATCTGCACTGTCTCTGCCTGAAAGCACAGTATGTAGAAGAAGAAAAGAGACATCTTTCTCATAAAGATACCATTGTAGGAATAAACACCACAATTGTTAAAAGAAAGGCACTGAACAAGTAGATTGGTAGCAATAGTTCAGGTAACATTTCTCTACCAACAAATCCTCTGTCTCTGACAGTGAATATACCTCCAGTTGTAGTTGCTAAAGTGTGACCTGATTCACATATTACAGCACCATGTGACATTTCAGTAGGTTTTACCCAGGACTGCTTCCAATCCACACTAGGAGGGCATTTATTTTGACATACCTGTTCCTGCTCGAAGGGAGAATTATTTCATCAGAAGAGGGAATTAGCTGTACCATGACCCCTCTACCACATATAATAAGAACACATAAGACAAGTGTCTCACTGAATCCCATATTTAGCAAAAGTTGGTGAAAATTAATCAATAAATACCTTAACTTATACAGGGTAACTAGTGTGCCTTTTTTTATTTCATTGAGAGTTCTTATTGTATTACCCTGTATTACCCTCCAAATTTGATCCCCTCTGCCAACACTTAAAGGGTCTATTAAGATAGTTAAACTTGTAGGACTGTCAAAGTCAAATACTTTTGCAAATACTCATGAATATTAATCACTTTAGATGAAGTATTGAAACTCACAACAGACAATGTTCTGCAAGTTCTAACTAGTAACACATATTTATCTATGTATTTATTGATTGATTTAGATTTTTAATTGCAAATAAAGTTATTCGTGCAAGTGCATATACATATAAATTTTTGATTTACATTGTTGATTCTTAGAGCATTTAATATTAGTGGCGTAGCTACCATGGAGGCAGACCACGCAACTGTCATGGGGCCAGTGTGGCAGGGGGGCCTGAGCCCCTCTTGGCAGAGTGTGGTATGCCTCCATGGTATTAGCTGCAACACTGACAGTTAACCCCCTTCAACAGCATCTCAGAGTGGCTCGCACATATGACCAATCCCCCATCCACCCCACAGACAACGCTTAGAGAGTCTCTCACAGACCACCCTGCGCCCTGGGACAATGCTTAGATTGACCCTCTCAGGACACTCTTAGCACTGTTATGGAAAGGAGGGACTGAGAGAGCCACTCTGATTGCTGTCCAGGTGGGGAGGGGTTGCCTGTGAGTGATGTCCAGAGGAGGGGAGTCCACAGGGGTTCTGCACTGTGGGAGCCACTCTGAGCACTGCCCTGAGTGCCATGGAAGCAACTATGGACTGTGAGGTGTTTTTTTTATGCTGGATGGATAATGATATGGATTGGATTCATGCCTTTAAGCAGAAATATATGCTGTATAATGTATAATATCTAATGACAATACAGCACTACAAACTATAAAGCTTTACCCATGGTTCTTTTTGTTGGTGGGTGAGAAGGCAGAGGTCTTTGTTTGGCTGGTATAATTTGAGCTGTAGAAGCTGGAAAATACCAAACCGTATTAATAGGATAATTATTATACATTGATATAAACATGGACTAACATAAGCCTAGTAAATGTTGACAATATCAGTATAATATATGTTCAATACAACATATAAAACACATCCTAATGGATAGAATTACGTTTTGTAGTCCTTGGACATTAACTAAAGTTTGTTCTGCAGAAAGCCGATGGCCAGATCATAAAACATAAATGTAGAGCCCAATAACAATAAGGGTAGGTCCACACGATGAATTTTACCACTGAAAATCAAACACAGATTCTGGCACAAATCTGCTGTGAATTGGCAGCAAAATCCAAATCTACAATCAGGATATTGAAGCTGATCGCAAGGGCTGAAATACAGTGACATTTTTGTCTTGGATTGATAAATCTGGGCCAATGTTCATACATCACAATGGAGAGGTGTACTGAAGTATAAAAAATACTGAACTAACAGAACTATTCAAGATCATAAAATCCTGCATAAATTGTTGTACCTGAACATAGACTATTAAATACAAGCCATCAACAAGACTTTAAATAATGCAAAAAGTAATAAACAATTAATAAAAAAAAAATAATAATAATAATAATAAAAAAAAATAAAAAAAAATATATATATATATATATATATGTATATATATATATATATATATATATATATATATATATATGACTAAAGCAAGATATTCTCCATTTTGAGTATATGTTCTAGGATACATTTTTCTATTATGAAAAGGTAAATGGAACTATACCAGCTACAGAATGAGTTGCCTCAGTTCTAGTAATACTTTCATATGTAGTAACAATATGATGACTTTCTGGAAATGCTGAAAGAAAAAGGTCATACATTTAACCATCCATTTAACCATCCATAACCAACCATGACATGGGGCTCATGCTCACACTGGTATTGCATATAAACTATAAACTGTGTGTTTTCTATCCACGAGGCAGAAGTATCAAAGCAATGGAAACTTTTTTTTTTTTTTTTTTTTTACTGTACTTGAGTACTATACAGTTACTGTGGTTAAAATGTACAGATTTATACATCCAGTCTAAAAGACCTTTAGATTCTCCCGATGATTAAATTGTAAGAACTTGCCATACTGTGCATTATTGTACTGAAAATTTTACTTTGATATCTCTGCATCAAAGCGCCCAGCAGAAAAATGTGTGGAAGTGAAAGAAGCAACTACGTTTTCTTGTGTATAGGTATTCTTCTAAAAAGCCTATTATGTTAGTAGTTCAGCCAACCAAGAGCTAAAAAATTGTAACCACAATTCATAGAAGAATACCTACACTGTAGTTCTAATAGATAGGAATAGGCTGAAAGTAAGGCCATACAGTGACTGCTCATGAGAAAAAGGCATTGTAGCTGGTATGGATGGTAAGATGGCTTGTATGTGGGATGGGTTATAATATGACATAGATCCAGCCCCTTCAAGCAGAGAGATATACTATATAAGGCATGATATCTAATACCATTATGTTACCATAAGAGAACAATACAAACTAACAACCTTTACCTATGGTTGTTTTTTCTTTTTTGGTACGAGGGGGCCTTGTTCTTTGTTGGACTGGTGACATTTGAGTTGTAACAGCTGGAAAATATCAAACCTAGCTGGTTATTAGTATAATGAAAATGTATTTGTGTAAAATATACTAGCAAGTTGTTACAATGATGGAAAATATCCCAAAGACCTCACTATTTGTAGTCTCTCGACATTTAAATTCAAGTGTCTCATTGGTTAAATCTTGTTACCACTATTAAAGGTTGTATATATTCAGCTTAAAATACTTTTAAATTCTCCCCTTTGAGAAATCATTGAGAATGCGTCACTGAAAACAAAATTGCCATTCACTTTACCATTTCATATGTTCCTGTTATATGTCGGCATCCTGTGTAAATGGGATGCTGATGTATAATGCCACATTCTGGCAGCGACCTCATTCACTATAATTGCTCAAACTTAGTCAAGTAATGACTATGGTTGGACCATTTCCGACAAATACACATTTACTTTTGGTTTTGTTTTGGTATGAGGGAGCTTTGATCTTTGTTGGACTGGTGACATTTCAGTTAAAGAAGGTGGAGAACTATCAAACCTAGCTGATTAATATTATAATAGCAATGTGCATGAAAGGGGAATGTCATAAAAATAAAATGCACAAAAAGGATATAGGTGCAGTCACCGATCCCCCACCAATTGTTGGACACTGTTCTCACTTGTCTACACTGCTCCTAGCCCCAGATTCAAACTTTTACAAATTATCACAGTTTTATATCATGGCTCCCAGCCAGAAAACTACATCTCCCAGCAAGCATTGCACCTCAGAGAGATGAAAAAACAGTGTCTCCTTCCCCCTATACTACTCAGGAGACAATGTTGTTTCTAGGGGTTACATGTGAGGTGTTACAGCTTGCCTGGCAACAGAAGAAAAATCATGTAACTTCTGTCTCAGAAGGGAGGGGGAGGGCAGAAGAGTTGAGACAGAGTGGACCAGGAAGTGAGGATTTGTGCTGCAGACAACTAGACCAATTCATGTAATAGAAACCTATTGAAAACAAGCTTAGATAATGGGTGGGGAGAATGGGGTGAACAGAGTTTTCCTTTAACAAATCTACTGGAACAAACCTAGTATAAATCCACAATAGCAATATATTACATACTAAACAATTAAAACTAAATCACTGCTATTATGGAAATTTTCCTGAAAATCTATCTTTTTGTAGTCCATGTCCATTAAATACAGTTTATACTGTGCAAAATAAACATACTGATGGCTCCAGAAAGTGAAGACACAGAGAGCAGTAAACACTGATTAAGCTTCCCATACACATTAGATAGCTGGTGGTTTGTAGTAATTCCTCCTAGATCTCACATTGGAGATGCTTGATGTAGGATGGTGTTAACCACAGAAAGAAGCTGCTAATGGCCAGAACCCTCCCTATAACAAGCAGCTTGTTTCCATCAACCAGAGGAGGTTCCAATAGAACAGGAGACATTTGGTAGTAATGATAAATGACTGTATACTGTACAATTGAAATTTCAGCCATTTCCTGGGGACAAACAAAGCATTTAGAGATGAGCGTACCTCGAGCATGCTCGAGACTATCCGAACCCGAGCATTCGGCATAGCGCGGGGCTGCTGAACTTGGATAAAGCCCTAAGGCTATGTGGAAAACATATCCATGTATTAATGTTTTCTTAAAGTGACACTGTCACCCACTTTTGTGCATTCTGACACAAGTGTAAAGGGTAAATTTAGCAGTTTTCACACCTTATTTTATATCATATGTCATGGTGCTTGTTCAAGTAAAAAGTGATCTTTTATGAACTGCAGATTGTGTTACGTGGACGGGGCCTCGTGGCATTAGCGCCACTTAGCCCCGCCCACAACGCCACCCTTGGGCATTGGTGGGCCAACCTAGAGGGGGTGGGGCCTAGACCTTAAGGCCAGCCTGTTCCAATGGCTGGTGAGGGGGCGGGGCCAATGGTGGCATTGTGGGCGGGGCTAAGTGGCATATAAAATAAGGTAATAAATATTTTGTTACTATGTTTTTTATTGTAATTTTATTTAACTATTTAGGTTGCGTTCAAACATTTTTGTTGCCTTTCAGCAACAATTTCCCCTATCCTAATTTATCCTATTACTGAAAACACAACAACCTAGAAAATGACAGCTGTCTTTCTAGAAGGCCTCCATTCCTGGGCCAAAAGACGGCTGTCTATTGGTAATGATGAACACAAATAATAAGCATGAAAACTAATAATAAAATAACAACTTTTCAGAAAGACGGCTGTCATATACTGGTTGTGGGAACATAGCCTTATATAGCTGAATACAAATGATTTAAAAACAGAAAAGGCATTTAATTAATATTCAGAATTAATGTATTTATAGTCATTGTTATTTTAAACAACTTCCCTCCATTGGCCAATGTGATTCCTAACATATTTTTAAATCACTCTATTAATCAAAAATGACCTTATCCACGACAACAAAAAAAACTGCTCTAAAGATTTTGTCAATAAATGTCACTGCAATTTGTTGTTCACTGCTTGTTGTCAGCTCAAATATGTCTTTAGTAACAGCTAGATCAGAACAAATTACAGGGGATGGGTGCAAGCATGGCACGTGCTATGTACTAAAGTGAGAGAGCCTGAGGAAGCCTTGGCTGTGTGTCCGTGAGCTAGTCTGCCTGCTGGAGATGAGTCACACTGTTACTTAAGTAAATCAAGGCTTCCTTCCTTCCAAAGTGCTACACTGTAATTCCCCCATCATCCCTTATCCTCTCAAAAGCAGTAGCTCTCTGCTTAGTGTAGTAGCTGTGAACCATTGGACTCTTAGGGGCTCAATAGCAGTAGTGAGAGCACAAAAATTACACTTGTCACCAAGTAAAAGTAATGGTATGCAATATGGCCAGTATACAGAAAATACAGAAAAATTGTAAAATAGTAAAAAAAATACCAAATACAGAATGAGGTGCCTCGGTTGTGGTAATACTTTCATATGTAGTAGGAATATGCTGACTTTCTGTAAATGCTGAAAGAAAAATTTCAAAATCAAACCATTATTAATCTGCTCCCAAAAAAAATAAAGTGGGGCTCATGCTCGGTATTACACAGAAAATGCTTATTCAGAATCCATTGAGGCAGACATATGAAAGTAATAAATTTTTTTGCAGATATAGTTTTTCTGTCAAATGCCAGATACTACTTGAATCCCATTTGCTGAATGTGGTTATGATTTACAGATTTATATATCCAGTCTAAATGACTTATAGATTCTCCCACTAGCTATGCGTCACTGAAAACTACATTGCTATCTCTGCCTCAAAGCTTCCAGTAGCAAAATGTATGGAAATGAAAGAAGTAACTACATTTCCTTGTGAATAGGTATTCTTCTAAAAGCCTCCTATGTTATTAGTGCAGACCACTAAGAGCTTAAAGGGGTATTCCAGGGAAAATCAATAATTTAGCAATGGAAAGGGTTAACCAAGGTTAACCCTTTCCTAATATACTTACCTGTCCGTTTTTGGCCCCCCAAGGAGATCTCCGGTCCGGTCACGTGAGCCTCCAGCCTGCCACTCCCGGATCCTCTGTCCTTCCGGTTCGGTGACGTCACCACCCGGCCGGCGTCTGCTGTCTTTCTTATTAGCAGCAGAGCACTGAACCCTGACTGGCTTGGTAGCGTGCAGCCAATCAGGGTTCAGTGCTCTGCGTCTCCTGCTGTAAGTTGTCAGGGTTTGGGGGGGGCTCAGTGTCGGTGTCAGAACTACATTAGGGCAGTGTGAGGGGTCCCTGCGGCATTACTTCCCCTCCCGGGACTCAGGGTCAGTATCGCTGACACCCGGGGGGGAAGTCCTGTAAAGTAATGCTGATCGGCTGCTGCTGATCCCCCCGCCCCCCCCCCCCTGTGTCCCCGTCAGATCTCTCACCCCCAGAGCGCGCTGCCGCACTGGCCCGATCTCTGCACCTCTGATCTCCTGCATCAAGCAGCCGGCGGTACACAGCTGACAGGCGCTGTGTACGGAGCAAGGAAGAGATCTCTCCTGCCTCAGTCACACAGCGCCTGTCAGCTGAGTACAGGTGCAGAGATCAGTGCAGAGATCGGGGCCAGCGCGCTCCGGGGGTGGGGGTGAGAGATCTCTGACAGGGACACAGGGCGGGGGGGGGGGGGATCAGCAGCCGATACACATTACTTTGCAGGACTCCCCCCTCCCTGTGTACCTGTCAGAGATCTTTAAAAATTGTAACCACAATTCATAGTATTACCTAGCTCTAGCAGATAGAAAGTGGCTTGAGGTAAGGCCATACAGTGACTGCTGATGAGAAAGTTGTGCGGTAGCAAGGGTTTGTATGCTGGATGGATTATAATATGGCTTAGATCCTATGCCTTTACACAGAAAGACATATTGCATGAGGCATGATATCTAATACCACTATGTAATAATAAGAGAGCGTGACAAACTGCCCAGCTTTACCCATGGTTGCTTTTGCTCGAGTATGAGGCGGCCTTGTTCTTTGCTGGGCTGGTGGCATTGGTGTTGCAGTAGCTGGAGAAATATCAAATCGGCTGATTAATAGTATAATGGAAATGTAATTTATAAACTATATACTATATCTCTCAGTAAATCTTGTTATTGCTCCCTATCTTGCCAGGGTCCCCATTTGTCCATTAGATGGGCAGGGCATACATTGGCAAAAAAGGCTTAGATTTGAATGGAACCAATCAGCACGACTGTGCTGTGTTTCCCCTTTGTAAAGCTACTGTTGCAGCCACGGCTGTTATGCTCCGTCAGCTGCACAGTACTGTAGCTCTATACTGTGCTGCTGGGAACCATATCAACACAATCGTACTGATTGGTTCCCTTAAAGGAAGCCTGCTAGGGTGAAGCCTGCCCGACCCCTCGGTGGAGCCCCTTATGCTTACCCCTTCCTTGATGTCCCGGTCCTCGACCCCATCCCACCACCTAGAAATCCCTGTCGGAAGCCATGCACGCTCTCACCAGAGATAAGTCCGACGCTCATAGAGAATGACTGCTACAGTCATTCTCTATAGGTGTCGGACTCAGCTCTTGTGAGCGCGTGCACGGCTTCTGACAGGGATTTCTCGGCGGCGGGACAGAGTCCAGGACCGGGACTTTGAGAGGGGGATAAGTATAAGGGGTTCCACCGAGGGGGTCGGTCGGGCTTTACCCCGGCAGCCGGGGTGACAGGTCCCCTTTAATATATTATTTATTTAATACAACATTGAGTTGCTGCTGTTACGGGAACCTGAACACCTAATTTGTAGTAGTCCCTGGTCATTAAAGCGACTCTGTACCCACAATCTGACCCCCCCAAACCACTTGTACCTTTGGATAGCTGCTTTTAATCCAAGATCTGTCCTGGGAGCCGTTCGGCAGGTGATGCAGTTATTGTCCTAAAAAAATACTTTTAAACTTGAAGCCCGTGCCAAACGGGAGTATCTGTGCCCTAACTTTGCACCACCCCTCCGTCCCTCCAGCCCATGTGCCGGGCTCCCAATCTGCCTGGGGCATTCCTAATGATGAAGAGGGTGGGGAGGAGGGACGGAGGGGTGGTGCAAAGTTAGGGCACAGATACTCCCGTTTGGCACGGGCTTCAAGTTTAAAAGTATTTTTTTAGGACAATAACTGCATCACCTGCCGAACGGACCCCAGGACAGATCTTGGATTAAAAGCAGCTATCCGAAGGTACAAGTGGTTTGGGGGGGGGGGGGGTCAGATTGTGGGTACAGAGTCACTTTAAATGCTGGTTATACCACTGAAACCTACAAGTCACCTGAGAAAATGGAGATGTATAAAGGCCAATAAACACTGAATACTCTCTCCACAGACTTTAAATATCTATACGCTGACAGCTATTCTACCTTACTCTCCCATAGATATATATGCTTGGGTCAACCATGCCACGTGTTTTCAGTGGAAAGAAGGGAAAAAGTTATTGACAGACACCTCTGTTAGCAGTTTATCTCCTGCCAAAGGAATGGTCTGTCTGTGGTAATCTAACATTTGCTGTCTGCAAAGAGTTTATATACCCCCCATACACATTAGGTAGGTGACTGTTCCAGCCTAAATCAGCAGGGTTCCTCTACCATTTTACCGATGTATATACTGTAGCTACCATAGTGGTCAGGGAACGATAAGCATAAAAATTAGTTTCAGGCTGTTCACACAACAATTTTTAACGGTTGTGATTTGATACTCAAAATAACAGTCCTTGTTTTCAATAACGGCTGCTGTTTGAAAAATTTTAGCAGCCATTATTGCAATGACGGCCACTGGTACATTATTCATATTAAGGTTCAATGATGGCAGCTTAAAACACCCTTTTTTGAGTGGGTACTTTAAAAAGTCCATTGAATTTTAGGACGGTGACAAGACAGACAAACAAGAAAAAAAAAAATCTGTGTGCAAACAACATTGTGTGTGCGAATCACTGAGGTATGAAAACAGCCGCCATTATTTTAAATAAAATTGGCAGACGTTATTTAAAGAAAAAAGACAGTGTGTGAACATGGCCATAGACAGTTATACCGTAAATAAAAACACAACGTCCTGGAAACTATGCAAACCTCTTAAGAATCCTAAACACAGTGTAGCAATGAAGCTGAATACAGACGATGTTATAACTAACAAGACGTTTGAGCAAAACTCAAAATTAATTTTAATTTCTAAATATAAAAAGCAAAACATAGTTTTTCTTTCTTATTTTTGCAGCAAAAAGGGATGACCCTCTCTAAGAATAATAAAAGTATACAAAGAATATCGAAAAATTGTAAAATAGTAAAAAATACCAGCTACAGATTGAGATGCTTCAGTTGTGGTAATACTTTCATGTGTAGTAGGAGAAAGCTGACCTATAAATGCTGAAAGAAAAATTCCAAAATCAAACAGTTTGTCCTAAAACGATAAAGTGGGGCTCAAGCTTGCATTAGAAGCACAGGAAATGCTTATTTAGCGTTCATTGGGGCAGATGTATCAATGTAATAGTCTTTGCTCATGCTCATGTTGGTAAGACTAGGTTCACATCTGCATTTAAGGCTCTGTTCAGGGCTTCTGTTGCAGATTCCATGTAGTGCAGTAAAATGGAGCTAGATGATCCTTTCCACAATGTACATTAACAGATCCCAACAGATCAAACTGACTCTGTACCCACTGACCCCCCTTCCCCCACAAACCACTGGTACCATTTGTTAGATAAATGAAAGGCCTTCCTAGATCTGTTTTTCAACATTTTTGTGGTGCAAATCACCTTTCATTGTGCAGCAGCGGTGCAGTTTCTAGTCACTAAAAACTTGGAGTGTGTCACTGAGCATCCGTCACTGCACCTGCGCTGTCCAGGATTGCTATCACCAGGGTTGCGCTAGATCCCTAGTCTACGATTGCTACGGCGCATGCGCATTACCAGCATTGTACAGCAGAGATCCAGACCAGGGGTGAAAGAAAGCAGGGGGGTGGAAAAGAACAACCAAGAGGCATTGTCTCTAGGCGTTGTCTCTGACACTGCTGCTGCACAATAAAGGAACATTTTTCACCACAAAGATGACACCATGAAGATTTTGAAAAACATATCTGAAAAGGACTTTAGTTAATCTAACAAACAGCATCAGTGGTTTGGAGGGGGGTGTCAGTGGGTACAGATTCATTTTAAAGGGGTCAGTCTTTTATTTTGAGTGAATTTAAATGGACATATAAATTCTGTTTGCATTTTTTTTTTATGGTTAGATGCTGCTAAATATACTGAATCTGTAACAGAGCCCCCACATGAAGCCCCATCGCAGATGTGCACCTAAGGCACAGAGAATGCTCATTCAGAATCCATTGAGACAGACATATGAAAGTAATGGAAGCTTTTACAAATACCCTTTGTAGTTACAATTGACAAATTTAGGCTATGCTTACACACAGTGAAATAAAAGCTAAATACGACCATAATTTTAAGTGAAAATAAAAGAAAATAAAACGGCTACCATAGTTTATGTGTAAAGTTAAAGTCAATATTTTGGAAAGGCAGGTTGTAGATAGTCAGCATGTTCATTTTATGGACGATCATTAAATTCAATTATGGCTGTTATACTATATAGTGTGTGTCGGCCTCTTGACCATTGATTTCTAATGGAGCGCATTATTGTATTAAAAGTACGGCTGTATTTTACAATTATTTTACTGTGTTTGAACATGACCTTAGTCTAAAAGACTTCTTCCAATTCGTTTACGTGAGAACTTGCCATGCGTTAATGTACCAAGCTTCCAGTAGCAGGCCATGTTCACATGGTGTAAGAGACCGGCCGTTCTGTGACCCGACTGGGTCACAAAACGGCTGGTGTCTGCGAAGATCATCCCAGCCGGCACTGCAGTACCTGTCAGATGATCTTCACTGCAGTTGAATTCGGATGCAGGCACATCCGTTCGCTCCCGCATCCGAATTTGCCGCTGCACTCAATGGAACGTGCGGCCGTAGCCTTGCGCTCCATTATGTGTACTGACAGGTTTTCATTGATTCAGGTTTTCATTTCATTCATTGAATAGCAGCTGCAGAGAACTGATATGTCAGTTTTTTGTGGCACCGCTAGGGGTCCCGGCCGGAGTGTATACTATGTGTATACACTCTGGCTGGGATTCTCTTGGCCTGCAGCACAATGCGGGTTAAGGATTAATCACAGCCGTGTTGCAAATCGGCAACAATGGCCGTAATTTATAATTTACTTACGTTGTGTGAACATAGCCGCAAAATGTGCAGAGGTGAAAGAAGCAACTAAGTTTCCTTGTGTATAGGTATTCTTCTAAGAAACCCCCTATGTAAGCACTCCAGCCCACTAGGAGCTAAAAAATGCATTTCATAGAATACCTATACTATAGTTACTATAGTTCTAGCAGATGGGATCAAGCTGATTGTATAGCCATACAGTGACTGCTGCTTAAAAACAGTTGCATGGTAACAATTATGCTTTGTGAGATGCTTGTATGCAGGATGGAATATAATATGGCTTAGATCATATGCCTTAATACAGAAAGATATACTGCTTAAGGCATGATATCTAATACCATTATACAATGGTATTACAATGGCATAGCCATACAAGATGCCAAGCTTTACCCGTAGTTGTTTTTGTTTGGGTACGAGGGGGCCTTGTTCTTTGTTTAACTGGTGACATTTGAGTCGTAGTAGCTGAAGAGATATGAATATGGACGATTAATATCATAATGGAAATTTGATTTATAAAATAGACCAGCACAGACCTAGTAAATATACAGTACACAATAACAATACAATATTATACATTTATTACAACAATTTCTGCTTTAATCTAAATTTTCATTAAGACCTCACTTTGTGTAGTACCTGGCCTTTAAATTGAGAGTATACCTCTAAAATCTTCTGATCACCTGAGAAAACTTAGATTTATAGAGGGCGATAAACAATGCATAATCTCTTTAAAGGTTTTTTTTTTTTTTCTTCTAAATACATTAAACTTATCATTTAAACAAACTTCTGAGTTTGTTTTGGTCGGGGTCCGGGTGCTGAGACCCCCGTCAATCGTTAGAATGAAGGGGCAGACGTTGAATTAGCAGTCAGTGGATTTATAATGGAGCCCTATGGAACTTCTGGTAAACGCTGTGCCGGAAGTTCCATAGGGCTCCATTACAATTCCGTTGAATGTTACTTTAGCAGCCAGATGGAGATGAAGAGGCAGAGTGTGCACTACTGCGTGCGTCTTCCTCTTTATTCTAACGATCAATGGGGGTCTCAGTACTTGGACCCCAACTGCACTTGGACCCCATGTCACTATGACATGTCAGAAGTTTGTTTAAATCATAGGTACCCTTTAAAAAAATTAAAATAAATAAAATATATATATATATATATTTTTTACCAAATACCATAAACTAACAGTAATGTTACTTTTCCTACACTCCCAATTAAAGAATTTACAGTAAAAACTAAGTGAATCGCTTTGTTAGCTCGGAAGTCGGCTTAGTTTTTATTCTAAAATTGCTCATCTTTACTCCCAATGAGTATATTGTAAAAATGTGCATTGTGTTACAGTACTAAAATCTTAGCCACTAGTGGCAAAATGAATAATAGCTATTATGGTTGGTGAGATGGCTTGTATGCTGAATGGATTATATTGTAATAGAGCTTAGATCATGTGTCAGTGTACACAGAAAGATATACTTTATTAGGCTATATCTATCTATATCTATTACTATGCAATAAGAAAGCACTACAAATTTCCAAGCTTTACCCGTAGTTGCTTTTTTTTTGTTACGAGGGGGTCTTGTTCTTTGTTGGACTGGTGAGATTTGAGTTGTAGTAGCTGCAGAAATAGCAAACCTATCTGATTACTAGTATAACACAAATGTATATTTATAAAACAGTCTAGTCAGTGTACACAGTATGGACTTTTCATAGTCCTTGGCCATTAAATACAGGGTAAACGGCTAAAATTCAATAAACTGAGTAAGCTTACAATATACTTTAGATAGGTGTATAATGGCAGCAATTCCTCCTGAATCTCCCATAGAAATGCATGCTTGATTCAGCCATGTGTGCATGTGATTTCAATGGAAAGAAGGGAACAAGTTGATGCTAGACACCCCTGAAAGTCTTAAGCTGCGTTCACACTACGTATATTTCAGTCAGTATATGTATATTTCAGTCAGTATATTTCAGTCAGTATTGCAACCAAAACCAGGAGTGGATTAAAAACACAGAAAGGATCTGTTCACACAATGTTGAAATTGAGTGGATGGCCGCCCTTTAATGGCAAATATTTGCTGTTATTTCAGAACAACGACTGTTGTATTGAAATAATGGCAGTTATTTACTGTTATATGGCGGCCATCGACTCAATTTCATCATTGTGTGAACAGATCCTTTCTGTGTTTTTAATCCACTCCTGGTTTTGGTTGCAATACTGACTGAAATATACGTAGTGTGAACGCAGCCTTATAGATAACAGGAACAATGATTGGCTTGCTGAAATCCAACCTCCTTTGTGTACAGGTGTCTTTACAGCGAGGAATTGATAAGAATACAAATCAGTGGTAGGAAGTTTTATAGTAAATGAAAACATAACAGGCTGGTAACTATTCATACCCCTAAGGGATCCTTTATTTTCCTTTATCCTTTATTCTTGATTTCATAATGATGTTTGAGCAAAGCTCAGATTTAATTTATTTTAAATTTCTAAATATAGAAGACAAAAGCAAGCGCCAGCAAAATAATGGCTTGCACATTTTATTACGTGGATAGTTTTTTTTTAGGAATAGGATTATACTCTCTAAAAAAAAGGGCCAGTATACACAAAATGTAGAAATATTGTAAAATTGTAAACTATACCAGATACAGAGTGAGGTACATCAGTCCTAGAAGCACTTGCATATGTAGGAGAAGAATGCTGATCTCCTATAAATGCTAAAAGAAAAATTCCACAATCAAATATTTTTAATCTTGTCCTTAAATGATGAAGTGGGGCTCAAGCTTGCATTGATAATGCATAGAAAATAGAAAATGCTTAGGTAGAATCCATTGAGGCAGATGTATCTTTGGAAATTGCAAATGCAATGCAAAATACTACTTAAATCTTATCATTTAGCTATAGTTAAAATGTACAGATTTATTACCTAGCAGCCTAGATGAATATAAAATTTTTCCCAGTGACTTTACTTTGAAGACCAGCAATGCTTCCACTAAAAACCATGTTGATAGCTCTGCCTCAAAGCTTTCAGTTGCACAATTTGTGGAGGCGAAAGAAGCAACTAAGTTTTTTTTCCATGTTTAAGTATTTTTTTTTTCCTAAAAAGCCTCCTATGTTAGTAGTAACTGTAATCATTAGAGATAAGTGCAATTGGAGCATGCTGGAGTCCAATCCATTAGCATTTGAATACTGGCAACTGAAGAAGTTAGATGCAGCCCTAGGAAGTCTTGGAAAACATGCATACAGCCTATGACTATGTTTACACAACGTTTTTCCGCTCTGTTTTAAATGACGTCCGTTATTTTGAGTCTATAATAACAGACGTCATTTAGCAGCCTGGCCTCCCCTTAGTGCAATGATGGCTGTTGGTACATTATTCTAATTGGGGTTACTAATTGCACTTTGGATGTGGCTTAATTGAAAAGTCCATTGAATTTAATAGTAAAAACAAAGAAAGAACGGTGGAAAAAGAAAAACTGCGTGTGAACAACTAATAAAAAATGTCCGCTGTTTGCAAAAGACGTCCGAAAATAATGATCACGTTCATTATTTTGATGTCCATGGTAAAAATGTCCGTTATTAAATGCATTGTGTGCATTGGACGTCCTTCTTCCCATTGGCTCTAATTAGAGATGAGCGAACTGGGTTCGGGTTCGAGTCCATCCGAACCCGATCGTTCGGCATTTGATTAGCAGTGGCTGCTGAACTTGGGCAAAGCTCTAAGGTTGTCTGGAAAACATGGATACAGCCAATGACTATATCCATGTTTTCCACATAGCCTTAGGGGCTTTATCCAACTTCAGCAGCCACCGCTAATCAAATAGCAAATGATTGGGTTCGGATGGACTCCAGCATGCTCGAGGTTCGCTCATCTCTAACTCTAATGCATTGCCATTGCAGTCAGTTAAATCGCGACAAAAACAGACGTTTTTTAAAATATCAAAATCGGCCACCTTTTTTCTTTTTTTTTCACATTGTGTGAACATAGCCTATTAATGTATCCATGTTTTCCAGGTGGTCTTAGGTCTGCATCTTACTTTTTCAGTCGTCAGTATTCAAATGCTGAACAATTGGACATGAGCGTGCTTGGGTTGCGCTCATCTCATAAGTACAAATCATAGAAAAATAACTACACTGCAGTCTTAACAGATAAGGATAGGCTAAAGCTAAGGCCATACAGTGACTGCTGATGAGAAAGGGTTGCGTGATAGCAATTATGGCACGTGAGATGGTTTGTATGCTGATGGATTATAATATGACTTAGACATTAAGCCTTCACTCAGAAAGATATACTGCATAAGACACAACATGTAATGCCATTAAATGCCACTACAAGCTTTACCCGTAGTTGTTTTTGTTTGGGTATGAGGTGGCTCTGGTCTTTCTTGGACCGGTAAAGTCATAGTAGCTAGAGAAATATGAAACCCAGACCATTAGTATAATAGAAATATGAATTGTAAAATATACTAGCACAGGTTGAATAATACACAATGGGTGAATTTATCGGGACTGGAATACTCTAGACCATGGGTCTCAAACTCGCAGCCCTCCAGCTGTTACCAAACTACAATTCCCATCATGCCTGGACAGCCAAAGCTTTAGCTTTGGCTGTCCAGGCATGATGGGAATTGTAGTTTGGCAACAGCTGGAGGGCCGCGAGTTTGAGACCTCTGCTCTAGACCAACTAAAGCCCCACCCCATGTACCCTGCCGAATTTAGGTGCACACCTTTGGTAAATCTAGTAGACCTGGTGTATATTTTTGTCATGATTTACTCCTGCTGGCAGGCATCAATCATGATAAATCAGGCACAGGAGGAGGCCACGCTCCCCCCCCCACCTTACACTCTCACCAACCTATTAAGCAAATGAGCATAAGTAGTTACAAAGAACTTTTAAGGACTGCTCATTTTCCCTGGTGTACACCAGGTCGCACAATGATGAATTTCCCCTTAGGCTATGTTCTCACATAGTAATTTTGCTCAGTATATTGGTCAGTATTTTGCAACCAAAACCAGACGTGGATTGAAAACACAGAAAGGCTATTATGTTAATGTTAAAATTTAGTGGATGGCCACCATTTAATGGCAAACAACGGCAACAATTTCAACAGTGTGTGAACATAGTCGTTTCTGTGTTTTTAATCCACTCCAGGTTTTGGTTGCAACCTGACCAAGATACTGAGCAAAAATACTGTGTGTGGACATAGATGTATACATTTTATGTAATAAAATGAGCAAACTTTAGAAAAATTTGGTTTGGCCAGTTTGCAAAAATTCATAATTCATAAATTCAGTTTGCATAAAACTCCACCACAGTCTAAAGGCCCTATTACAGGGGCCGATCTGGAGCAGCAAGCGAGCACCGACCTGTCAGTCACAGGGAACTGCAGGAGGGGCTCCCCAGATCATCTAAAGAGCCCATAGGAGATAGCAGTGATCTGCTATTGTCGCTTTTATTACAAGTTGCCTTTTAACAGGAGCTATTACACCAAGCAATTATCCGCCATAACGGCCAATAATCGGGCAAATATGGGCAATAATCGATTGGTGTAATAGGGCCTTAAAAGCGATAGGAATGTTACTAAGTACTTTAAATGTGTAAACGGATTAAAACAGAAAACGCTGTATTTTGCAAAAGCAGGTCATAAATAATACATTTAGGTTTATTATTTGGATATTTGTAATGAATTTCACTTGTGTTCTATATGATTTGTTCATGGCTGTATTTTTACCCCTAACTAACTAAATCCAATATACAAAGAATGTAGAAATATTGTGAAAAATACCAGATACAGGATGATTTACTTCAGTCCTAGTAATACTTTCATATGTAGTGGGAATATGCTGACCTCCTGTAAATGCGGAAAGAAAAATTCCAAAATGAAATATTTAATCTCCTGAAATGATGAAGTGGGGCTCATACTTGAGCAACTAATTAACATAAAATGCTTATTTAGAATCCTTTGAGGCAGACATATCAAAGTAAGAGAGGATTTTCTGTCAAACAAATGTGGCTACAATTTACTGATTTATACATCTAGTCTAATTTATTCTCTTAGCAATGCTTCACTAAAAACTACAGTAAGTTGATATCTCTGCCTCAAAGATTCCAGTAGCAAAATTAATGGAGGCGAAAGAAGCAACTAAAAGTTTCCTTGTATATAGGTATTCTTCTAGAAATCCTTTTATGTTACTAGTCCAGTTTATTAGGAGCTATAAAAAATTAGTAATTGCAAAACATAAAAGAATACCTACACAGTAGTTCTAATATACAGTATAAGGATAGGCTGACTGGCCATACAGTGACTGCTGATGAGAAAGAGTTGCGTGATAGCAATTATGGCATGTGAGATGGTCCTCAGGTACTTTAGGAGTGAGGGAATGACTGGATAACACTGCCACACCAGACCTGACCAATAACACCGCCCCCCTCGAAAAGACACTATATTTACATGCAAGTCTGAATGGGAGGTGGGAGACTCAAGAAAATAAAAAACAAAAAAAAAGTTGTTTCCTGCCCCCTGGCGCTGCCCCAGGCCCTGGACCACGGGTGCCTAGTGGTAAATACGGCCTGCATATTAGAAAAATGTATATTTTTCAATACTTTTTTAATAATCACTGGATGTTCAACTTAAAGGGAATCTGTCAGCTGTAATTCATGTGCCAACCCAATGGCACTGTTAGATAGTTGTTAAGTCAAGGAGACACTTGGTGCCTTCCATATATATTAGTCTGTGATTCCAGAATGCAGAAAAATGATTTTATTCTATAGTACAGTCAAAGAGGTGTACCAAGCTCTAACACCTCCTTACTCCCCCTTCCTATACCTGACCCTGCTTGGGACATTAACACCTAAACAGAATATATTCTGGTGAGAAGGGTTCACTGCAGTTAGCTAAAAAAAGTAGAAACCCCAACTTGGGAGATAATTTCCAATATGGCGTACAGTGCACAGGAATGGAATGCATGGGTATCCTCCACAAAGTAAGCCTCTTCTAAAGGCTATGCACAAAAAAGCCTGTCTACAATTTGCCAGAACCCATGTTGAAAAAGATGAAGACTACTTGGACGCTATACTTTGGAGTGATGAGACCAAGCTAAATGTTTTTGGACCTGGTTTCAGAACTGTATGACATCGTAATTAGAGATGAGCAATGCATTAGAGTTAGAGATGAGAGAACCTCGAGCATGACTGGAGTCCATCCGAACCCGAACGTTCGGCATTTGATTAGCGGTGGCTGCTGAAGTTGGATAAAGCCCTAAGGCTATGTGGAAAACATGGATATAGTCATTGGCTGTACCCATGTTTTCCAGACAACCTTAGAGCTTTATCCACGTTCAGCAGCCCCAGCTAATCAAATGCTGAATGATCGGGTTCGGATGGACTTGAACCTGAACCCGGTTCGCTCATTTCTAATCGTAATGGTAATGTACAAAGAAAAATGTTTGGGGCTTACAGTGAGGGCCCTATAACACAGAGCGATTATCTGCCTAATCAGGACGATCCAGCAGATTATAGCTCTGTGTAATAAAGGTAATGATCAGCAGATGACAATCATCAACTGCCGACCACGCATCGGCTGATGAATCTGTAAAGAAAATAATAAACTGTATATGTTACCTCTCCATGCTCCCAAGTGTCTTCTTGGCTTCTCCATTCTCCCTGCAGTCACCGGTACAACTTCAGAATGGCCCCTGTAGTGATGAGGGATGAGACCGCCACGAACAGTGATTTGCTGAGCAGCTTGTCACTTCAGAGACTGGTTCTGAAGTTGTACCGGCGGCTGTGGGGTGCGTGGAGAAGCCAGGAAGACACCGGGGAGTGTGGAAAGGTAATGTATACAGTTTATTTTTTACTATATAAAGCAAAGGCAAGGGTCTATTACATGAGACATGTAATAGGCTTAATAAACAAGCACCGATCTAGCATATCGGCGCTGATTCACTAATGCGATTGGGCCATGTAATACGGCCCTAAAACCTAGTGTTATGTGGGGCTGCTGGGGTGCTGAAGGGGTCTCATTTCATTAATGGTGGAAATTATTAGGTCTGCTATTCTATATTGAAAGAGAAGATACTACCATCACTCCGTGCTGTCGGGTGTTGTGCACTTTTCTAACATGACAATGATCCAAAACACACACTGAAGGACACTGTCATCCAGGTTCTAAAAGAGGTTCTTGAAGAATGGAAACAGATAGATTTTGAAATAAGTCACTGTCTTGTTCATGCCATCCCTGGAGAACTTGGTGCTGTCAATAAAAGTCATGGAGGTCATACATCATACTAGATAAAGTAGTTTTTGATGTAGGGCGTTTTCATTTTTGCCTCAACTAATTTGAATAATACTGAAGATTTTGTAATTGTTGTATTATTAAGCTTACTTTTATGTTACGGACTAAATAAGTCTTGTCCAAACTGTTCTTGTGTTCAGTGATTAAAATCTTACTTTTCAAACGGGGTGTACTCATTTATGCTGAGCACTGTATGTGTGCCAACAATTATAGATTGAGATGGACTGGATTATGAATGCATAAGCAAAGAGAAAAGCTGAATAATGCACAATGTCTTGAGCTAGTATGCATTGATAATGTACAAGAGCACTATAAACTACCAAGCTTTACCAGTGGTTGCTTTTGTTCTCGTGTTTGAGGACAGAGAGCTTTGTCTGGCTGGGAGACTTTGGCTTGTAGCAGCTGAAGAAACATTACAATTAGCTAAACAATAGTATAATAGAAATATCTACACACTACACAAATATTCTATACAAAAAAAGCAGAAATATTCTATACAAGTGTTTTACCTCAGCACGTCACTGATTCTAATTAACAATTTGCATTTAGTTATAAAACTAATGGCGCCTCAATAGGGCCCCAATTCGTGCTTTGTGTAATCAGGGATATTGAAAAAAAAAAAATCAGGCATCCCAACAAAAAGCATTCTCGCTTAATGTGGTTTGCTCTATTGCACATTTTTCACTATACACTTTTTTACTTATATTACTTTTATGTGTTAGAAACCTGCTGATATGTCCCTATAGTGCACGGGACGCTGAAACTCCTAACTAGTATTCATTAGAAGGATTGGCATACTGAGAGCAGTAGCCCTGGCCCCCAGTGCACCAAAATGCTAATTTGATTATATAAACTGCTAATATCCCGAACATGGTGTCGAGGAAGATGGTAAGAAACTTACCTTCACCCTGAGTACCATGTGCCCTATAAGGACATATCAGGAGGTTAAATGCTTCCCTTTAAAGCACAACATTGTTATAGAAACTTTATCTTTAAACTATTTAATATTACCTTTAAGGGGGATATTCCAACTTAAAATGAACTTGTAAATTAGAGATCGTGCTGGGGGGGGGGGAGGGGGAATCCGACCTCCGTACCCCCCAGCAATCTCCAAATGTTAGGTGACCTATGGCTCTATTCATTCTCTATGGCGCCGCAAGAAAGAGCCAAATGCTGTACTCGTCTCTCTTCCCTACAGCGCCATAGAGAATGAATAGATTTGTTCTGAATAGAGCCAGTGGCTCTATTCAAAACAAAGGAGCCAGGGTCCGATATGGAGATCGCCAGGGGTACGGAGGTCAGGCCCCCATGATCTCTCATTTGTCCTCTTACCTGTCGATAGGGGACAAGTAAGTTTTTTCTAAGTTGGAATACCACTTTGATGGTCAAATAGTCTTCCATTTGAGAAACATAAGTAAATGTGTTTAATCTTTTCAATAAATATAAATTAAAAAAAAAAAACTTCCCACAATAAGTAAAATGTGGTTTACCATGGCGAGTCTGTGGTGTTTCCATGATGGGCATTTTAGTGGAAACATAAATAGGTTGCTTCTCATCTACAGCTAAAACAAATGAGCAGAAAGGGTTATGTAGTGGCTGACAATGAAGGGCATTGGGCGTTAAGGTGCTCAATTACGAGTGCCATACTTTTACAGCAAGGGTGTGAGAAGGCCACTGTCCATTTAGAAGTATGTTTGAGTCATATTCACATACTTTGATAATGCCAAAACTGCAACATGTAGAATATAACTTCTATAACAGGCAATCATATGATTAATGCACATAAACATACAGATCTGGTAATGAGATTAAAGCGAGTGCGCCGATGCGGGGAAGCTGATGCTGCGGTCCTTTTTTTAAACTGCGGCCCGGTTCCTGTGTACAGCGCCATTCTATTCCTGCCCCCAGTGGGAGGAAACACGCCCCTTTATGACGCAGCTCCATTATAATCAATGGAGCTGCATCATAGAGGGGCGGAGGTTTCCTCCCAATGGGGGAAGGCCTCCAGTGATTCACTCCCAGCCCGGGACCCATGAATAGAACGGTGCTGTACACGGGAACCAGGCCACAGTTTAAAAAAAGGCCATGGCACCGGCTTCCCCATGCCCTCCCCATTCTATACATGGGCAAAACATAAAGCGAATATACCTGATGGTACATTCGATTTAAGATTTCACACAAGTGCATTTTACATTCTTATTATCCTATCCAGGGATATTGATACATCATGCTGGGTGGAGAAACATTCCATTAGGGTGTGTTCACACCTACAGGATCCGCAGCGGATTTTCATGCTGCAAGTTTGCAGCAAAATCAGCTGCGGATCCTGTACTGTGAAGCTCAATGGGTCCCATATACGCAGTGGATCCGCTGCCTGCATGGGACTTGGCCCCTTTAACCCCTGCGCTGCCGCCGGACGCCCGCAGCTTACAGCCCCGGCCCCCTTAAACCCCTGCACCGCCCGGTAGTATCACACAGCCACGGCCCCAGCCGGTGCAGGGGTTTAAGCTGGGGCTGTAAGCTGCGGGTGGCCGGCGGCGGCGCAGGTGTTAAAGGGGCCGGGTCCCATGCAGGCAGCGGATCCGCTGCGTGTATGGGACCCATTGAGCTTTACAGTACAGGATCCGCAGCTGATTTCGCTGCAAACTCGCAGCATGAAAATCCGCTGCGGATCTTGTAGGTGTGAACGCACCCTTACAGGGCTTCCCCATCCGTAGGGCCCGCAATTTACGGGTTGTGGGAATAAGCCCAAAGGCTGTGTGAAAAGATGCAATGGATTTGGAGCTCTATTTTGCATAAAACAGAAAACTAAAAAGCAAAATTTTCCTTTGATGTGTTTTTTTGTGGTTAGTGTTAAACCTGTTTTTTATTGAGAAGAATATCAATTTAGGCTTAATAGCCAAACCTTAGATTCTAATTCTGTAAATCATTATAATTAAATATTTTTGGCCTTCACTGATTAGTAAGTTCATAAGGTTAAACAAAGACAAGAGTCTATCAATGCCAGCATATAACCCTACTGTGTTGATCCAGAAGAAGGCAAACGCCTTTTTGAGGCAGATGCCACTGGCAGCATACAAGGGGAGAAATACTTCTGACTACAAATATCAGAGTTTGTCCCACCGCTAGAAAGCTAGTAACCATACTGTAACTCTTACTGATATATGTATCAAAAGAACGCATTGTGTTAAACACTACATTTACCAGATATAATCTGTGTAACAGTCATGTCCTGTGGCATGAAAGTCGCCAGTCTCTCATTTGCTAAAAGAAACAGAGGTTTAGCATTTTACATTTGTGATTAATATGATGGATTGGTTTAGATAGAAACTATGATATCAAATCTCTGGGAATATCTGCTGCATGTATGCAATGCAAAAAAAATAAAATAAAATAAAATTATAAAATAGAGATGGCCTTTATATTATGCCATCTGCAGCTGAAAAGCACAACTTGTGCAAAAAAAGTAAAGGTTTTCTTTTAGTACAGCAAGACAGTGTGGGAGAAACCAAAATACTGCAGGGAATAGCTTATGTAATCTTTATTTACCCTGAACTGTTTCTGGTTGCTGAGAGGAACTTTCCTTTGGAAACAGAATTGGAGCGATTGTAGGGGGTACTGTTAAAGTAAATGTTAGATGTCTCATTAAAGTAACAACATATATACAATAAACATATTATACACAATGCTCATGACTATACTGTATATTTATGCTGACTGTGTTAGTACTATTACATATGTAGGGGTAACTATTCTTTGTTTGTGTGCTCACAATGAGGGAATATTCCTTTTAGAATAATACATTGGAGATAAAATCATAATAAATTTATTTTGGCACACACATACAAAATATACTTGTGGGAAATCTAAAATAATATGGCAGATCATATCAGCTAATACAACCAAACTGTTTTAATTAGAACATCTTTATACATATATAAGTTAATGCTGTTTTATTCCAAGCTTAATTTGGTGACTTTTTAAAAAAAAATAAAACAGACAATATTGCACAGCAAGGCAAAAGCTATTTTCTTCTCTGGGAAACACATGGACATTTGTGATGGTTAATGGATTAAAGTATAATGAGAAACAACAAAAACGATGGAAACTTTGTGGTCTTAGCCTTGCAGGTCATGGCCTGGAATATCATAATCAAGCTTTCCACCATACTCCAGAATTGCTCCAAATGACTTGTGACTTTTGCATGTGTTTGAAGTCATTAAGGTCCTCTTCTCACAAAGGGCTGCATACCAATTTTTAGATATTTTGATATTCTGAAGCATTATGAATATATAAATATCTTTTATATGACTTTGTTTTTTTCAAATATATTTTGTGGATGCATGAGCTTTTAGTTGTATTTTAGTAGGATAAATATGCTTCCTAGACAAAAAGATACTGCTACATGTGTCACTTTGTCGCCTTATAGTTATGTACTTTGCCTTAAAAGAAACTAACTATATAACTATTTTTATTTGTGTTTATTTGTGTCATGAGCCTTATATACTACCAAAAACAAGAAAGAGGAAGTAAGTTAAATATAAGTCATATGTTCACGCAAGGTTGACTTTTTATAGAGCTTTAGAACATGAACACTTATTAAGTGATCTAAGGATTCTACCACTTACCTAAAGAAAATCTACTACAATCCAGCAAAAGGTAAGAGACGGAATTAAAATGCCACCCGTCCAACTCTATTTCTCTTTTCACACACCACCTGGTCTGACCCATAACTATATTACCACATTGTTAGCTAAATTTCCCCAGATGTATCCACTATAGTTAGTGCAACAAAGGGTTTAAATAATTAGGGATCTAGGAAACGAGGTACCTAACCAGCCTGAGTTTTATTTATTCAATTGTTAATTAACACAAATCTACATAAATAAGTTGAGAACATCCAAGTCGAGACTTCTCCCATCTCGTTGTCACAATCGGTATGGGTCTGAACACTCATATGTGGCCTGACCAAAACTTTTAACATGTCACTCTGACATGTCAAAATATTTTTAAAACACTTTAGTAACACTTTAAGACAAGATATGATTAAAGGAACTATACTTTATTAGAAAGAAGTCTTAATTAAGTATATATACGGCATATACATACAGCTAATACTTATAATATAGTATCTTAAAATATCTTTTTAGCATCCAACACATTAACTTGTGGCAAAACTGTGTACACTTAGGCCAAGTTCACACAACATATAAATTCATTAAACAACAGCCGTAGTTGCAATTTTGCAACCACGCCTGTTATTTAATGAATTTGCTGATCACTTTAACTGCTGTGGAATCCCGGCCGGAGTGTATACACACTTACTGTTTACACTCTGGCTGGGATACCATGCAGTACCGGCCGGATGATCTTTAGCGAGCTGAATTCGGATGCGGGCGCATCCCTGTACACCCGCATCCGGATTTCCCACTGCTCACAGTGGAGCGTGCGGCCGGAGCCGCACGCTCCATTGTGTGCACTGACAGGGTTTTCTATTCATTGAATAGCGGACACAGAAAACTGACATGTCAGATTCTCGCGGTGCCGCTAGGGATCCCGGCCTGAGTGTATACTATGTGTATAGAGGGCAGCACAATGTAAGGTTCATAGTAAGCACAACCGTTGTTTCAAATCGGCAACAGTGGCCGTAATTAATATGAACTTTACATTGTGTGAACATAGCCTTAAGGTGTAAATGTCTGCCATCACAACTCTTCTACCACACCTATATTACAAAATATATACACATCAGTAATGAGGACAGTAAATGACTGTAAGAGTATGTACTTTGTGTATTGAAGAATTTCCAGTTTCTCCATAATTTTGGCATTGCATCAGAAAGACCCTATTAGCTCTGTTTAGTCTTATATTAAATTTAACTTTTTAAGTTTCATTTCCAGTTAAATCTAATTAAATGCCATAGCAGGATGTTTAGCCTCCATATTCTTACTGAAGGAGAACAAACAAAGCTACAATGAGGCAATTTGGGTTTGGAGACTATTACTGGCTAGAGAAAGAGAGAGTGAGAAAGAGAACAAAGAGATAGACAGAAACAAAGGAGAAAAAGCTTGTATTTCAAAGAAAAAAGAAAAATGTAGAATAGTTACAAGATTTCAGTGAAATAGACATCACCCAGTACAAAGAAGTAGCTGCAGAGGCTAAGCTCCAGGTCTGTCTCCTTCTGCTCATTTTTCTGAAATATTAATATAATCTCACAGTATAACATACTATTAAATGCTAAATACTCTCATCTAAATGCCTATCATTTAAAAGAAAAAAAATCATTGCTTGTCATTCACCAAACTAGCGCTTAAGCAATTTATCTGTAGGTGTAAAAGGACCCTTAGTCAGGCACCAGAACAAATGTATTTGTCTGGCTTGTTGACACTTGTCTATGTTCCTTATGAAATTATTTTAATAATTACAGTTTACACAGGAAAATGGGCTAATATCTGTTTTTAATCCTCTCCCAACTCCTGGACTACATCTTTTCCCATAATTATATGAAATACATATCTAGTTGTTAAAACAATATAATATACAGTCTCTGTATTGCATCATGGCACCTTGGCCAAAAAGGGGTCCTGAACTTATTTCTCCAGACCGGAGACATTTTAACATTAAAAGGACACAGTTTTTCACCTTTTTCAGTGTGCCTGTACTGTAACTGAAGGTAAACTATTAAAACATCCAGATGTAAAAGATATTTTCATTATTTTATATTAAATATTGCAGGTTATATTCATACTCTAGTTCTGAAATTAATGTAGCAGACCAGGTTAGAGTATTTATCTCTAAAGGGAAAAAAAATCACCATATTTACCAATTCCTAGACAATGCAAACTTGGACAGATTCCAATTGTGCCAGATTTATCACAATGTATCAGGCTGACTGATAAATCTGGCGGATGTGAAGACTATCTACTTCAAGGTTAGACCAACTATAAGAATTGAATCCACACCCCTTTGCCTGGGCTCCACACCCTTTAGACCTTCCTGAAAAAATGTTAACAAGAGCTAAAAAAGCATAATAAATGAGGTAGAAGTAATATGACAGCTTTCGCTGAATTTGCACCCTTATGTTAGTGCATTTGCAGTATTCTGGGCCACTTTTTTTAAAACTTTTTTTCACATTTATTTGTTTAAAAAATGCTTACAAATTTGGGAAACTTTTACAGTACTCTCCCAGACATTTCTATGGGGGAAGTGTAAACCAATAGATTTTATTATTTATGTCTCAATATTGTAGACTGCTATTTATTAAAGTACTTGAAACACAAATATTTGCAACATTTTTTTTTTTTTTTAAGTCCATGACCAGATGTTTCCACACACAAAGCCTATGTTTGCTTACATTAGAACATAGGTAAATTTGTATGGTCTCCCGGTTTAAGTGGGTTTCCTTTTACATTTCAAAATCCTCAGTTAACAGGTTTTCTATGACACTGGACATTATGCATGTATTTGTAAGCCCCACTGGCTGCTTAGACACCACATACACCCTTCATTTGACTGGTATTCATTTTGGAAGAAGGCAGTGTTATGGTGCGTTTACACGTAACGATTATCGTACGAATTTGCGTGATAACGATCGAATTCGAACGATAATCGTACGTGTAAACGCAGCGAACGATCATACGACAAACGATACATTGCGCATTTTGATCTTTCAACATGTTATCAAATCGCCGTTCGTCGTTCGCAAAAAATTCGCAAATCGTTCCGTATGAACAGTCGTTCGCCGATTTAACCAATCTGTGAGATAGGCTTAAGCATTCCCAAAACGATCGCACAACGAATTTTCCGTACGATATATCGTACCGTCTAAACGCTGCTCGTTATGAAAAAAAAATCGTTACTCCGACATTGTTAATCGTACGATCGGGCCAATTATCGTTACGTGTAAACGCACCATTATATGGCATGGCTACCATTTCCAGGATAAACACCATCCATGAGTATTCAAGTATGTTCCAGCCATTAAAAATAGAACCATTTACATGTTGCATGCATGTTTACATATTGTTGTCTATGTGTAAGCTTATGCCTACAGCCTTTATTTCCTCTATATGTAGCTTGCAAAAAACAGTTTTTTTGAAAAAAATAAAACAAATAAAATGTGTTTTGTGTCCAAATGGTTTTAGGTTACAATACATGCATAAAATGTTACTTACCAATACAACTGGGTAAGAAAGCTATGTACTGTACATGCCTATAAATGATCCTGCCAAAATGTGAAATGTGTCTGGTGTATACATAGCTATAGCATAAATATTTTTACATATTAGGCTATGTTCACACAACGTAAGTTCCGCGGTAATCACCGCTTCTGTTACAACGGTTACTGCGGTACTTACATTGTGCTGCAGGCTGAGGGAATCCCGGCCGGAGTGTATACACATGGTATACACTCCGGCCGGGATCCCTAGTGGCGCAGCGAGAGACTGATATGTCAGTTGTCTGCGGCTGCTATTCAATAAATAGCGGCCGCAGAAAACCCTGTCAGTGCACACTGTGGAGCATGCGGCTCCGGCCATCCGCTCCATTGCGCCCGCATCAGAACTTGGCGCTAAAGATGATCTTTTCTGAGATCGCCATTTCGTGACCCGGCCGGGTAAGTGAATGGCCGGTCTCATACAGTGTCTGAACATAGCCTTATACAGTATATATGTACACTTTGGGGGAGATTCATCAAACATGGTGTGAAGTGAAACTGGTTCAGTTGCCCCTAGCAACCAATCAGATTCCACCTTTCATCCCTCACAGACTCTTTGGAAAATGAAAGGTGGAATCTGATTGGTTGCTAGGGGCAACTGAGCCAGTTTCACTTTATACCATGTTTGATAAATCTCCCCCTTTATCTCTATATCTTTTTATTATAACTCTGTATACTCCGGCCAGACAACTGCTTTTAGAGCATAGTGGTGGTCTGTAACCTAAGCAATATGTTGTCAACAATGGGAGACAATGAGTGCTGTAATAAATAAACTGGAAACATCCACCTATAAAACATATTTTTGCATTTTATAGAATGCTCCTATGCTTACCTGAGAAAAAAAAGGTTATCATGATTATTTACTAATTTGACTTTTTCTGAAATATCGGTGAAGCCAAAGATATATTTCTGACTTCAGCTCCATATTTTAGTCTTTCACTAAGGCTTGGGCATGAGGCCCTACTTGAACAACAGTAATCATGGGAAAAGTCAACGTTTCCTTGCACATTGCTTGATTAAACATTTAAAAGCAACAGCAAATGTTATCTAATGTCTCTATAGAAAGATATGATAAAAGTACACAAAAATCCAATGAACACAACAGTTGCCTATAATAATATAATAAATAGTAGTAGCGTTGTACAGTGAGATATTACCAAATGTATCCCTTGATGGATCCTTCGTAAGGACAGGTTCCAATGTTGCTATGCCTGCGGACTCATCTTGTGTGCCATCTGATTGTCTTACAACGACTAATGACAAGCCACAAAGCAACATAAATAGAACATTAGAACATTATAATAACTAACGCAAATGGAACAGTAGTAACTTCATAGCAACATCAAACTATTTTAATGTCTGTAACTCAAAACGTTAGTGTGTAAAAGTGCTTTAGCCTTCCCAATTCTTTAAGTACTCAATACACTCCTTACAGTAAGCTGGCTCCAAATATAATTATGTACTGTTAGGTTACCACACACAAATCACACACAAATCAATGTATTGTGTCATGAATCGTAAAGGGAATAAACAGTATGTGACCTAAAAAACAAGATAATAAAGAGCATAAAGTCTCCTGCATCGCAGTGCTATGATTAAAAAACTTAAAAATAATACAACCACAAGCTATTT
The DNA here is from genome assembly GCF_027789765.1 of Dendropsophus ebraccatus. Lineage (NCBI taxonomy): Eukaryota > Metazoa > Chordata > Amphibia > Anura > Hylidae > Dendropsophus > Dendropsophus ebraccatus. The sequence goes on along the minus strand of NC_091458.1, from coordinate 115,550,287 downwards.
ACACCAGGGCCGGATTAAAGGGAGGGCACCAGGGGCACGTGCTCCGGGGCCTCCACCACTTAGGGGCCCCCACCAGCTCGAACCCTAGCAGAAGGGTGCTGCTTACCCAGGATATCAGGCCATGTAATAGGGCCCTAACACAGCGCGCAGAAAGTGCTGTGTTCTCACATTGCGTTATTAACACAAACACAATGTGGGAATACACTTTACTTAGTCCACCCCCCCACCCCCCTCTGCTCCTGTCTCTAGGGCCTGGCATCTTCCCCTGTACTGCAGCCTATAGTGACCTTGTGCATAACAGAGGAGGATGCTGACCCATACAGCCAGGAGTGAGGAGGGGCCTGTGCTAATTCACCTACAGTAAACAGCCATCTGTATAGATCGCGGTATAGTTTATTTTTATTTATTTTTTTTGGGGGGGGGGCGGGGATTGTCGCCCGGGGCCTCCACCAACCAATCCGGCCCTGATTTACACTATGGATACCACTGCATTAATGTTATCCATGATAAAACTATAATCATTTTCTAATCACACTCTACAAAAATCTGGATAAAACGCACAATTAATTATTTCTATAGAAGAGGATTGTATATTCATACAGTATTACCCAAAGTAGCTGTGTGTTCATCTGTGGCAGAAGATTCAACAGGTATATTAGTTACTTGGACAAAAGGATGAGTTACTGTGGGTACAAATAGATATCCAGTTTGTGAATTGCTGCAGTAATTTACTGTTATGGAGAAATTGATAACATACTATATACTAATACATTAGCAAAAACAATAGACAACTTGCATACATGCATGTATTGCATTGTGCCAGGTAAAGAGAATGTTAAAACACAAGGCCAGCTATTATAAGACATGGCAAATTTAAGTGGATTATAGAATATCCTTTACATTATTCAGCCATATGTATTTCAAGCATTCAAGCTAAGTTGAATGTTGGGTTATACTAAGCCGATAGAGAAATAATGCATGAAATGCAGGACAAAATCACAAGCCTAATATAGTGTAAAATGGAAATAATTGTATTGACTTAAGAAAAGCAGCAGGACTTTGATTTCCCTTAGTAAGGATCTATGTGGATGGATGGAATTAAAACATGGCTCGTCTGAGATATTTTGTGCCAATCGGGGAAGAATCAGATGGAATCACAATAATATCACTAAATGTAGTTCTTTGTTTTTGAATTGCTTTCTCCAGCTGAAACAAAGGAGTTATTGATGGATTGAGCGCATTCAGCTTGGTCTGATTGTGGCTGACTTGGAATGCTAAAATGAAGTGTTTGGTTACATTTATTCCGTGCGGTTACAAATGTGTCGTTTAATGGTCCCTCGGATGCATTTCCCTAATTAATATTGTTATAACTGAGCAAGCTGGGCAAAGCAAATTTTTACAGGATTTTTTTTTCTACCACAAACACCAACCCATAGTCCCACACCCAATAAATTTTAAGCAATTCTTATAGCAGACAATTATCCGTAATGTCATTACTACCAGTTATTGTGGTCATCTTAATGTCCTTATATTCAAGGTCCTTTAAAGTTACACATTTTGCAGAACTCTACTCAACATCTGGCCCTTCCAATCTTCACGCAAGCAGAAGGGATGTTTCCAGAAATTCCCCCCTGCTACTATCAAAGGGGTCTTCCCATCTTAAAGAGGATATGGGACTGCCTGCAGGAGATTCACTGCTGCTTGGGTATATGCACACTACGGAATCTGTGTGTAGAACTTCAAGTGGATTCCGCTGCACATCGTTGCACGCCCTGCTTAAAGTTCCGCCCCTGGTCTGCCTCAAAGAATTGACAGACTACATTTGGGAGGGATGATAAATATCCTGGAAAGCTTGATATTGATGGTGCTCTAGCCATAGATAGGAAAAATTATTAAGGGACTATATACTGCTCTAGGCCTCGTTTAAACAGTGTATTTTTTAAATAAATAACGGCCGTTGTCTAATGACACTGCGGCATTACATTAGATTGCATGGATTCACGGCTGTGGTGTATACATACTGTATACACTATGGTCGTGGTTCTTTGCGGCCGCACAAAAAACTGACATGTCTGTTTTGTGCGGCCGCACAAAATAGATTGTGCACACAACGTAAAGTACGGCTCCTGGCCATAATTTACAGCGTGTGCTATGACTAATTGGAGTGTGGGCACACCCAAATCTGCCCGCATTCCAATTAAAATGAAGTGATGTTCACCCGTCCAATAGGTCGGGTGAATATCACAGACAGCGGCCATTGTTTGACACGGCCGTGTCAAACAACAGCTGCTGTTTTGCCATGTGTGAACATGGCCTTACACTGTTAAATGTTACTATTAACATTGGTGTTTGTTGTATCCATGTAATATCCATATCACATTCTCAACAGCACTGCAGATGGACTCTAGTCATTAACTCCTGACGGTTTTAAGCATGTTTAGATGTGCAGCAAAGGACAACTGATGTTATTTGGAAGTTTAGGCATCAGAGCCATATGATGATGAGCTTTACCCTTAAATTGGCACAGGTAATAGCAATAAATAAAAACCAACATATTACTGTGAATTTATAAACCTTGTGGTCATATCCAAGCTTCAGTCACTGCACAGTGTTAGACGGTTCACTTTGTATATTTTTCTGGGTTCACATTTGTTTTACGACCAGTAAACAAGCTTGGGATTTTGAAATAAAGACAACAGTAAAACAGCACTTGCTTTGTAAACTCACTGGCTGCAATGCACGTGGTTAATTTGTAGCCTGAAGCAATACTGAAACGCTAGACAAGGAAAAAGAGCAATTGCCACATGCAGCACAAGTAACGCGTGAGCTGAGCTCACTGGCTGTTGGGCTATTTCAAGATAAACAAAGAAGAGAAGTCATGAGAAAATGGAGAAAATTCATATCAGTGGAATGACAGTTCAGCCATGGTTTCCTAGAAAGGCAAGTATGTAAATTGAGGATAATGGCGATAATCATGGAAGTTATGTTACCCATGGTTGCTCTGACCCATTCTAGGGTACCAGTTGATGAATCTGGAGTGAAAGATTCCACAATGGGTTGGCTCGCAACTGTTACAGAAAATGTGACAACCGATACACAGTAATATTTAGAGAAGATAAAAGGAATACATGTTACTAAAGGAAATACACATTTAAACTTCCTGTAATAAAGAATTTATTAAAAAACAAAAAAAAAATAACCAACAAAATATATTGGATTATGGTCATAAAATACACAAAGACAACATAAATATTTCTTGTTTGTATATAATAGGTAAAAAGTATAGAAGGTTAATGGTAATTAGATTTTTTTTTTAAAATAAAGCCTCAAAGAGTATCTATTACAAAAAAACTTTTGACTTGTTATTAGACATGTGGAAAATTATTCATCCCACTGGGTCTCACTGCTGTGACCCACTGAGGTCAAGAGATATAGCCGGGGAGAGGAGTTACGGCCAGGAAGTGAATGGCATGGCTGCTGTGGTCTTTCCCCGGCTATATCTTCTGATCATTGTCAGCAGTGACACCCGTTGTGATCAATAACTTTTGACATGTTAATGATGTGTCAAAAGTTATATTTCTGAACAGGTACTCTTTAAATGAATAACTAATGAATAATTTTGCTCTTCTGAAAGAACATTTGATACTATTTTAATAGAAAACCTTACCTGGTTTGGGATCTTCAATAGCCGGCTTTTCTGATGGTTTTGAGACTGGAGGAGACTCTGTAGTTTTGATAACTAAAGGAAAAAAAGAAAGAAAGAACCCATAGTAAGAATAATTTTTCTTCAATCTTTTGGGCTATGCAGTTCTTGGATGCATGAGTATTTTTCTACAAAAGAGCAGGATGAACTTATAAATAATAATTACGCCAAGCTCTATCTATAAGAGCTGAAAAGAAACAACTGTCACAAAAAGCAGAACAGTGAGAATGAGAACAACATATCTTGGATTCTGCCAATTTCTCTATATTGGTATTTAAGCCCTTGGACAATTGATGTCCATATCAGTGGTAGTGGGAAAAAGTTTTTGAATGGTAATGACAACAACATGTGTCTTTATTAACCATTTGGTATCCTGCAAGTACAGCATGTGGACAAACAGCCTTGAGCATACCAAGGCCAGCCTTCTTTTAGACCTCTTAAGGACCATCAATACAGTGGTTAATTTTTGGCATTAAGGGTACTTATTGTTACCACCCTGTTACATGGGGATAGCTTAGGGCAGTGTGGGTCTCTTATGCAGGGATCATGGGAGCTTCCTCTCATTATCAGAAATACAAAAATTTCAGTTCCTGGCATCTTAACCCTTTATTTGCTGCATTCAGATTGTTACCAAGACATGTAAGGAGTCTGCACCCTAAGGATACATGTAAGGAGTCTGCACCCTATGGAGACATGTAAGGAGAATGCACCAAAAATGTGTCAAAACATTTCTGTAGTCTATTACTACAAGAGATTGAACTGTCCTGGGCAAGAAGAAAGCAAGATGGTCTCTGAGACCTCAAAAGATTGCTTGCAAGCTCAGGCAACAATCCAACTCCACAAGGGGCAGTTCAGTGGTCTCTGACAGACTCCAGAATGGCCTCAAGCAGAATCACATATGGCTGGGTTCCAGACCCAACTCTAGGCCATGGGCTAGACCCATGTGGTGGGCTGTCTTTTCTGGTCAAGACTGAGCTCAAGAGATTCCACATTTGTTTCTGAGCATAAACATACTGTTGGCTAATTGCTTGGGTGAGAGGAGAGGAAGTATTCCTGAAGATCTGATCCAATTGTGTGTAGCTCAATGTTCTGTCAGGTCAGGCAGACCACTTTTATCTTGATCCAATTAAAATCGTTTTTTTTGTACACATCAGGGGAGAATTATCAAACTGGTGTAAAGTTTGTTTCAGTTGCCCCTAGCAACCTATCGCATTCCACTTTTTATTCCTCACAGATTCTTTGAAAAATGAAAGATGGAATCTGATTGGTTGCCGGGGGGGGGGGGGGGAATTCTACTTTACACCAGTTTGATAAATGTCCCCCTTAGTGACCAAATGCCCACTTCCCGGCTGCCTGGAGGAAAGCATGCACTCCGATGACCTACTGATGATACTGCATCAGTTTCCTTCTAAACTGGCGGCCAAGGACAGTCAAACTTAAAAGTCACCCCATCTTTGCCACCTCTGTTCATATACCCTGTTAAACATACGTACAACAAAGAAATAGGACAAGCACTCCTTCTATTAATACAGAATGGGGAACTGCCAGAAAGATATGCTCCTATTCTAGGGTTCACGGCTGATTATGTACTTCATGGTCATACATTCATTTGAATAAGTAGCACCAACAATTACTTTTCCCTATGTGACCACCCACAACTTTCATTGGCAATAGAAGTTGATTTCTGGGCTTCCCGGCTTCCAGGCCCGCTGAGTCAGCCATACAATAGCTCATAATCATAAATCATAAACAATAAAGCTAGATATTTGCCAGGTTGCACAATGTTTTATATAGGTTGTGTGAAATGATTCTGAAAGAGCAGTAGTGCTTTGTAGAACACACTGGTGTCTTGTGTGGTCCTGGTGATAATAATTGTATATCAGTACACCAAGATTCATCCAGATAGTAATACATTCATCAGATGTTTTAGTGGATAAATCTAACAACAAATACTATGAACTATATCACATTTACAAAAAAAAAATGAGGGAGGAGAATAATGTTCTTTACAAGCAAACTTGTCAGGCAAATTGATTTTAAAATCAATATCTGCTGGGTATGTGATCCAGTTTTGATGACTTTTGCTATTATAACAACAAGCAGACTGGAAAACATGTGGAACGGCTGTATGAGACAATGTTGGCATCACAAACTGGAACAAGCATGTGATAGAATTTATGTCATGGATTCTATTAAAGGAATACTGTCATGGAATTGGTAGCTTCAAGCTATAGAAAAAGCAAAGCCAAGAAAAAAAAAGATCAGTCCTACAGTCTGGCCTCTAAACTATTTAAAAAACTTCAATCTCAAGACTATAATGGGGCAAAAATTTCAGAATTAAGGAGAGGCTGGGGAGTCAATTGCACTCCCTTTCTCCCGCCTGTATTTTTGTATCGCAGTGGGTCACAGCAGTGCATTCAGTAACTTTTGACATACCTGATGATATGTAAAGGTTGTTTATAAGGAAAGTAACTCTTTAAAGTGACACTGTTACCCCCTTTCTGTATGAGGACATCTCTACACAGCTGTAAAGCCTAAACTCTGCAGTTTTCATACCTTACTTTATTATAGATTTTCAGGTGCTTGGTCCAGTGGAAAAATGCTTTTTATTGTTGGTGGATTGTGGCACCATCTGTGACGTCATTGCCCTATAGGCTCCACCCCCCTCTGTGGCCATTGGAAAGGGCCGACCTAGAGGTCTAGGCCCCACCCCCTCTAGGTCAGCCCATTCCAATGGCCACCGAGGGGGTGGGGTCTAGAAACTTATGATGTCACAGAGGGGTGGGGCATACAGTGGTGATGTGGGTGGGGCCAAGTGGCACTACGAGTGTGAAGCCCTGCCCAGGTGCACAAACCACCAACAATAAAAAGCATTTTTTGTTGGACCAAGCACCAAGAAATCTATAATAAAGTAAGTTATAATTTAAAATTTAGGCTTTGCAGCTGTGTAGAGAAGTCCACATCCACAAAGGGAGCGACAGTTTCTCTTCTGTTTCTCTTCAACAGCAGCTGCAGAGAATCTGCCTGTAGATTTACTGTAGGTTTACTGTTAAACCCTCATAAAAGGGGAGCAAAGTGGTGTATGAAAGTTTGTGAACCCTTCTATATTTCTTCTTGAATTTCACCTAAAACCACATCAGATTTTCACATAGGTCCTTTATTTATTGTCATTTATTTATTGAGGAAAATGATCCAATATCACATACTGTAAGTGGCAAAAATAAGTGAACCTTTACTTTCAGTATCTGGCATGAGAGCTTGGTTCAGCCATTACTGCATCTAAACATTTTAGATAACTGTTGCTGGTTGCAGGTCCTACTACAACATCTCTGTTGGATTGAGCTCAGGAGATTGAATGTCACAAAAGAAAATAGGTCTATACTGATACATTTTGTAAAATTAAACACATTTCCGATGTACAAGCATTTCCTATTTTTTTTTGCTTGAAAGATATAGACTGAGTAATCCCCCTATGTGCTGTTATGTTTCATAATCTGTTGTCCTTTGTTATGGCCCACCAGACATCCACTTTCTAGTCTCGCATATGCTCAGTTCAATTGTCACATGCTCTGTCTTATTAAAGGAGAAGTCCAGTGAAAAATTTTAGTAAAATATTGTCTTGATGCAGTAGTAAGTGCAGGGAAAAAGCACTTTATGTGCATTTCCCATAATAAGTGTATATTGGTGATTTGTATAACTTTTGAAGGGGCAATAAAATACTTTATTAAAATTTTTTACCGGACTACTCCTTTAAGGCAGTTGGTTTTCACTTCACATGCAAGCAAGGGGGGATTGTGGGAAAGTGTCTGCATTGTCGCATGGGAACCGCAGGGTCACAGTTCAGAGAGCATGGGGAAGAAAAATGGTACAGTGATGTGGGCTACTTTTCAAAAAACAGAAACATTTGTTCTCCTTTACATATATGTATGTGGTGCACATCTGTTTATACCTTCTTTGCTTTGTGACACCCCCATTAGGCTATATTTATTATATGCCTGTTTGTACAACAAGGACAGCAAAGAGTACAATGAAATTAGGATCATGTGAGCATGTTGTGTATGAATAGATGATGGACTTTTAGACTGATTTCTTCTAGTCAACCCTGCGAACCCATCTTTTCCGTAAGTATAAAGAGGTGAAATAACATAAATAAGTAAATGCACATTAACAATAGTCTTATTGTGCTATTTTTAGAACCTAAAACCATCAAAGAGAACAGAGTTTCCCTTTAGCTTAGGCTCTAGTATATCACATTCCAAAGTAAGCAACAACCTACTTGATGAATTAATGACGCAGATCTAAATGTCAACACCCTCGACTTTGGTTATTTTCACCCTGGCTACTGCACATATGTATTATGCGTAAAATACACAGTGTGACAGTTATGTCTTATGAATTGGTATAACAAAAGAATAACAGATGAATTCAGCTACAAAGCTAGCATTGTCTTAGAAAAGAATAGCAATGTGTAGGCTTTCAAAGCAATGGAAATATGTTAATTAGCAGCCCTCACATCTGATGACCACTAGACTGCACGTTCACTTTGTATTGAAGAAAAACGATGTTAAACAAACCAAGAGCAGTGGACATCTTCCTCATTTAGATGCTACCCGAACATAAACATGGTGTACAATGCATATACTTCAAATTGTATTTTGTAAATATCAAATCTATTAAGGGGGCTTTCCAATTTAAACATATTTGTCCCCTATCCACAGGATAGGGAACAATTATGAGATTTTTATTTTTTTTGTGGGGGGGGGGGAGGGGCGGTGGTGGTTGACCTCCATGCCCCCCGGGGATCTCTAGATCGGCGCCCCCAGCTGCCTTGTTATGAATGGAGCCCTAGGTAAGCATTTGACCCGCAGCTCCATTCATCCTCTGTGGAGTCACTAGAGCTATCCACAGAATACAATACTTAGCTTTTCCAGCAGAATGAATGAAGCTGCGGATTACACGCTAACTTGTGGCTCCATTCATAACAAAGGAGCTGAGGTGCCAATCTAGATATTGGGGGGGGGGGGGGGGGCACGGAGGTCATACCCTCCACAATCTCATACCTGTAGAAAGGGGACAAGTAATTTCAAATCGTGAAACCCTTTAGGGTGCCTTCACACCTACCGGATCCGCAGCAGATTTCCAGTCCCATTCGTGTCTATAGAGCACATACTCGCAGCGAGATTGACATCCCGCTTTGAGTATGTGCTTTAACCCCCTTTTGCCTGCAGCCCTGTCGCCGAGATCATACATTACCTGCTCTGGCAACACGGCTGCATGTCAGGCCTGACATGCAGTCGCCAAAGCAGGTAATGTATGATCTCGGTGGCGGGGCTGCGGGGCTAGAGGCGGCGGGGCTGCGGGCAACAGGGTGTTAAAGCACATACTCAATACGGGATGTCAATCCCGCTGCGAGTATGTGCTCTATAGAAATGAATGAGACTGGATCTGCAGCGGATCTCGCTGCTAATCCGCAGCATGAGATCTGCTGCTAATCCGGTAGGTGTGAAGGCACCCTTAATATTTTTTAGTATTATTATTGAGTGGTTGATTCTGGGGCATGAACAGTACAGGAAAGGGCAGTAGGGACTAAATGCCACTCTACTGCCCTTGTCTGGCCAACCAAAGATGTAGGCTGTGACAAAGCTATGGGCCAAACAACAACTCAAACAGCTGTCAGTGGATGGATACCTGGCTGGTATTTCCCTGGTCATATCATCAGACTCGTAATCGAGTTGGATAGTGACTGAAGGGGTCACTTAATATGGTGGATTTGGTGGTCTCTAAAAATTGATATAGTGGTCTCATACTCTTCATAGTGACATAGAGATCCCACACTTCTGATATTGATATAGTGGTCCCTTACCTGTTATACTGACAGAGATCCCCACACCCCTGATATTGATATAGTGGTCCCTTACCCTTTATAGTGACACAGAGATCTCTGCACCCCTGATATTGATATAGTGGTCCCTTACCCTTTATAGTGACACAGAGATCTCTGCACCCCTGATATTGATATAGTGGTCTCTTACCCTTTATACTGACATAGCGATCCCCACACCTCTGATATTGATATAGTGGTCTCTAACCCTTTATAGTGACATAGAGATCCCCACACCCCTGATATTGATATAGTGGTCTCTTACCCTTTATAGTGACATAGCGATCCCCACACCTCTGATATTGATATAGTGGTCTCTAACCCTTTATAGTGACATAGAGATCCCCACACCCCTGATATTGATATAGTGGTCTCTTACCCTTTATAGTGACATAGAGATCCCCACACCTCTGATATTGATATAGTGGTCTCTAACCCTTTATACTGACATAGAGATCTCTGCACCCCTGATATTGATATAGTGGTCCCTTACCCTTTATAGTGACATAGAGATCCCCACACCTCTGATATTGATATAGTGGTCCCTTACCCTTTATAGTGACATAGAGATCCCACACCTCTGATATTGATATAGTGGTCTCTAACTCTTTATACTGACATAGAGATCTCTGCACCCCTGATATCGATATAGAGGTCCTTTACCCTTTATACTGACAGAGATCCCCACACCTCTGATATTGATATAGTGGTCCCTTACCCTTTATAGTGACATAGAGATCCCACACCTCTGATATTGATATAGTGGTCTCTAACCCTTTATACTGACATAGAGATCTCTGCACCCCTGATATCGATATAGAGGTCCCTTACCCTTTATACTGACAGAGATCCCCACACCTCTGATATTGATATAGTGGTCCCTTACCCTTTATACTGACAGAGATCCCCACACCTCTGATATTGATATAGTGGTCCCTTACCCTTTATACTGACATAGAGATCCCACACCTCTGATATTGATATAGTGGTCTCTAACTCTTTATACTGACAGAGATCCCCACACCTCTGATATTGATATAGTGGTCTCTAACCCTTTATACCAGGGGTGGGGAACCTCCCGCAGCTCCCCTGTGATGTGCGCTGCTCTGGAGGAGGAAGGAGCCGGCATACACAGCATCCTCCGGTGTCTGTGACAGCTGCCGGACACAGGAGGATGCTGTCTGTGCCGGCTTCTTCCCCAGCAGAGCGGCGCGTGTCTTCAGTCTCCTACGTCATTTCATCGTGCGCCGCCTGCAGGAGAAAGACCAGCACAGAGGACCTGGGACAGAGGAGGACATGGGCAATGTGGGAACGGAGGTAATGTGAGTGGGATGTTTATTTTTTTTATTTGGGGGTTAACTAGGCCACCAGGGACATGCCTGATGGGAGTTAACTAGGCCACCAGGGACATGCCTGATGGGGGTTAACTAGGCCACCAGGGACATGTCTGATGGGGGTTAACTAGGCCACCAGGGACATGCCTGATGGGGGTTAACTAGGCCACCAGGGACATGCCTGATGGGGGTTAACTAGGCCACCAGGGACATGCCTGATGGGGGTTAACTAGGCCACCAGGGACATGCCTGATGGGGGTTAACTAGGCCACCAGGGACATGCCTGATGGGGGTTAACTAGGCTACCAGGGACATGCCTGATGGGGGTTAACTAGGCCACCAGGGACATGCCTGATGGAGGTTAACTAGGCCACCAGGGACATGCCTGATGGGGGTTAACTAGGCCACCTGGGACATGACTGATGGGGGTTAACTAGGCTACCAGGGACATGACTGATGGGGGTAAACTAGGCCACCAGGGACATGCCTGATGGGGGTTAACTAGGCCACCAGGGACATGCCTGATGGGGGTTAACTAGGCCACCTGGGACATGACTGATGGGGGTTAACTAGGCTACCAGGGACATGACTGATGGGGGTTAACTAGGCCACCAGGGACATGCCTGATGGGGGTTAACTAGGCAACAAAGGAACATGCCTGATGGGGGTTAACTAGGCCACCAGGGACATGCCTGATGGGGGTTAACTAGGCCACCAGGGACATGCCTGATGGGGGTTAACTAGGCCACCAGGGACATGCCTGATGGGGGTTAACTAGGCTACCAGGGACATGCCTGATAGGGGTTAACTAGGCCACCAGGGACATGCCTGATTGAGGTTAACTAGGCCACCAGGGACATGCCTGATGGGGGTTAACTAGGCCACCTGGGACATGACTGATGGGGGTTAACTAGGCTACCAGGGACATGACTGATGGGGGTTAACTAGGCCTACCAGAGGCATCACTGGGGGGGTTAACTAGGCTACCTGGGACATGACTTGGGGGTTAACTAGACTACAAGGGGCATCACTGGGGGGTTAACTACAATAGCAGGGGAACTAGGGGAACAATACTTTGCCTTGCCCTGGGTGCTGCAAACCCACGCTACTAACTGCCGCACACGGTATGCGGCCCTCGAATGATTTTAATAATGCCCAACCGTCCCTAGACATGGAAAAGGTTCCCCACCCCTGCTTTATACTGACATAGCGATCCCCACACCTCTGATATTGATATAGTGGTCCCTTACCCTTTATAGTGACATAGAGATCCCCACACCTCTGATATTGATACAGTGGTCCCTTACCCTTTATAGTGACATAGCAATCCCCACACCTCTGATATTGATATAGTGATCCCTTACCCTTTATAGTGACATAGCAATCCCCACACCTCTGATATAGATATAGTGGTCCCTTACCCTTTATACTGACATAGCGATCCCCACACCTCTGATATTGATATAGTGATCCCTTACCCTTTATACTGACAGCGATCCCCACACCTCTGATATTGATATAGTGATCCCTTACCCTTTATACTGACATAGCGATCTCGAGACCCCTGATATTGATATAGATCCATACAGTTTGCTGAGTAATACTGAGATCAACTATCGTTGTGTAAAGATTTTCCTTCAGACAAATAACATTTTCCTTTTATGATTAAAAAAAAATTGGAGATTTATGGAACAATGATTTCAGCACATCTGAAGGAAATTATAACAGCAGGTCGTTCATGTTCTATGATATTTTTACTTTAGAACAAGGCTATTATTGAAAAGAAGAGAAAGCCAGTTAATAGAAGAAAGTACCTAAAACTATGCCAGAACCCTCACAGCTGCGGAGAGGTTGTATAATAAATCTCATCACTGAAATGCGGCCATCTTGGAGCATCTCCAGCTCAGCGCTGTCTTCTCCCAGCAAGTGCTAAGTAAACAATTAGTATCCTTCAATCTTCCTTGTCATAACTCTGGTAATTTAATATCATTCATTCACAAGATTTCCACACCTGCTGTGAGACTTGTCTCCCAATGTAGACTAAAAGGTTTACCAGACGTTATAAGGCAGTCACTGACAATGTCTTCTTATGTCGCTCAGTCACTTTATTAACCTCTTCAGTATAGGCTTATTTTGGGCCTTAAAGGGGGAGTCTGGAGATCTTTTTTAATCAATAGGTGTCAGAAATAACTTCTATTTAAAAAAAAACCTCAAGCCTTTCAGTACTTATAAGCTGCTGTATGTCCTGCTTTAAGTAGAGTTTTCTTTCCAGTCTGACACAGTGCTCCCTGCTGCCATCTCTGTCCATGTTAGGGATTATCCAGAGCAGTAGCAAATGCCTTTTGAAAACCGTTTTTGCTCTGGACAGCTCCTGTCATGGACAGAGGTGGCAGCAGAGAGCACCATGTCAGAATGGAAAGAGTACGCCACTCCCTGCAGGACATAAAGCAGTGGATAAGTACTGGAAGACTGTTAAAAATAAGTAATTTACAAATCTGTATAACTCTCTGACATCAGTTCATTTAAAAACACATTTTTTTTCTTTGGATCACCCCTTTAAGCCATTGCCATTGTGCAGAAAGGGTCAGGTGGGTGAGTGTAATCTGAGGAACAGGTCACGATACATGGGTTAGCAACAGAATAGTAATAACAGGAACACAATTTTTCTAGGAACCTGAGGATCCAACAATAATAAGATAAGAAAGAACAGGTGAAGAAACTTTATAGGCACAGGATTGGTAAAGGCAAAAATAGGAAGAGACACGCTGGCCCGTTAAATACTTGTCAAGCAGTCATGCATGCAATCTAGCTGGAAGCTGGAAGGAAGCTGCAGATGCTAGGAGAAGTGAGGACACCAGTGGACCATTGGAGTGGGTAGGACCCACCCCAATTGGAGCAGGGTAGCCAGGACCTGGAACAGGACAGCAAACACTCTACTCTGCAATGCCATATATATTACCAGTCCATGTCAGGTACCGTTTATCTATACGATGTTTAATATCTTAACCCATACTTACACCACAATGTTTTACATTTCTCATGGAAGTCTGAATATGCAAGGTCTATAATAATCAACTAGAAGCCTGTGTACCAGGATACAGTGTATCACCAGACATGGCTATAGCCAAGCAAGTCTATAGACTAGATAATTCTCACTGCATTGCTTCAAGGAGAAGACATATAATAAAGTGTCCTTATTTTATAGCTTAGCCTATACTTACCACATTAGCTCACCCAAGGCAACATTTATCATATCGGTATGATAACATTCTAAGTTAAGCCACAAGGTAAAATTAAAAAAAATCTATATCTCTTAATGTTTTAATAAGTAAGGCTGGGTTCACACTACATATATTTCAGTCAGTATTGTGGTCCTCATATTGCAACCAAAACCAGGAGTGGATTGAAAACACAGAAAGGATCTGTTCACACAATGTTGTAATTGAGTGGCTGGCCGCCATATAATGGCAAATATTTGCTGTTATTTTAAAACAACGGCTGTTATATTGAAATAATGGCCGTTATTTACCGTTATATGGCGGCCATCCACTCAATTTCATCATTGTGTGAACAGATCCTTTCTGTGTTTTTAATCTACTCCTGGTTTTGGTTGCAATATGAGGACCACAATAGTGACTGAAATATACGTAGTGTGAACCCAGCCTGTCACTGGACAGTATGTCAAACCTAGCCAGTGTATTGAGACCCAACCTGTCACTGTTAAGGCAACAGATTTACCTGAGGCACCTAAAAGACCTCCAGTCCGGGTACATCTACTTACAAAATCCATTTGTATAAAGCAAATACCTGTGTGGTTTGTCCTGCTCCTGACCTACTTTGTACTAAATAACTTCAAGTATAAAAATCCAGTCTCTTTTTTCTGTGTTTGTGAATATTAGAATATTGCCAAAATGTGTCCCTGCACCAACATGCATTGGTTTTAAGCAATTTTATTTAAAAAATGAGGTGATTTGGTCTCCTCGGAGTAGGACTACTGCCCTCTGCTCTGGAAGGCCTACTCTTTTTAATGAATATTACAGTATGTCTGCAGAGTACTGTATGAATATTCATAAGAATGGGCCAGCCGGGGTTTATAAGTGCTCTAAGGGTGCTAGACCCACCCCCAGTGCACCAAACCGCCTATTTAGCATATGGATTAAATTACAAAGTCTGCGAAAATGGGGCTGAGGATGCTGATAGCTTTCTTTTAATATTTTGTGGCCTTATTGTTCATTAATGGTGCGTTCACACCTACAGGATCTGCAGCTGATTTTCTGCAGCAGATTTCATTTAAATAACTGAACACAGCATCAAATCTGCTGCAGATCTGCTGCAGATCCTGTAGGTGTGAACGCACCCTAAAAGTGTTTTCTTATTGAGGAGATTTATCAAACCTTGTGCAATGAAACTGTGAAGTATTGTCCATATCAATCAATCAGATAGATTCTTTCATTTTTAAAAAGGCCTCTTAAAAGGAAATCTTAATTCTTATTGGTTGCAATTGTTCCACTGTTACTTTGGATAAAGTTTGAAACAAATTCTAATCATTGACTTCATATTTGGTTGTGCACATTTATACATGTCTTGGTTATTTTTTTCTTTTGGTCTTTTTTTGCTTCTTACTAGGGATGGTCCGAACCGAGTTCGGTTCGGGTTCGTACGAACCCGAACCCTCGGTAATGATTCCCGCTGTCTGCCCGCTCTGTGCAGCGGGAGGACCTCCTGGAAAACTGGGATACAGCCATAGCCATAGGCTGTATCCCAGTTTTCCAGGCGTTCCTCCTGCTGTATCCGCCCGCTCATACGAACCCGAACCTCGACAGGTTCGGACCATCCCTACTTCTTACTAAGCTATATAACGTGTCTCTTGTCTCATGATGTGCAAAATTTTTCTAAAACATAACATTTGTATGTTTTTCGTATAAATTGAGCCAGAAGGGATAATCTTTCCTGATGAATTTACAACTAAGTTATTTGAACTTTAAAGACTTGACAAGAGATCTACAGTACAATGAAAGTGGTGGAAAGGTACGTAAAGAAGGTTTACCTGGCTTTGGTTTTGGCGTTGCTATTCTTGTTGTAGTTGTTGCTATATATGGATTCTTTATTTCATCCCTGTGGACTAAGCACAAAATCATGTAAATGGAAATGCAGCCGCCTAAATCCACACAAACCCCAATACATAACAAATAACATTGACATACCATTATAATAGAACAGGACATGGATATCCCACTATAATAGAAGGTTTATCCATGAATAACTCAGTTCAATCATTGTAGGCTTATTTATTTCATTGTACAAAGTACACTTAGTTCCATGTTGCCTGCAGGGTTCCTATCCCTGCATATTTTAGAAAGTGTTTGTTTAATATACAAGAGCCAACAATGGTTTTAAGACTATAATATAGTAATAGTTTGCATGAATTTAAGGACTAAAAGTAACTAAATAAAAATCAGTAGGGATTTGTATATTATATTAATTATAATACTAGTAATTATTTGAATGTTACGTATTAGTAAGGTTTAAGTCTGAATTAGATAAAGACTTGTTGCATGTAATGCATAGACATTAAGATACTTGCATAGGTACTTTCTCTAGGTGCGGAGTTTGTGCACTTTCTTCCTTTTTAGTATAGTCCTGTAATGTCACTAAATGACTATTTGGGTCGCTGCTCTTCTTGGCTACAGAAGTGTAAGCTTTCATAGGGATAACATGAACAATTGTCTATTACGTGTCTTATGTTAAGCAAGGTTGAGAAGTAATAATATAATATACACATACAGTACAAAACTATTTGGCAAATACTTCTAAGCCGGTTTATATACAAGAACATTTACAACTGGGAAGGGCCAACTCCTGCATTATTTCTATAAATCTCTTTTACTTTCAAACACTCTACTTTGTAAACGTTTGTGGAGTGAACTATGTGATGTATAGACAACCACATACACCAATTTGCTGAGGACATGGCTTCAATAAACTTGAATGTTGCATCTGTCCACACTTATAACCTTCAGCATCAGCTGCCCTATTAAGGCATATATAGCATGCAGTGCTAGTCATACTGAGCCAGGCCTCCCTCAATGTCTATTGTAATGCATTAGAATAGACAATACACTTGTAGTGTTGAAATGTCTTTGTCAGTAGCACTGCAGTCACGCACAGTAAGGCTATGTTCACACTACATAAAAGTATGGCCGCGGACGGGATCCCGCGCGGCGCAAATATCTGACATGTCAGTTTTCTGCGGCCTCACTTCATTGAATTGCGGCCGTAGGAAACCCTGTCAGTTCACACAATGAAGCGAACGGCTTGCTCAATTGTGTGCTGTGGGAGGTTCTGATGCAGGCGCTTGCTGATGGGCCCACATTAGAACCCTGCGGACGGAAAGATCATCCGGACGGTACTTAAGTACTGGCCGGGATGATCCAGGCAGAGACCGGCCTATCTAATACGACGTGTGAACATAACCTAAAGCAGTGTGAGGAGTGATTGACAGTTATCATTGCTCGCCCAGGTTCACAGTGCCACAACTGCAATGTTACCATCACAGGCTGCTTCCTCACCTCTAATGTCTATACTAATGCTAATATGCATTAGAATAGACATTGGGGATGGGGAGGGGGCTCAGTATCACTAACAATGCATGCAGCAGTGATAGCAATATAGCTGTGCTAGGACAAGAGCATGAGCAGCCCTGCAGTTCCCTATACAGTCATTGGTGATGGTAGAGGAGCCTTGTCACCCCTTACTGCTGCCAGGCAATGTAAATGTATATATTAAAAACAGTTATATGACAAAGTTATATAATGTTGTGAAAGCAATTTAAAAAAAAAAATCACTTTTATTCACCAGAATATCCTTTTAACTGTTGATTTGCCTCTGGGCTTGTTTATTCATATTCAGAGATTTAATCTATGCAAAACTAGCTTGCAGCACCAGTTAGTAAAGCAATCCTGAAGTCTTTTTCTGGGGATCTCTGGGACACTAAAGGCCCTATTCCATGGAACGATTATCGTCTGTATTCGGATGATATCGGCCGCTACGAACGATAATCGTCCCGTGGAATAGAGTGCAACGATCAGCCGACATCGTTCATGTCGGCTGATCGTTGCAGTCGCTTGTTTTTCAACAAGTTGATAAACTAGCGTCTGTTATAGCAGCGATCTGCTGGCGTCGCTCCGTTGAATAGGAACGTCGGCAGCAGACGCTGCTATATCCTATGGGCTGCCCGGACGATCAGTGATCACCCAGGCAGCCCCCCCGCAGGTCCCCGCCGCCCCCTCCCGCACTCACCCCCTCGCTGCAGCCGCGTTGAATAGCGGTGGCAGCGAGCGGGGAACGAGGAGCAAACGAGCGCTGAGAGTGCTCGTTTGCTCCTCTGACGACCCGTGTAATAGGCCCTTTAGTGTACACCAACAGAATGGAAATTCCATAAATGTTATTTAAAGGGGTAGTGCGGCGGTAAAGAATTATTTACAGAATAACACACATTACAAAGTTATACAACTTTGTAATGTATGTTATGTCTGTGCATGGCCCCCTTCCCCGTGTCCCACCACCCCCACCCGTGTACCCGGAAGTGTGGTGCGCTATACATACCTGTCACGTGCCGACTCGTCTCCGATCTTCAGTCAGCGATGTCGTCTTTGGACGGCCGGGCCGAATCCCTCCGACCGTCCTGAGTGCCGGCCGCCCTCTGCCACGTCATCTGCTGCTCAGCCACGATTGGCTGAGCATAACTATGCTCAGCCAATTGCGGTTGAGCATCTGATGGCGCTGAAGAGGGCGGCCGGCACTCAGGACGGTCGGAGGGATTCGGCTTAATACATTATAGTGGCACGGTCCATTTTTTTAAATGTTGCCCACTTATTGTGATCTGCTCCAGTTTCTATATGAGCACTTCAGCCCGCTCTTTGCTGTGGAAGCAGGCCCGACACCCTCAATGTACTGATATCCCTTCCCCTCGGAGATGCAGCCAGAGTTGATGGAGGTGCGTCACCCAGGGCACTTCAGCCTGCATAAAGCGGGCTGAAGTGCACATAAAGAAACTGGGCAGCGTTTCCAAAAATGAACTGGGCCACCAGGATGTACGTGCTGCTGCCGACCAGATAGTATAAAAAAAATGTTTTGAGCAAGCCAACCTATACATTCGCTTCTATGCCTCTTCTATGAAGTATATCTTAGAGAACAAGGCTTCGAACTTGCTTTGCATAGTAAATTTCAATTAACAAAATCCTAAAAAAATCTGGACATTCTTTTCCAAGGTCTATAATTAACAGTGTCCCAAAGCGCTCCTTCGAACCTTTAGTTTCCTCATGATCTTTAGAGATTTATACATTTCCTGGTCTTTTAATCTAGTGTGTAAGGTAACCAAACATGTTTTATATGTAATTTTATCTCTTACATTATGATTTAAGCTTTGTGTAACTAAGGGTTATGTAAGTGTGTAATGTACACCTTTGTACATAAAAAGAAAAAAAGGAAACACATTGGCGCTGCATGTGCAGGCGGATTAACCCTGTGAGATGTGTATGTGTAAATTCACACAAATGCACACTCACCTTGTTAGGTCGTACGTATTAGGCACGACTCTAATGTAGGCTTGTAGGTATATAAGGAGGGCTGCTGCCTTCCACCTTCCGATATCCCTGGATGTGGGATCAGGACTGAAATCCAAATGACCTTGCAACAATGGTGGATTCCTTGGCGCTCAAACCTCCAGGCACAGTCACTCCACTTCAATCAAGATGCAGAGATTTCCAGTATTTTTGCCAACCAGATGTGTTCTTTATTGCTACGCGTTTCAAGGGTTAACCACCCTCTTCATCAGGCATCTGATGAAGAGGGTGGTTAACCCTTGAAACGCATAGCAATAAAGAACACATCTGGTTGGCAAAAATACTGGAAATCTCTGCATCTTGATTGAAGTGGAGTGACTGTGCCTGGAGGTTTGAGCGCCAAAGAATCCACCATTGTTGTAATGTACACCTTTGTAAGCAGAGGATTTGTAAGACATTTACAGCAAAGTATGTGGTTAATATAGGAGAAGTCTGATGGAAGCGTGCATTGTAATTTTGTGTAAGTGAATATTAAAGAATCTTGTTTTCATTTCACTTTTGGTACGATGCCAAATTTATGTATATTTTTTACATTTCAAAAAAAGTTATCATCATTTTAAACATTGAAAACATAGAGGGAGATTTCTCAAACTGGTGTACAGTAGAATTGTCTTAGTTGCCCCTAGCAACCAATCAGATTCCATCTTTCATTTTCGGAAGAGTCTGTGAGTAATGAAAAGTGGAATCTGACTGGTTGCTAGGGGCAACTAAGACAATATTACTGTACACCAGTTAGAGAAATCTCCCCCACAGTATTTAAACACAAACATTAAAATCAATAAATACCTGGACTCTTTCCAGTCGGCGGAGGTGTGGATTTAGTCAGATTATGAAATCCTGGAAAAAGAAATGTATTAGAAGTGTATTAGATAATTATTGAGTGGCGTACAGTGTATAAATGATGGATTTAATATTATATTTTAAATGGATTATATTTTATAGACATATGGGGCCAACAAAAATATGTATTTTTTCACATTAAATTAAACCCCTTAATGACATAGGAAATGTAATTTTTGTTTTTTCACCCCTCCTTGGGCTATGTTCCCACAATGTTTTTTTATTGTCCATTTATCATTTTTTAAAATGACTTCCGTCACGGTGAAAAAAATAAAAAATAAAAAATAACGTCCGTGCAGACAACACCTATAATTTTTTACACTGTCTGCCTTGGACGTCCATCATTCCATTGACTTCAATGCATTCAATTGAAATCTATTAAATCGTGGCAACAACACACGTCGAAAATAATTCTCATGAACATTATTTGATGTCCTCGCAGACCACGTCCCTCATTCAATACATTGTGTGCAAATGACATCCGTTATCCTATGGACTTCAATGCAATTCATTGAAGTGAATTAAAATTATGCAATAATGGACTTTTTCTTTAAAACAAAAAGTGGATGCCTTTTCCCTTTTTTTATTTTACGTAGGCTAGATTCACACATATCGTATCCCCAGCGGATTTCACGCTGTAAGTTTGCAGAGAAATACGCTGCGGATACCAAACTGTCATATTCAGTGAGATTACCTACTCGCAGAGAGATTGTCATCCCGCTGTGAGTATGTAAATGCCGGCCCCCTTAACCCCCTGCCGCCTGGAGCATACTTTATCCTTTACTTTAGAGTCTGGGTGTTCACACAACATTTTTTCATCTCTGTTTAAAATGACATCCATCATTTTGAGTTTAAAGTGACGTCTGTCATTTTGATGTCTGGGCTCCTGCCAGTGCAATGACAGCTGTTGGTCAGGTGGTCTAATTGGCCATCATTGGCCATCATTCTATTGAATTCAATGCATTCCATTGTAGTCAGTTAAATTGTGGCGGACGTCTTTTTAAATACACCTGACACCTTTCCCCTTTTTTGATGTTGTGTGAACACAGCCTCAAAGTGCTTCCTTTTTAGCTAGTTTTTACTCAATATAATGCAATTAAAACTTAGATTTTTTTTTATCAATCACTTAATAGACTGTCATCTTGATTGTTTGAAAGAACACTCAATGTACAGCTCTATTCTTGGTATGTAATAATTATACTTGTATATTGATGTGTTTTTTTCTTTTTGTATAAGTTTGCGTAAATTTTGGTGTTGAATAGTTGTTTCATTTATGCCTAAAACTCTGCTACTTGAGACATTTACCTTGCTTCACCTTGGTTACTGGAACAAATGCCTTTGTGTCTTCAGTAGCATACTGTAAATATGAAAAAAATACATTCATCATAAAATTAAAAAAAAGAAAGTTACAAGAATTGTAAACGGAATTCAGAGAACAAATGACATGGAGGTCAAACTGACAAAGGAAGAATAGGAACATTGGCTGAAAAGATAATTTACTAAATTAATTAAACAATTTACTAGTTATTAACATAATTTAAGTTAACTGAAATATGGTTAATGAGCCTATGTACTAGAGACATTCAGCTGTATTATTCCTTTATTAACCCCTTCAATACAGAGCCCTTTGATGCACAAAAGTCTGGGTCAAAATAATGCAATGTTCCTCCCCGCCTTCTAAGAGCGATAGCGCTTTTATTTTTCCACCTACAGGGATGGGTGGAAAGTCATTTTTTGCGCCATGATCTCTAGTTTTTATTAATATCATATTGGTGTAACAGAAAAATTTTGATTGTTTTTTATAATTTTTATTGTGATATATCATTTAATAAAATCAGCAATCCTGGTGCATTTTTCCCCCTAGGTTACGCCATTCACCGCACGGGAACAAAAATGTAATATTTTAATAGATTGGACAATTCCGCATGCTACGATATGTAATATATTTATTTATTTATATTTATATTTTTTATAATGGGTAAGGGGGTCTTTTAAACTTTTTATTACAACTTGTATGAAACTTTTTTTTATTACACTTTTTTTACACTTTTACTCACTGTAAAAGATGCAATCATTAGATTGCATATACAGTGTTATCGGCGATCTATGTATAGAGCCTGCCTGAGAGCAGACTCTATACATGGATCGACAAACCGACAGGAAGGAGGTAAGGAGCTTACCCCCACCTGTCAGCACACGCGATCGGGACCCCAACAGCACGGCTGCGGGGGTCCCAATCACTCAGTGACAGATGCTTGATCTGTCACTGAGCACTTTAAACGCCGTGATCGCTGTAGATCACGGCGTTTAAGAGGTTAGTGAGAGTCAGCTGCGGGATCGCAGCTGACTCACATTACCTCCGGCCCTGGATTCAGTGATGTGAGCAGGATCGCTCTCCCTGCAGCGCTCCCGCTCACATCAATAACCCTGTCAGTCAGGAACATATATACATTCCTACTGCACGGGGTATGTGCATTAGGAACGTATATATACAGATTTCTAAAGTGAAGGGGTTAAATACCAACATCTAATTCTACAGCATTTTATAAAGGACAATGTTGGGGTAGCACATTGTAGATGTGTATATTTCACATGCAATAATTCAAGAGGCAGGATTGAAAAAATACTTATTTTCATCTGGCTTTAATGCACTATATTTACATGATATGATATTTGCACAATTATTTATGGCTCCTTTCCTTTGTAAAAAAAGGAAAAGGTGATAATGGTCATGAATAATTCCAGAACTGTACCAATTCATTATAATGATCCCTACTAAAACAAAATGTTCCTAAGAGCGTGACATAGATAAAGTATGATGTGACTTTTTGGGATGATCATAATCACTGACCTACGTGTTGTCTAAAAATTTCAACTATAACACAACTTGAAGCACTGCATTTCCCCATGGAAAGTCCATTAAAAACCTGTTCCCAATTAACTGCAGATTTCCACACTATATTATTTCATGTAGCAAACAAAAACAGATAGAGTTAGTAGACAGGCTGCTCATATCATTAGATAGTTTATCTAAATTACAATAGTCATTTCTGACTTTGGTTAGAGTAAGGGTTAGTACAGTTCATAGAAAACCTAGTTATGCTGCTAGTATACCCAAACAAGCCAATAATAAAGCGGAAACTAAATCCTATCATCATTCACTGGAAAGATTAACTTTGATATGCAAGACTGGCGTGGTAGGAGACGCGGTGCTTTCCAGCTCTGCACTTAGTAACACAAGAGACAGGAATTTAAACTAGCCAGGACTGGCCATCAGGACACTGTTATATTTGTTAGATCATTTAATCCCTTTTGCGCTTCATTTAGCTGTACTGTAACAGAGTAATGCTAGCAGCATCTCTCCTGATGTTGCATTCTTTTATATTGGTCGTAGGTTAGGAAACACTGCAATACATGCTAACATGACTATTAGGTTAGGGCTGCATGATGACTCAATGGTTAGCAATGTTAGGCTGAGGTTACATTTATCAGTTGCATCCTTTTAGTTTTTCTTTTTTTGTCTGTCTATCTATCTATCTATCTATCATCTATCTATCTCCCTGTTTTAGCTTGCTTTGCTGCACTCTGTTGATAAATTTATGGAGTATTTACACAGTAGAGTATTTACACATGTTTGAACTATTCGGACGTACTGTGGGATATACCTTGAAATAACTGTAGCTGTGCGGTCTGGACCATCCTACTAGTGCCCACTATACTGGAGTTACGCTGCACTGTGATTATCTATCTATCTTGATCCAGCAGCACTATTACCCTGTTGGATACTTTGACCTGTCCCATTGAAAAGAATGGGATCAGTTCAAAGATTTCTTTCCCTACTAGCTTTTCTACCACTTCTTATGCTTGTGTGAGTTTCCCATACACACTCAGGTCGATGGATATTTGATGGTTAAAAGGAATCTTTAAATAGGTTTGTGCTGACTTAAATGAGAGCTGTATAATCTAGTGACAGAAATGCAGAACAGAACTATGTATTAGTTACATAATTCTGTTTGTGTTGCCCAACTCCCTCTGCCCAGGGCTGGCCTTAAGGGTGTGCGAGCAGTGCGGCCGCACAGGACGCTGTGCACTTCCAGCAGGAAGGGGACGCCACCTGCGGCCCCCTGAGCCCATAAATATGCCCCCCCTCTCAGCACAGCAGCATTGCTGAGAGACAGCAGGGAGAAAGCTCCTCTCCCCCGACATGTGACTGCAGCCTGGCCCCATACCCGCCCCCCACAGCGTCTCCAGCTCACAGATGCCCCTAACCCCCGCCCCCCTCCGGACGGAGACAGATGAGCAGAGTGATCCTCCGCTCCATATCCTCCTCATGTGCAGAGACATCCTCCTCTGCTACTTCTGTGTGGATGAGTATATGTATCTGTCTGTGTGTTAGTGGAGTGTGTGTGTGTTAATGCTCTGTGTGAATGAGGTAGGACAACAACTCCCAGCATGCTCCTGTGTGGCTGTGGTAGGACAACAACAACTCTCAGCATGCTCCTGTGTGGCTGTGGTAGGACAACAACAACTCCCAGCATGCTTCTGTGTGGCTGTGATAGGACAACAACAACTCCCAGCATGCTCCTGTGTGGCTGTGGTAGGACAACAACTCCCATCATGCTCTTGTGTGGCTGTGGTAGGACATCTACTCCCAGCATGCTTCTTTGTGGCTGTGGTAGGACGACAACTCCCAGCATGCTCCTGTGTGGCTGTGGTAGGACAACAACAACTCCCAGCATGCTTCTGTGTAGCTGTGGTAGGACAACAGATGAGCAGTATAATCCTCCACTCTGTCTCTGCCCATGAGGACGAGGTGGTGTCATCCTCCAGCAGCAACCCCGCGGGCCAGATATAGCAGCAGCATATAGTCCAGCCCTCCCCCACTCTAATGGAGAGTGAACTGCCCCCCTGGGTAACAATTTTGGGGACCCCTGCTCTAGGGTATATATGTGCCTACTTTTTTGTGTATATGTGACTGTATGTGTGTCCGTGTTAGCAGGATATATATATACTGTGTGCCTGTATGTGTCTGTGTAAGCAGTATATACACTGTGTGTCTCCAAGAGATAGGCTGGGGATGGGCTGGCAATCAGCCTGCGGAGGGAGCCAAAATAATATTGTGCACAGGGCGCCATCTACCCTAAGGCCAGCCCGGCCTCTGCCCTCTGGCTACTCATTGACAGTTGTCTGCCTATGCACAGTATAGATCAGGGATGGGTAACCTTCAGCCCTCTAGCTGTTGCAGATCTACAGTTCCCATCATGGTGCACTGTTGTTGGAAAGTTTACTTCTACAGTTCTGGCTGCAGTGTCAAGAACTTGTTATATAATCCTGATCCATCAAATTGGCCCCAGTTTATTTCCAGGTATGAAAATTTATTATTGCTTGGTATCAGAAAAAGCTACTTTAGGAATCTTTTATTCAGGGAAAATACATAGAAACCAGTATTGTAAATCTTGTACAGTTTTTATTACCAGTCCCGCAGAAACATTATTTTTCTCTCCACTCACATATGTAGGGCTGTGATACTTATTCCACATGCACTGTATGCCGCTATGTAAACTATGGAAACAGCTGGCACAGTAAAAATGAATAATTAGATCCACTGTCCAAGCCCATGGAAATAGAGAAAAATAAGCAAACATTTTTGGATACAGAAGTCCCAAACAACATTAATAAATTTTAGGACATCAGTCTGTTCCTTCAGGTTACAGTGTATCATTTCAGAACATTATTTTCTTATTATGTTTAGGGAAACTAGTGAAGAATGTGGCTTCCCATTACACATGAAGGCGATCTGTATTTTGTGTTTCAAATTATTATCATGAATGTTATTACATTAGTGGTTGTCCAACATTTTTTTCTTTTTGGAAAAGGGAATAATTTGTAATTTGTCCCTTAGTTGTTTTCTCTAACCTTTTTTCTCCTTGAGGGTAGAAACACACACACTGGATCCACAGTGGATTTCACGCTGCAAATTTGCTGTGAAATCTGCTGCGGATCCCTTGCCTGTCATTTTCAATAAGAATACATACTCGCAGCGAGATTGACATCCTGCTGCGAGAATGTAAGTGACAGCCCCCTTTACCCCCCTCCGGCTGGCTCCATGCTCCGGCTTGCTTAGGGGGTTCCCGGCTGGACGTCCCACTTAGCCAATCAGTGCGGAGCCCCCATATTACAGACTTTAGATCTTTACAGTACAACAATAATATAGGGGGAGATTTATTAAATGTTGTGCAGAGGAACAGTGGAGCAGTCGCCCATAGCAACCAACTAGATTGCTTTTTTCATTTTTAAAAAGGCCTCTAAAAATGAAACCTAGAATCTGGCTGGTTGCTATGGTTTTGGTAAATCACACCCAATAGTTTCTTTATTTATATAGCTCCAACCTCCAGCACCTGCAGCACTGTACAGAGATTGTAGTCACTCACTACTGTCCCCAGTGGAGCTCAGAGTGTTATGGAGAGTGTGATAAACACATGGGGGGACATACATGCAGCTGTTATCCCAGGACCCTAACACTATAAAGCAACATGACTAACCTCTATGCCCCCCCACAACATGGCTAACCTTTGTGCTAGCTGCCCTAACTGGTGCAGTTTCTACTGGGCTCAGATGTTAGCTCCTCCTACAGGAGTGGGGCTACAGAAATGTGGATGCATAACCCCTCCCACCTGATGACTCACTGTTCCCTCACTGGCAGGAACAGGAAACAGAAAGGGAATGTGACATCACAGGAAGTAAAGAAAACACAGACAGAGTCTGAGCACCCATACAGCACTCATAGAGGTCAATGCGATGCTAGTTTATTGAAAAATCCCGGACAACCCCTTTAACATTTATAAGGTTTTATGCTTCCAAAGCTATGGACCTTAAAAAAAAACAAAAACCTGTCAACATAAAAATCTAGCAGTAGAATGTTCTAGAACAGGAACAGCAAAGCAGATTGATCTTTGTGGGAAAAGATTCACTATAACTTTTTTAATAAATAAAAGACGAGTCATACTGAATCTTATCTTCTAAAACATTTTACAAATTTATAAAAAAGCATTTTCATGGTGACAGATTCTCTTTTAACATCTTCAAGCTCTGCACCATATATGTATATGAAGCGGGAAGGTAGAAGGTATAGCACTGGCGTAGTGTAAGCTTAAGTGATTAGTAGAGATGAGCGAACCTCGAGCATGTTCAAGTCCATGTACTGCAAGAATGGTACCAATAAAAACTACAGCTCCTCCAGCAAAAAACAAGCCCTGTGACAACTCTAGCGCCTAAACAAAATACAGTGGTACCTTGGTTCTCAAACTGCTTAGAACTCAAACAGTATTTTCAAGGAAAGTTTGCTTTGGTTCTCAAACTCTTGCTCAGTGCTCAACCACTTTTCGGGCACCCAGTCTTGAAGTACAGTAATACCGGTGTATTTAAACGAAAATTTACCTGGACATAACTTCAGAATTCAAACTTTGCTCAGTATCTGAACGCTTTTGCGAGTGTGGATGGTGGGTTGTACCTGGTGAGTTTAGCACTGGTGAGGTTTTACGTACAGTACTGTATAAGACTGCTGGAGTGGATATACAGCACAGTAGTAGCACAGTAAGTGCACCACCATATCCCATCCTTTACAGTGCTGGGATGGGGGGACTCTGTATAGTAAAGGATAAGGGAAGAGTTGGTGACTACTGCTGGTTTTGTTATATGTTTCTTGTATATAATGTCCTGTACAGTATAGTGCTGTTCTGTAATGTCTAGTATAGTATAGTAGTGTTATGTACTATACAGTATACTGCTGCTCTGTTCTGTACTGTAGTGATTTTACTGGGCACTTTTCAATGTAATAAATCAGTAATGTAGGTAATTATTGGTGGGTGCTGGAACCAATTAAACATATTTACATTATTTCCTATGGGAAGACACTGGTCATTTCTCAGACTGCCTTCCTGAACCAAAAAAGTTTGAGAACCGAGGTACCACTATATAGCTGTGAGAATATGGTGCCGTCAATTGTTTTACTGTTTTAATAAATTGAGTATCTCCATAAGTGTACTGACCCACAGAATAAAAACCTGTCGTTTTTACTAAATGATGTATGACAGAGTTTTTTTTTTATGAAATACTATTTTTTTCTTTTTGCTTCCCCCCAAAATGTAATAAAAACTGATCATTTTACACCCCCAAATAGTACTAATAAAAACTACAGCTCATTCGACAAAGAACAAACCCCACACAACTCCATCAAGATTACAATTTCTGATACATCCACAGGTTAGATTTTAAGCAATTGGTCAGGGCCAACCAATGTGACCTTTACCAATCACAACAGAAGGGGTCTTGAATATCCCAATGTGATTAGAGCAGCAGTATCACCACTGGACCACAGCTTCATTAATGCACTTGGGACTACCTATGATAGCCGGAGGCTATGTTTTGCTATCTTTTTTGCTATCTTTGTCAGATGCCTAGAGTTTGAACAGTATGGCATAGCACATACATGTTTTCGTAAAACAAGGCCACTTAAAATCCCTGTTCCTATGATTGGTGGGGTCCCTGGAGTTGGACCCTACCAATTTATCCATTTATGACCTATTATATAAATTGGTGGTAAGTTGTGGTCTTAGGATAACCTCTTCAAATGTTTAAATTAATATGTCACTTTTTTCTTAAAGACACTATAAAAGCAAAATTGAAAAATTTGTGGAATTATTGTATAATCACCCCCATCTTCAAAGAAAAGCACAAGTTTTCAAAATACACTATATTAAAAAATATAAATTGTCCCACAAACAACAAAAGTTCATATGGCTATATTGGTGGAAAAATGTAATAGTTATGGCTCATAGAAAGGCAGCGATAAAAATAAAAAAATAACCCCATTGAGAAAGGAAAAATAGGTTACAAAACCCAGACATGATTGATGATTCAGGTACAAAGTTTGCGCTTTTTTGTGAAAATGAGAGATTGTGAGTCAAAATTAAATTTACTGGAAAAATTTAAATTTTTATTTTCATGGCCCAACACTCAAAATGTATGTAAAAGCATCACGGAGCTATTAGGACATAATGTGAGACAGGACACCATATAATGAAAAAATACATAAATCACCTTAGATGAACATAAAAATATGTTCACAAAGAGAAGAAGTATTATTACACTAGCTTCTTTTATGTTTAGACATACCTGTAATGTGCCTTTTGGAATTTTATAGGAGTTTTCTATGTTCCCATTTTCTTTACCTTTAGCTATAAAAATAAAAAGTCAGCTTTAAAAATTATACAGATAATTTATCAGCTGGTTCTCCTAGTTAATAAAGTGACTTAAATAGGTGATACTTGCCCAGTATTGGAAGACTTCGAAACGCGTTGTGTTTTAATAAATATTTTTTTTACTTTTATCGTTCCTTTTGGCCTATCTTGGACCTGCACCCGATTTTACCCAGTGGTTGGAGTGGAGGATTTGTTTTTGATGCATTACCGGCTTGGTTCTGGGAGTGGCTGCGTCTACACATATGTGATCATTGAGAGTTGTGCCTTGCATTTGCAAAACCACGCCAGGTGAGAGTTTTTCTTTACTCCCCTGCATCTACCTATGTCTTGCAGACCTTACACATTGGAGCGCTGTTCACATTTATCTCTACAGTATTGAAAGAGGATTACATGAAAAATTGTTCTTCCAATTGTTCTTTCAAACCCTCTTCTCATAGATATTCATTGTTAGTCCACAGAGCATTTTACACTGGGAGATTTGCTACTGGCAAATAAAAAGGCATTTTCTAGTTTGATAACTGGTTTAGAATGATCGGGAACAAATGATTATAAAAATGGTTGTTCATGTTATTGTCAGCCCATGTAGGTCCTTAAAGGGGTTCTCTGGGCAGGAGAACCATCATGAGATGGACTTCACAGAGCTGAAATTGTCAGCCTATTATGGGGATTATAGGTCTGCATGTAAAAACTGGGGAAAGGGGACAATGCTCTGTGCTCTGTGCTGGAGCGCAAGATGAGAGCAAGGGATGAGGAACTGCAGACCTTAGATAAACCTACAGTTCCTGACACAAATGTTGGTGGCAGCAGAGGGGGTCATGTCACCTCTTATTGCTGTCACTCAACAAAGGTGAAAATCTAAATAAAAAAAAACTATACATAGTAATGTAGTGAATAAGGTTGAAAAAAGACAAGGGTCCATCAAGTTCAACCTACAGAAACTGTACTGTGTTGATCCAGAGGAAGGAAAAAAACCCTTATGAGACAGATGCAAAGTGCCCCATCACAGGGAGAAAAATCCCTTCCTGACTCCAAAATGGCAATCAGAATAATCCCTGGATCAACGTTTTGTCACATTTATAAAAAATAAAATTATATTACAAAGTAATATAATTTTATTAAAGCAATTTTTTTTTTGTCTCAGGAGTACCCCTTTAAATATAGATAGTAACATATAAAAAAAGGACATACAGATGCAACTTACAACTTGTCTTATGAGTTTGAGGCTTGCTCCAGGTGTCATCCTCTGAATTGTCTTTTACACCAAATTCATATATCGTGTTGGGCTTCAAATTCTCTATTACTGTTTCGGTTGTCGGGCACAGCTGGAAGAGCCAATCTTTATTCTTTTCTCTGTAGCGAACTGTGTAAAATCTGTGTGAACATTTTTGGTGAAATTAGATACACAGCAGTCTATAACATTTTCCTCTGTAGTTATTGCTGTGCTGTAAGACTTTTGATATGTGCTGGATCCCTAGGCCCTACATATGTATTGTAATATTGCTTCTACATCAAAAGACTGTTATGTTCTAGGCCGTTCTTTTTGGAAATTGATCAAGTAGTTCTTAATTTATGTTAGGACGTATTATATTTTATGTGAATATAGAACAGTAACCTGATATTTGTACCTAGGCTGAGCCGCCTGCTGCATTACTTTTATCATTTATACCCCAATATGCTATATAGATTTTATCTTTCTGTTGCATTCTGCTGTTGAAATTTCCTGTATATAAACACTATCTTTAATTAGTCATTTTTAATCTGCTTTCCATTACAAGTTGACTCAAACTCTCAATGTGACAGCCCATGTGATTCCTAATTTTTCTAGCAATCACTTAATTTATCAAAAAATTACTACCTCCCCCCCCCCCAAAAAAAAATTGCTTTAAAATCTCCCCTCCCCACCAGGTGTCTTATTTCTCATTTCTGTTCAATTTGTTGTTCACTGCCTGTTGTTAGGGGAATTCTGTCTCTAGTAACAGGCAAAATAAGACAAATATAGGCTATAGGTGCAGGCTTAGCATGTGCTCTGTGAAGGAAAAAGGTGGAGAAGAAAGACTGTATCTGCTAGCTGTGTCAACTCTCTAGAGAACTGACATTATTGACACAAAGTAAATCATGGCTTCCTTCTTATGCCAGCAGTTTCAGTGCTTAGTGTAACCCCCTTGTTGCTGTGCTGCTGTCCTGTGTATATTGTGCTGCCTTCAATTTATCTCCCTCCCTTTTTTTTACATGAGCCAACTAGTCCGCTGCAGGGATTCCAGTGGCAAAGTCCTTTTTTTAAAACGCCAACCAGTTCTCATACTCTGCACCGCTCTTTTGCGCCGAATGTACATTACAAACTTGTTTGCTCGGCAGTCTGCTTATACGATGGCTGCCTTTTTGCTCCACCACAGGTGCCTGGAAAAGCTGGAACAGGTCCTGGGAGACTAGGCGAACTTTTCCAGGACTGGATCAAGCTTTTCCAGGCACCCGGGGAAGGCATCAGGGAGCAGCACAGAGATCAAAGGCAGCCGGTGCATAAGCTGACTGTCGTGCAAATGAAGCATTTCACTTTGTTTGTAATGTAAATTCGCCCATCTCTACTGTGACTATATCCCCTCCCCTCTGTGACGCGGCTCCATTGATTCCGCATAGAGCCGGCCCAGTGCATTTGCAAAAGAACGGTGCAGAGCTGTGCAACGGAACTGGGCAACGTTTCAAAAAAAGGACCTTGCCACCAGGATCCTCACGCCGGCGCCGATTGACTTTCACTTTCAGTACAATCTCTAAGCGATCATATATAACTGTTCTCATTCATGTACAAAGATTTGTTCAAAATTCTTCTGCTTGCCTCCCATAACAACATCTGTAAGGGGAAGCATATCTGTATTAAAGCTTTCCCAACTTATCCCCATATCTATATTGATAGCTCTAATATCCAACTAGGTAGGGACAGGAAATTATATTAAGGTAGAATAAGCTCTATGCACAGAATAAAAAAATCCTACTCCCCATTACTTGCAGTGGCAGCCCACTTATTAAACGACAGCATTCTTTATCAGAGAAACAGATTACTGATCTCAAGGAGATCAGCCAAAGATAACACTGCCGGCTGCTGGTTAAAGTGCTCAATGCAGTGAATTTGTAGGTGCATTGCTGCCTGGTTAACATGAATATGCACAAGAAAGAGAATGTGGAGCCTCATTTAAGAGTCTTGAAACACAGGAAGTACCCATGGTTTATTCTCTTACGGCTCTACTAGGCATTGCTCCCACCTAGCCAGAATCCTGCTCCACGCTGATGAGAGACAACACCCCGAAACAGCTGTATGTGGATGGTTACCTGGCCTCGAATTTTCCCTTGTCATTACATTGACTTATAGGGCCACTTAATATGGTGGTTTTGGTGGTTTCCCTACAGGAGCCACACCTTGGCTGGGTCCTTCCCGGAGGGATATCTGGCTAGTTCCTGTGTTTCGAGACTCTTAAATGAGGCTCCACAGGCTCTTTCTTTTGAGTATTCTTGTTCATGCAAGCTACATTACCAAGACTTCACATGTGCTCCCAATGGCCTCCGCAATGTCATTCTAGGGCTATCAAAAGTTTTGATGCCCCAAAACTATTTACAGTGTTACTTTTAATAAGTTGTAATAAGGTAATAAGCCTCCTAAACTTCATAAAATACTTCATGAAAAACAATCTACCAAAAAATTTAGCAACTTTGTTAATATTTTGCACTAGGTATCATCATCTGCAATTTTGTATCCTGAGTTAAATTCTGTTGTACTGGTTACTGTTATGCAGTTAACAAACTTGTTGTTAGGCAAAACAGCTGAGCAGAGCTCATATAATATAGTTGGAGAGCTAGTTTTCAACTACTTTAAAAGACTGTACTGCCTGCTATAAAGATTATACTTCCCAGAAGTCAATTCATCATAACAAGAACTAAGCAGAGCACAAAATACATGCATGGAGATTTAAGCTCTGAATTCTGCAAGTGTGTGTGTGTGTGTGTGTGTGTGGGGGGGATGCATTTTTTACTTTTTTTTTTTTTTACTTTTTTTGTGCTAGATGAGACTTTGCGCAAACTTTTTTGCCCCCCCCCCCCCCCCCCCCCCCCCCGACAGCAAACACAAGCACAGGCAGGGGATCAGTTGCAAGTGAGCACTGTTTTTTAATGTCAGAATGCCACCCAGGGCACTTTAACACTGTAAACTTCATCTTTTGGAATGCAGTCATTTAAGGTAATAAATATATATCTAACTGTTCTTGATAGTAAGGAAAATGATGAGCCTATGGCAATGCCTGTGTGGACACTAAGAAAATTAGTTCTTACAGATTACTAAATAAAATAGCCATCTCCCTTACATTGCAGAGATACTATTTCAAGGAATAACTTGAAATTAAATTCTATATTTTGGTACATTGAAACGTATGTATTTTTAAAAAATGTTATTTATTCCCACAAGGGGGGGGGGGAGGGGGGGGGGAGAGAGAGAGAAACACCAAACTTTTAGATTATGTTCACACTGCCAAATCCTAATCTTTTTAAAAACTCTATAAAAGCAACCCCCCTAAACATATTTGATGTCGCAGTGTGTGTAATTGTAAAACCGAATTCACATGTTGAACAGGATACATGTAGAAAGAAAACTAGGGCCACGATTGCAGATTTTTGGTCACATCAGAAAGAAAGGAATAACAAATTACAAAAAAAGAGTAATATTCATCACTCGTTCTGCAGAGGTTAACACACACAGCGCTATTGACAGAAAACCTTTCTTTTCCAACTATTTCCTTTAGATAAGATTACCAAAACCGTTTCCCATGGACGCAGATGAATAGAGCTGCACGTACCAATTGGGAGAACTTCCTCTCTGTGTTAGAAATAAGGAGCCATGCTCAATATGTTAGTCTATGGACTGCGACTCTTTTTTTTTTTTTACACAGAGCAGGTAGAGGGCGCACTGCTGTCCTTATTCCAATCGGTACGGGTCTGAACACTCAAACTCAGACTGATCAAAACTTTTGACATGTCTCTATGAGACGTCAAAAGTTTTGCAAATCAACAGATACACTTTAGGTAAAATGGAATGTCTTTTTTCTACTTAGTTTACTAAGTCTTTCTTGCTCAGACATACATCTTCTAGCTATTTGTTAAGAAAACATGCAAATCTTTGTTATCTATCATATGATTCACCTAAATATAACAATCAACGTGGAAACAATGTCTCAAAAGAAACAGCTTTTACTGAATCCACGTTATTTCATAGCCTGTTGATTCTTTTTGCAAGGTAAACCTGATAATACATCTTTCTAGAGGACTGTAGAGTGACTGCCTTTCTAGTTTTGATGTGCATGGCATAACTGAATGACATGTACAGACTTCAATAATCCTTACTTATGGCTTTGACAATTTAAACAATTATTTCAGGGTCGGCTTGAAACATTCATGCAGATATGCTCATTACAAAGTATCTTAGCATGATGTACTTTGTCTGTGATAACAAAAAAACAGATATATAATAACTCAGGAATGCGTCATGCCTGCCACATATCACCCAGATGGACCAAACAATGTGGATATGCTCCCATAGCAACAAAACAGCAGTAAATCTGGGCCCTATGATTCTAAGCATCACAAGTTCAAAGCTCCCTCCACTCACAATGTCTGTGCTATTGCTGTAGCACTGATGGTTCATTGCTTAGATTTTATTTTAATCATTGTTAATTGCAATTTGAAGTGTTTGCAGATTTCCAATAAAAAATAATATGTCCACAAATCTCTGGGCCCCTACTGTATTAACTACTGACACGAACAAACCTTCTACATGGACACACATCAAATACATTGTGCCAATCTAATCTGATCTACAAATCACCAAAGGAAAACACCAGAAAAACAAAGATGGGATGACACCTGTATATTTGTGTGTCAAGTCATTAACCCCTTCGGGACTGGACTGATTTTGGCCTTCAGGACCAGAGCCCATTTTTTAAATCCAACCTGTCTCACTTTATGCAGTTGTAGCAATGTGATGCTATAACTTTTCTTTCTGATTCTGAGATCGTTATTTTGTGACATATTGCACTTTAGGTTAGTGGTGAACTATGGCCGATATGCAAAAATTTTTGGTGAAAAATCCATTTTACTGATTTAAAATTTTCTGCGTTCACCACTTAGATTTAATCATGCACTTTTTTATTCTTTTCCAACATTTATTATTGTATTGGGGACTATGGGGATTACATATGGATATTACTTTATTATTAGAGATGAGCGAACCTGGTTTGGGTTTGAGTCCATCCGAACCCGAGCGCTCGGCATTTGATTAGCGGGGGCTGCTGAACTTGGATAAAGCTCTAAGGTTGTCTGGAAAACATGGATACAGCCAATGACTATATCCATGTTTTCCACATAGCCTTAGGGCTTTATCCAACTTCAGCAGCCACCGCTAATCAAATGCCAAAAGTTCGGGTTTGGATGGACTCAAGCATGCTCAAGGTTCGCTCATCTCTATTTATTATTAAATGGGTTGTCCAGCGAAAATCTTTTTCTTTCAAATCAGCTGGTGTCAGAAAGTTTTGTAGATTTGCGATTTACTTCTATTAAAAAATCTCAAGTCTTCCCATACTTATTAGCTGCTGTATGTCATGCAAGAAATGTTTTTTTTTTTCAGTCTGACACAGTGCTCTCTGTTGCCACCTCTGGCCGAGACAAGAATTGTCCAGAGCAGGAGAGGTTTTCTTTGGGGATTCATATAAAACCAAGACAGAGTTCCTGTCTCGGTCAGAGATGTCGGCAGAGAGCGCTGTGTCAGACTGAAAATAAAACAATATATTCTGCAGGACATATAGTAGCTAATAAGTATGGGAAGACTTGAAATTTTCATTAGAAGTAAATTACAAATCTATATAATTTTCTGATACCAATTGATTTGAAAGAAAAAGATTTTCGCTGGACAAAACCTTGGGCCGCCTAGGGGTATCGCTGCGGTCCCAGGTGCCTCATGTAGCCCGGGACTGCGGCTATTAGCAGGCACGGTCTGATCGCCGTGTCCACTAATTAAATATTCAGATGCAGCTGTCAAAGTTGACAGCTGCATCTGAATACATACTGCAGCCTCATCCCTGGTGTCTAGTGGGGAGGTCGCGCCCCCCCCCCCCCGCGCGATGTTGTCCTTACCCGGCCGTGGTCTGCGCCGTGATGACACCGGCGCAGCTCCTGTGCCCGTGTCGTCCCTGTCACCTACCGGGACGTCCATCTACAGGAACGGTGTACGGAAATGAACGTGCTGCTACGTGATTTTGCAGGAAGGGGTTAAAGGCCCTATTACACTTAACAATTATCAGCCTTACTTGGCTGATTACTACTGGTTCAGGCCAATTATCATTTAGTGTAAGGGGTGTAAGGGTCCATTTACACAGAAAGATTATCTGACAGATTATTTGCTAAAGATTTGAAGCCAAAGCCAGGAATGGACTATAAACAGAGATCAGGTCATAAAGGAAAGCCTGAGATTTCTCCTCTTTTCAAATTCATTTCTGACTTTGGCTTCAGATCTTTGGAAGATAATCTGTCAGATAATATCTTTGTGTAAATGGGCCCTAATAGGATATATTGAAAGGTCTCAATCAGCTGACATACACGATGTTGGCTGATCGTGTTCTTTTAACAAGTTGAAAGATCCTGATTTGTGCAGCCATAGTCTGCTGCTCATCGCTTCCTGACTTCAATGGGCCATTCGAACGTTAAGGAATAGAAAGCGAGTGCTGAGCTAAAAGTCATGGCTTGCTTCCCCTGGATTATCATTCTGTGTAATACAGCCTTAAATGGGTAGTTCACCACCCAAAAATTCTTTCAAATCAAATGGTACCAGAAAGTGCTGAAGATCTGTAATTTACTTCTAGTACTTATCAGCTGCTGTATGCCCTGCATGAAAAAAAAAGTCATCGCTCGCTTCCCCCGGATTATTATTCTGTGTAGTACAGCCTTAAAAGGGTAGTTCACCACCCAAAAATTCTTTCAAATCAACTGGTACCAAAAAGTGCTGAAGATCTGTAATTTACTTCTAGCACTTATCAACTACTGTATGTCCTGCATGAAGAAATGTATTCTCTCCAGTCTGACATACTTTTCTCTGCTGCCATCTACGTCCATGTCCAGTGCCACGGATGCCACTTTAGATTCCACCTGCCCCACTGTTTTATTGGGATTTCTCACACGCCTCTGCTCTCTGCCCAAAGATTAAATTCTTTGCGCAGAGAGTGGAGGCGCACAACACATCCCATCGAAGCAATGGGACAGATAGAAACTTAAGCGATGTCCGCGGCACGGGTTCCGCTTGAAATTCTGCATCTTTTGCTTAGTGTGAACGGAGTCTTGTGCAAGTTTTGTGCAAAAATGTTTGAAAGAAAAATAAAAAAGTAATAGAGGAATCTCAAACAGAGCATGTGGTCAGATATAAAATTGGTATGAAATAGATCTGCTTAGGTGATCACTCCAGTGCTAAAATAGAGACTGTGAGTAGTTATGCATCTATTCATTTTGTATTTAGTAATTGTAATGAACATAGATTACTATATAGCATAACTTTGCCTCTGCAAAGCATTTTTCTACTGATCAGTGTAAAAAACAACGTGTGCTTATCCTTTTCCCATAGAGTAACATAGCCAGTGCAGCTGGCTTATTTCTATGCGTATAGATATTAATTTATGTGGCATTACAGTATGCATGATTAGTACCCATAGACATGTCCAATTTCAAGCACATTTACCTGTCATTTGGACATTTGTTGAGCGCAGACCAGTCTACTTGTGGATTTATTAGTATGCCCCATGAGAGGAAGACAGATGTTGGAGTCAGCGTACCAATAACCAGCTGCAGAGGTTTCTGAATGGAATTTTTCTCTGTTTTAAAAAAGGTTTTGTTAATAATAAAGCCTCTGTAAAACAGACATCTTAACTCAATAAGGCATGCGGATAATGATAATATGTTAGAACCATGTCAGCAACGTAACACTTTTCGTAAATCATTAGATGAAATGGCATATTATTATACAGTATGTCCCAGCAAGGACCTTTTATTTCTAATTATCAGTGTTTCTCAAATAATGCATGCAGAGAATTAAGGTGAAGACTGTGTGGACTAAGCAAATTTCATATAGATTAATTATAATGGACTTTATTTTGATTTATTTGAGGTTATTTGTAGGTATATAAATTTCATACCCTGTGCGTGTTTGAAAACATAAAATTCTATAAGGTGTTAATATAAATTAGAGTTTTAACAGACCCAATGTGTATAATGTATTTATCAAAAAATAAATCTGAGACCCATAAATATAATCCAGTACTATATAATATACAATTCTTCAGTATCTATCATCAGTTGAACTACTACCAAAAACAACAGGGAACTGAGATTAAAAAGCTATTCAAAGGTCTACCTAATCTGCACCCAGTTCTCCACACAAAAGAATAACCAGTTGCCAAGTTTTTTTTTCTTTGGCTATATTACTGTAGATCAACACCTCGTCTATTTTTAGAAGGTGCAATTCATCTAAAGAAAATAGATTAGTGGTTCTATTATATATGCCACTTTAGGCCTCATGCACATGTCTATGAAAGTTTTATGGTCAGGAAATACTAATCAGGAAATCTTTCAGGAAGATTCCGGAATATTCTGAGCGTAAAAACTGAAGAGAAAAAAAAAAGCGTACTCACCTGCTGCATGGCTGCAGTGGTGCTCTTCTCCAGCTTCTTGATGGCTCCTTCCCTGCTCTGCAAGTGCACTTGATGTTTCTTGTGTGCTGCAGTGTTGTAGGGGAGAGAGCGGCCTCTTGTGGCCAGAGGCATAATGCTGCCTCCAGCCACAAACGTGACTAGCTATTACCTCCTTGCCCTGTCAAACGGTATGTCTCATTTAACTGTATGTGCTCCTTATTAGAAGCACATACAGTTGAGGGGCCAGGCACAGCAGCAGGTGGTACTTGGCTTGCCTGGGTGCTGACACTGGCCCTGGGTGGCTAGCATTGTTTCTGGAATTTATATTTCCCAATGTTTCCAGTTGGTACAATGAACTAAAGAACAGCAGGGTCTTGGGGATCATCAGAATGGCAGCAGTGTAAATCCGCTAGGTAACACCTTTTTTTAAAGTTAGTATTTTCAAAAATATTTTTCCTGACAGATAACATTTTGAATTGCAAGTTCTTATTAAAAAATAATGGTTTCATCAATGTACATTTTGCTATATAGCATTAAGACTAAAATAGTAAAAAGTGATAAAATCATTACCTTTACATGATTTCTTAGGGTTGTCATTTGGTTTCACAGCTATCAAGTATCTGGTCTCTGCATCTGAAATGAGTCAAACATATTACAGTAGGTCAAAGTATGAAATAATCAATTAGTTATTCAAAGTTAAAAGTGTTTAAAGCATCAATGCCCACTAAAACTATTTTTGACATGTCATCAGACATGTCAAAAGTTATTGATTGCAACTGGTCTCTGCTGAGACCTGCAGAGATCCGCAGATACAGCGGACGCATGCATCTCTTCCCGACTGTCAATCAAATCCAGCTCTTCACTTCATTATAGTCTACTAAGCAAAACAGTCGGCTTTTCTGCCCTGTGTGATCAATAATTTTTGACAGGTCAAAAGTTATTTCAAATGACAGTATCGATTTCAGGTTTACAAGTTCAGTCAAAATAATAGTAATATATTTATACCCAACAATATATGTGTTCTCCAGTTTAGAAAACCCAGTTAAATCTACTCCATTGAGGAATTCCAAGTTAATAGAAGGGAAACCTTGTTTAAGGTCCACTTCTGACCAGAGTGAAGAGGGCTTACAAAGAGCATCTCTTGCTCTGGATGACCTGTATCATGTATAGAAACCTGCTCATTTGGGTAATTCCTAATTTATGCTGTGGTGGCACTACAAGTAGTTTTAACACTTCAAGCCACGCTTCCCACAATCACTATATTACAGGTGATCAATGTGGGGGACACTTTGTAATCTGCTTGCCAATGTCACTAAATACAGTAATAATATATTTAAGCTGGGGCTCTTAGAATTCTGTAAAGGAACAAGCTACTCACACAAATTAAGTCAAATAAGTCAAATCAACAAATCACCCCACTGAAAATAATGGTGTAACTCTATTTTTACTTGCTACACACTCAGGCACATCTGGATTTACCACTGGCTTATCTGGATTTACTAATGTTTCTGATGAATACTTGTTTGTAATTGTGATGCAGAACCACTAAAGGGAATCTGTCAGAAAGTTTTGACCCCCAAACCTGCACTAGTACTTGTATAATATTCTGCTATAGTTCCCAAACTAAGTTGCCCAAATAGATGAATAATAATAATAATAATAATAATAATAATAATAATAATAATAATAATAAAGCTTATTTGCTGTTTGAACTGTATGTTCACTACTTGTATGGGATAACAATATCCTGGCTTCTATTCAAATTGTCTCCATCTCCCTGTTTTATTAGTCTACAGTACAAGCTGAAAATATTTTGTTTATCACAGTATTGCACCTATTTGGGTTGCTGAGCACAACTAAGAAAATTATAGCAGCAGATGATTCAGGTACTGCAAAAGTGCAGGTATGGGAGCAAAAACTTTCTGACAGGTTTCCTTTAAAGGATGCCAACACTTTGCACACTTAAAGTTGCAAAAGTTGTTAAATTTGTAAAGTTGCATCTCCACAAACCACAAGATTTCCCAATGTCCCTTGGACAGACGAGTCCAAAGTTGAGATGTCTGGTCGTAATGCACAGCATCATGGCTGAGAAATGAGGATGCAATTTCTTTTTCACGTGACTGTATAAGAACATTAACCGTCAGGTTAGTAGTAGAATGCTACTCAAGAATGCCCTGACAACAGAATATATTGTCAGACAGCCCTACAGGCTCTTAATAGACCTTGAGCTGTTTGCCTATACAAAGTATGGGTCCAAATTGTGTCACAGGAATTCCTTGTGATAAGGGAGTCCCCCACTCAGTCATTCCCTTAGAATCCCTCAAGCCATGTTGGTTGCAGTATTTAGAGCAATATCTGATAGAGATAAGGGGTTCCTGTATATTACAGTAGTTGCACTACTCCAGATCAAATGGCCACACAAGTGACTGCACAATCCGTGTGACACACATATCTACTATAATGTTGAATATTTTTTATTTATTACTCATCTCTGTTAGTCCCAAAGGCAATATTTGGGGCATCAGTGCTACATACATGTGATCACCACTCCATTTACATGGGGAATATGGAACCCCCACTCTTAACATAATACATTTGTCTACTTTCCTGTGAATGGGCAATACATGTTTTAGTGGGACAATCCCTTTAAGTAAACACAGGGGTCATATCTTAAAGGGAACCATTCAGCCCATTTGCATGCAAGGCCTTTTAAGAAGCCTCTTTGCACAATCACCCCGCACAGCCCACTGACAGGCAAAGAGCTGTCACTAGTTATGGACCAGACTAAAAAGTGTCCAGTTTCAGGTCTCTCCCCACCTCCTTTGTGCGCTAGAATAAACGACATTTTGCATGGATGTAAAACTGCGGAGTAACAAACAGCCTATATGCTAGGGGAACCTGTTAGAACAGCTATGTAGCGCTGCTGGGTAATTAATCTGCTGATTGTTTCCCTTTAATACTTTTATGGATACATTGCACAAATCTAATCCAGGCCATACCTGGATACATAAACATTAGAGAAAATTACTGCAGTAGAATAAGAATGTCTCATGTAATATAAAAAAAATATCCATCCCCAGTGCACGGGTACACTGGATTTATGCAGTGGTGTATGCCTCTACATAAATCCCAATGTATCAGAGCCGCTGTACTCTATCACTGACATCTTTACTAGCTTTATTTTTACTACTGATGACATCAAGAGGGTGATCCTGTAAAATTTGTAAGCTAATACACAAATCCCTTTCACTTGTATAGGGATTGGTTGTGTTAATACATCTTGCTGATAATAGAGTTTTATAAGATAAACAGTACAATATACTACATCCATTAGTGAGCTTTAGTTTAATGGGGTTATCTGGCTATGTAACATAAACTACAGTACATACATATATACATACATAAATGATTGTTCTGATGAATTGCTATCTGCAACTGTAGGCTAAATACAAGTCATACATGGCATTTTTTAGATGGTTTTGTATAATTATAATCTCACAAACTTTAAAGTTTTAAATGCCTTCTTAAAGGGGTTATCCACCTAAGAGCAAAAAAATGAAATTCTAGCTGGTCTCACCAAGCCCCCCTGAGTATTTTGAGGTGTCTCCTGTCTCCTGTCTCCTGTCTAGCTGCTGCTATTCCTATATTTCTAAAAGCCGATCTATATCCAAGATCGGAAATGACATTTCCCGCATTTCCCTGATTGGTCCAATTGGGTACTCGCCCCCTTAGCTTTCTTTCCTGCCCACTGCTGTCATTACTATTGCACAGTAAACACAGTGCTTTTTTTTTTTCTCACAGATTTTGCATTACATCACCCCAGCATGTATTCCATACTAACTGATCATGTAGCAGAGCTGACGTGCGCATGGTGTAGCTATGTGCTTCTGGCATCTGTTTACTGGGGGGTGGCGGGTGTAGTGCAGGTTTAGATCTCTGCTTGCTGACCATGAATGAAAACATTCTAGTTCCATCCAGAACATCTATAACACTTACAATATGCAGAGCTGAGACACAAAGACAGGTACATATGTATGCATTCACTGTCAGGAAGCAGAGATAGAACTATACCATTTCATATCACAGAAACCTAGGCTCAGGGACACATGTAAGTCTATGGAAGCAGCACAGGTGCATGGAGATGATGCAGATAATGTCTTCTGGGGTTCGGGTTATCAAGTCAATAGACGGCTAACCTAACCCCCAGAGAGGAGATCATATGTCCTGTGACCACAAAGGGAGGGGGAAGAGGGAGCTGAGCGTGGTCAGAGTGGACCGAGAGTGAAGGATTTTACACAGTAAGAGTCGATAAGAATGAGAAAAAATAAGTAAAAGAGTGCAAGATAGGTTATACGTGTATATTAGACATCAGGTGGTATTGGTAAGTTGGATTGTAGAATATTGTTTTTGTAACCCGGATAACCCCTTTAATAGTGATGAGCGAATAGTGAAATATTCGAATATTCGATATTTGTACGAATATCTCCCAGATATTCGAACGTTCGATCGAATATTCAATTCCATTAAAGTCTATGGGAACAAGTATTCGATTATTGAAAAACATCTATTCGACCACTTGGAGGTTCACCAAGTCCACAATGACACCTCAGGGAAAGGGGATTTGAACGCTTATCGAATATTTATCGAATATTCGGCGTACTATTCAATACTATCGAATACCTTACTATTCGATCGAATATCTATTCGATCGAACAGTATTCGCTCATCACTACCCTTTAATATTCTGTATATGAAGTTAATGGGACCTGTGCACAGCGCACACTCAGCAGAGGTAATATTGATGTGTGCAATGACCATGTCAACCAGAATGGACAGGCAGGACATTGGATAACAATAAGTAAAGTTCTCCTCTCTTCAAGTT
Organism: Dendropsophus ebraccatus; assembly: GCF_027789765.1. Lineage (NCBI taxonomy): Eukaryota > Metazoa > Chordata > Amphibia > Anura > Hylidae > Dendropsophus > Dendropsophus ebraccatus. The sequence goes on along the minus strand of NC_091458.1, from coordinate 115,506,059 downwards.
CTATGTCCTCCCATACAGTTTTGGAGTTTACATGTAGAGGCAAATAATATGATTTTTAAATATGGTTATTTTCTTCTTAGAGTCATATTTTATTTAAATGTACATCAGCTCTGGATATGACTATCTTACAATACAGGACCTTCAGCAGCAGAGATTAACTGGTGTTTATACATTTGGCAAACATAAGTAAAATAGATGAAGAAACATAACAAAAGACGGCAGAGTTTAGAGGAGAAAGGTCTTTTATAAACATCGCCAGCTCTGAGCCTAACTTTTCCTTTTGCATGTATTCCAAGTCCCTAAACGGCATATTCCACATGAGTGCAAGCTGAAAAGTATGTGTAATGGAAATTTAGATAGGATATAATAAATGCATGGGCAAGTTATAATTTTGCTTAACACTTTTACAGCCAAAATAATTTGGGAGATATATTGAGGTAATTGCACAAGTGTTCATGATGTGATTGCAAAAATAAATAACTAAAAAATGAAAAAATATTTAAAGTTTGTGAGAACATGTATCCATAAATATTATCTACTATCCTTTGCAGACATGGGCCCAGGTGTACTTAAACAGTGTCATATTTCCAACAGTGCAACAGCAGACTGTCTGACTGCTATGGGGCTCATCACATCAGGGGCCCTGTGGCCCACTCCTGCAATACACTGGGCCCCCTGAGCCATCATCATTTGCAGCACCCATTGGTCGAGCAGGCCTCCTTGGTACTACAAATGTCCTTTTAACTGCAAGTGCTCCTAACACAATTGTGAATGTTGTAAGTACCACCCCTTGTAATGTTTGGGATTTAGGAATTTATTATTTAACGGGGTTATCTGGAATAGGAAAAACATAGCTGCTTTTTTTCAGAAACAGCGCAACTCTCCAGTTCAGGTGTGATTTGCAATTAAACTCTATTCAATTCTATAGAACTGAGTTGCAAAACCTGCACCCAAACTGGAGACAAAAGTGGTGCTGTTTCAGGAAGAAAGCGGCTATGTTTTTCTATGCAAGGATAACCCATTTAATAATGATCTGTGTTTGCAAGGTTGTGGTGTAGAAATGATTATTACTTTTCTGATTTACTAGATTCTCTGCCACAAACTGACAGGTCTCCCTGGTTTAGAAACAATGACAATTTGCTAAAAATTGCCAATAGTGCTGAACCATTCTTGCCACTTGGGCATACCCACCTGTCTGGGATACTAGGCCTCTTATGGCTTCTACTGATAACATTTGAAAAGCAAAAATGTCAATGTTCCAAACGGGAATATCCATGCTTCTAAGTATTGCAAATCATGTATTTTACTGTTTGCAGAGAAGCTGTGGTTCATTAAAATCTTTTGAAATCAAAGTTCAAGTTGAAGGATGAACCATAAATTAAAGCAGTAGTGAAGAAGTCTAAAATGTGTCCTAAGTGTAGTGTGCACTTATGAAAACATATGTAATGAGTGAAAAATACACATGCTGAGCAGTGATACGGGGCACCAATAGTTCCAGTAAATGCGGCCAATGATCTTAAGATTCTTTTTAACAGAGAGTAGTAAAATAAAAGGATGAGAACATATTTCTTTCTGTTGTAAACTGTGACAGATGCCTTTTTCATTTTTTCTTTGTTAGAGAGCCTATTTCTTTAGACTCCCAGTAGCTTAGACATCCACATGTATTATTAACCCTCACAGTTATGGATATAAACTGTATGTAACATAAGTGCATATATATATATATATATATATATATATATATATATATATATATATATATACATATACTGTATATATATATATATATATATATATATATATAGTGGCTGCCTCCCCTTGGTTGTGCACTCCCACCCAGGTGGTGCAATTATTTTTGCAGGTATAAGACGGATCTTGCATGGCCAGAGCATAGGCGTATTATTCGCCATGGAGAGGCCATAGTTCATTGTAAGGTCTGCCCCGACATGAGGTCCCCTTAACCTGGTGGGGTGGTTTACACTGTTTGCAAATGGTAACCAAGAGCCTCATTAGTTTTGTAAAAGTTTTTTTTTTATCAGTTGGGGGGGGGGGAGGAGGGAGGGGGGGGGGCTGCTTTTAACTATTTTCTTGTCTGTAGTGGGTCTGTATCATTGCATTTCATTGCATTTTTCTGTATATATATATATATATATATATATATATATATATATATATATATATATATATCATATTTTTCACTTTATAAGACGCAACTGAAAAGATGCACTAAAGTTTTAGTTCGATGCCACACTACACAGTAAGGGAAGTTTGATCGATCATTTGATAGACCGATTGTTGGTAGGCTGGAGGAGGCTTCCTGGGCTGGGACACACCAGCAGCTGTGTCCCTTGTAATCTGGAGGGGTAGGGGCTTTTTGAACTTTTTGATCTGCTGACAGATCAGTTGCCGATGCTGGAGGTCGATCATTATATGGATAATATATTTTACAGAAAAATGCATCTTTCTCCACTTATCAGACTCCTTTTACTTTCCTTCTCTGCTACAATATAATATTTTTAGGCAGATATGAACTATAATAGTAATGCTTCATAAAGCACCATCTGCAGCAATAAAAGTTAGTATTGATTTCACTGAGCATTTAACCACTTCCAAATGGTTATAATACAGGTGCATTACAGTATCTGTATTACATCCACAATCGGCCAACACTAAGCCCTGGCTTAGTAATGGATGCCGTCTATCAAATGGCTTCAACTACTAAACCTATCAAGTAAAGAAAAAAAGTAAATTAACGAATGAAATAAACAACATTTTTTATAAAAAAAACCCACACCCCCAATTGACATTTTTATTTCATAACACCGAAATCTGAAAAACAAAAAGGAGACACACACACACACACACACACACACACACACACACACACACACCAAAAGACAGGAGCATTACACCCATCATTTTAACAGGTGTTCTGATCCTTACAATATGCAGAATCTGTACAGATAGCTGCTTACAGTCTGGCACCCAAGAAATTAAGGGAGGATGCATTGCTTCCCCACCTAACCACTTGGGTGCCATGAAAGTTAAAGGGGTTATCAAGTGTTAGGAAAACCATACCCTTTCTTCTAGAAACAGCACCACTCTTGTCTCCAGTTTGGGTGGAGTTGTTTAACTCAGTTCCATTGAGGTGAATGGAGCTTAATTGCAAACCACACCTGAACTGGAGACACAAGTGGTTTATGTCTGGAAGAAAGTGGCCATGTTTTCCTTATGCTGGATAACCCATTTAAGTGAGGATACATGGCATCCTCACTTAACCAACTGAGGGCCATACTATTCTTGCAGTGCACCCATGCTAGCAAGGAAGGGGGTTCATTCTTCCCCACACCTGTCACAATAAGTTTGATGTCTGCCGAGCCAATCAGCGGCGAAAGGCCGGACACTGCCTCAGTCACTCATTGGCTCTATTGACACTGGAGGAGTGCAAAATATAGGAAAAACTCCAAGAAAAAATGCTCTTCTTGAGACATAGGGGGAAAAAAATGCCACAATCTCAGTACGCTGCATTTTGGAAAACTGCCACAGAGACCCAAAAATGTCAGAGAGGAGAGAATAACGTTTCAGGGATTTGTAAGATGCAGAGCAGCATCTAGTAAGTGCACCAGGCCGTGGGGGTGGGGGGACGGTGGTAGAGGGGTGTTGATGGGGGTTGCATTGAGACAGCTCCATGCTGTGCAAAGGAGACTAAAATGTAGTGCCATGTTAGATGGACTACCCTTTGGGAAATAAAACACTTCTGAAGGACTTGTGATGTGTGCTGCAACTATCTCTGGATCTTATATACATTATACTAGAAAATGTAAATTGTCAGTGTGTTAATTAGATTTGTTCCAAGGTCGCCCAGGAGGGAAATCTATGCCCTTGTTTTTTTGTTTAAGGGGTAATTGCCAGGAGCCCTATATCTCCCTTTATACGCTATATACCCCGACAGTTCTGGACTGTTCGTGTAAATTGTAGGTTAGAAATAAACTAAAAACTTTAAACATCCTAAATACCTAATGACCAAACTGAGAAGTCATCATGTGATCAGACTATATACAGAGCCTGGTTATATACAACATTGTCAGTGTTATATACAGCCTGGTTAAATGCAACATTGGCAGTGTTATACAGTATACAGCCTGGTATACAACATTGACAATGTTATACTGAGCCTGGTCATATACAATATTGGCAGTGTTATATACAGCCTGGTTATGTACAACATTGGTAGTGTAATGCTGAGCCTGGTTATATACAGCATTGACAGTGTTAGGGCCCTATTCCACCGGACGATTATCGTTCAGATTATCGTTAAATCGTTTGCATCTAAACGATAATCGTTCGGTTGAAATGCGGTTAACAATTAACGACCGAACGAGAAATCGATCGCTTTATAAGACCTGGACCTACTTTTATCGTTGCTTGTTCGCAAAACGTTCGCAAATCGTTCGCCTTGAATAGGACGTTGTTCGGTCGTTCGCAGTAGATACGAGCGCAATAGCAAAGAAATAGCGAAGAAAAAACTATCGCAAATACGATCATAAGTAACGATTATCGTTTCATGGAAATGAGTGAATGTTTTCAGGTCTTTAGCAATAGCAGTCGTTTGAAATCGTTAATCTTTAATGATTATGTGAACGATAATCGTCCGGTGGAATAGGGCCCTTAGTGGAGGTCCTGTATACCTTTAGTATATAGTTGGTGGAGGTCCTGTATACCTGTAGGGTATAGTTCTGGGGTCCAGTATACCTGTAGTGTGTAGTTTGGGGGACCCCGCCGCCGCCAACTGCAGACCATAAGTAAGGTGTGTGTGCAGAAAACCTGCAGCTTATGATAATAAGTGCATACACAATCCTGCATCATCATAATCTGGCCCTCTTAGGCACTACCTTTCATCCTTGATGAGGACAACACAGAAGAGGTTTCAAAGTTTCTAATACTGTATACACTCCCCCCCTGCATATAGCACCCGTACTGTATACACTCCCCCCCTTGCAGGTACTCCTTTACTGTATACACTCCCTTCCTGCAGGTAGCACCATATTGTATAGACTACCCCTGCAGGTAGCCCCCATACTGTATACACCCCCCCCACCTCTGTGGGTAGCCCCCATACTCTATACTCCCCCTACTTGCAGGTAGCTCTCATACTCTATACGCCCCCCTTGGAGGTAGTCCCCATACTGTATACACTCCCCTCCTTCTTGCAGGTTGCCCCCATACTGTATACGCTCCTCCCTGCAGGTAGTCCCCATGCTGTATACACCCCCCAGGTAGCCCCCATGCTGTATACATACCCTAACACCCCCTTACTGTATACATTTCCCAACACCACCACCCGGCAGGTAAGTCCCTTGCTGTATACACTTTATATACACTGTACACTGTTAAGGTGCCTTCACACCTACCGGATCTGCAGCGGATCTCACAGTGCGAATTTGCAGCGAAATCCACTGCGGATCCAGTGTCATTGAACCCCTTGACACTATATACTTCCAGCGAGATAGACATTTCGCTGTGAGTATGTAAATTAACCCCCGGTAGGTGTGAAGGTACCCTTACTGTGTTTATTTCTGTGGATCTGTTGTGAGGCAGCCACCCTAGCAACCACAGCTTCCTGTGAAAATGAAAGCAGTAATCCTATTGGTTGCTAAGGCTTCCAACTGCCGTTTTTGCTGGAGACCTGCAGCTAATTATATCACCTGTGTGCAGTGTGGAGATTTTCCCATTCATCTCTATGGGGCGCCGCTCTTCCCCCTCCCCCTCCCCTCCTGTACATCTGGCGGGGACGCGACCTTTGCACTAACCTTCCTGGGCACCCAATGTATCTGTGGGCCAAATTTGGGGTCAAATGGTTTAGGCGCTTGGAAGTCTATACGGGACAGACAGACGTTCATTTTTATGATATGGATATACAGTATGTTGCAATCATATTTTGTCATATGGTGACTTTAATAGGCCAAAATTTAGACTTTTGACTGTCATCCCTGAGTTACATGTGTACCTAGAATCACTCGTGGAAAAACCAATGGATGATCTCCTGGAATTGCTGCCACTGATCCCAACCAGATAGGAAACAACCGGTAATGATAAATAGGACAAAGAAGAAAAAAGGGGGATCTTGTATCAGGCGCTTCACCAGGGAATAAAATAAAACATTTATTGCACTAAATACTAAATAGTATTTAGTGCAATAAATGTTTTACTTTATTCCCTGGTGTAGCGCCTGATACAAGATCCCCCCTTTTTTTTCTTCTATGTCCTTTATATTGTTGCTTTAATAGTAAACTGCAGATCCGGAGGAGGATTGTAATAAAAACGAGGTTTGCTTGTTACAGCCAAATCTGGTTAAAGCAAATTGAAGACAAAATAAGGTCAGTGCCTCATAAAGATCTTAACATTCCTAAGCAGGTCCAAAAGACATAGAAATTTTGTATTTGTCCAAAATGTTAAATATACAAAAATGTTTAAACTTAAAAAAAATACCATTTCTTTCAGACACCCAAGATCTTTCAAATGAATTTCCTATCCTATCAATAAAACTCAAACCACTGCCCCCCCCCCCGCACAAACACACATAAATGAATATATGGTCATGCCATGTGCATGTGATTTATATACTGAAATATTACAGCAAATGATTTATGAGTATCATCATAGTAAACCAAGTGCAAACATGATGACAACAGTGCTTTGTTTTACATCAATAGGATGGTGCACTGCTAGGCACTGATCACAGGTAATCCGTCATAACCTCAGCTGCCTGAGAACATCCACTCAGACATGCCATTAGTGGTTAACCACTCCAGTGTGTAAAACACTTCAGCTTGATTCGGACCAGTGCAATTACTCAAGCATTAAGCCAACTGGGCTCGTATCCCAAAGACTACAGCCTAAAAAACCTCATCTGAAACTGACTAACGTTTTAATAATTTCCTTTCCCTTTCCCTTTCCCTTCCCTTTCCTCATAATGTTTACCTTCTGACTTCTCTGTCATTTTTCTGTTCTTAAAAATAGTCATGACATTCACAATTAATGGGGTGTCCCATGAAGAGGCCATATGGATGTCACAAGGTAATTCCCCATATGAGAACCCTCCCCATGAACTGGAATGGAGAGCTTCTCTATGAGCCGCCATTTAATAAAACTTTAATGTAAAATACAATACAAACACTTTGAAGACAGCAGTCAGTAAGTATAATCCTAACTAGTGTTGGGTGTGTGAGTGTTTGTTACTTGAGTCAAGCATTTTTCGATGCTCAAGTGCTCGACTTGAAAAATTGACCCTATTGAAATCAATGGCAGACTCAAGCATTTAACCTGCCAGAGTTCTAATGTGTTTTTAGTTCTAATTTTTGTATATTTCGTTTAAACATCCCTTCAAGGGCCGAAATATACATACATTAGAATGAAAAAATGGAATAGGTTTCTGCGGTGGGCGGGAGAAGTAACTGGCTGCTGAAATATGGCGCATGAGGTGCTCAGTAAGGCATTGAGCTTGATCTAACACCCTGAGGCTATGTTCACACTACGTCAGTTCCGTAATAATCACAGCCATTTTTGCCGATTTGAAACAACGGCCATGATTACTACGGAACTTATGTAGTGCTGCCCTCTATGGAATCCTGGCTGAAGTGTATACACATAGTATACACTCCGGCCGGAATCCCTAGCGGTGCCACAAAAAACTGACACGTCAGTTTTCTGCAGCTGCTATTCAATGAATAACTGCTGCAGGGAACCTGTCAGTGCACACAATGCCACAAGCTCCATTGTGTGCAACGGCGAATTCGGATGTGGGCACGCATGGATGCTTCCGCATCTGAATTCAGAGGAAGTGAAGATAATCCGGCCGGTACTGCAGCCGGCATGATCTTCTCTGAGACCGACCGTTCCGTGACCCGGCTGGGTCACGGAACAGCAGGTGTCTTAGGCCATGTGAACATGGCCTAATACTTGATGGAACACTATGGTCAACTGTTTTAACTGATCTTCTTCAAGAAATACAGCGCAAACATTGGGCTTTGGTATATCCCATTTTCAAGATATATGGTCCTAAAGTAGCTTGCATGACTGTTGAGTGTTTTTAGAATGCTTGTAGTTCTCTTACATATATGGCTTGAAATACAATGAACTTCTAAAAGAAGTCTGCCTGCACTTTTTTTTTTTTTACTATTAAACCAGGGGCTGTGTCGGATAGCTGATAGATTCAAAAACTGTAGCTCCAAATGTGATTTAGAGCAGTGCTTCACAATTCCAGTCCTCGTGGCCCACTAACAGGTCATGCTTTGAGGATATCCCATACAAAGAACACCTGAGTATAATTATATCACCTGTAAAATACTAAGGAAATCCTCAAAACATGACTTGTTTGTGTCTAATTTGCGAACACATTGTGGAAGTTTTATTAAGACTGACATATTCATATGCTGGCCTAAATAAAGCCAAGTTCTTTTCAATTTTCTTTAAAATTAAACTTCAAAATTTAACAAACACCATGATAATTTGTCCTGATTTTACAATCATAAACATATTACAGTCAAAAAGTAAGAAATATTGCGAGTGGTGTCACCAGTAGCGAGTCTCCTATGTATATGTCAATATGTCCACTGGAGAGGGCAGACAAACCTATAGCTCACCGAAAACATCACCCACCCTTAGGTGTGGGCATCTGATCCAAGAGAGAACCCTTAATACAGTATACATCTGGCGGAGTGACTCTTTGCCAGAGTGGTCCCCCCCTTTATTAGGTACTGAGTAGATGTACTTTACAGTTAAATGCTTTAGTGCATGTCACTAAATTGTAATGGTTAAGAATAGAGATGAGTGAATTTACATTACAAATGAAGCAAAGTGTTTCGTTTGCTTGGCACGCGGCTTATACACTGGCTGCCTTTGATCTCTGTTTCGCTCCCTGCTGCTCCTCCCCGGGTGCCTGGAAAAGTTGGATCCGGTCTTGGGAAACTAGGAGAAGTTTCCCAGGACTGGATCCAGCTTTTCCCGACGCCCCGGGGTGGAGCAGCTGGGAGCAGAACAGAGATCAAAGGCAGCCAGTGCATAAGCCGAGTGCCAAGCAAAGCATCTCGCTTCTTTTGTTATGTAAACCCGCTTATCTCTAGTTCAGAATAAACATCAGGTAAGCCAGCAAACAAACAGGGACTGGGGGGGGGGGGGGGGGGACAACTTCCACTTAGAATTATTTGACCACATTATGGGTGGTCACAGTTAGCTACATTGGGTCAGCGATCTGCTATTAGTCAGGGGTGCAGTAGCCTCAAGAAAAAAGGAAGGGGCTCAGTAACTCTTCCACGGTTGCCAAAAGGACTGAAACCAGCCAAAAGAGTGGTGTTTCCACTGGAAATTTTAATACTTATAATTTATTATAATAGTTATGATACTTATAAATAAATAAAAGGTGAATTAATTTGTATTTTTTACATCAGTCCATAGAATTGTTTAGCTGCAGCCACTTGCTTGAATAAGATGCATGCAAACTATAACTAAAAGTTATTAACACTTGTGATATCCAAATAAAACATAAAGCTCACAATCTATTTTTGAATATCCCGGCTTTATTGTACATATAAAATACAGCGAGACATAGCTATAAAACATTTCAGTGTTATGTTTTACATTAGCGTACCTGTATGTTTAACCTCTGTATAAGCAATCAGTAATGACATTTATAAGTAACAACATGTTTTTAGTTCATGAACCCCGGAGTGGCATTCCACACATGTTATTTTCAGGATTTTATTCCCTGATTTTTGCTGTGTATTTGAATTCCATGTTTTAGCTTCAAAGGCTGCAGGTTTATTGGCTATATAAGGAGCCATTTGGCCGTAAAAAGGTGTTAGATGTGTTTCACTTCAAAGCGATTTCAAACCTTGCAACTTTAATTGTTCATATCAATATAAAATTGATCGTTTTTCTTTGCGAATCTGTTACATGTAGAAAAGATATATAAAGGGAACCTGTCACATTTAACATGCAGTACAATCTGCTAGCATATTACAGGGTAGGATAAGTTAGGGGCATTCATTATTTGTATTGGTTACTTTATTGTAGGAAAAAATTATAATTTGTACTTATTAATTTGATTATTTTTTCTTATTCTGAGATTTAGGCTGCAAACACTCAGGGCGGATCCGCAGCGGATTTCTCGCTGCGGATCCCTGGCCTGTAGTTTGTATGGAAGACATACTGGCAGTGGATGGACATCCCACTGCGAGTATGTAAGGAGACCATCCCGGTAACCCCCCCGGCGGCCGGAGCATATACATTACCTGCTCCAGGATCCGGCTTGCTTTGGGGGTTCTACTACTACTACTTTCATTCAATTTACATTTATTTTTTATTAATATTTCTAATTTTAAATAATTAATTTAGCTCCCACGTTTATTATTTACATTTTATTATTAAATTTTCTTTTTTACCTCGCGCCACCTCTTTTCAAATGAGTTGGAGCGAGACAGGAAAGTCCCAGCATGCACAACGGCGGGAAGGGCTCCCATGAGCCTTTGCCCACCACTCTGTCAATACACAGTAATCACGCTATATATAGTTCCTGTACTTCTCCCTTATTAGTTTATTCATGAAGTCTTTATCTTATACTTTACCTATCCTTTATACTGATGCAGTAAGACTGGGCAATGCCATGGGGGGATGTCACTTGTGTTTCAGTGAGTACACTGACCCAGAGGGTTAGGTAAAGTTCAAAGGCAGTCTGTATCTTCATGAATAGACTTAGGGTCTATTCATAAACTTTTATATTGAAAGTTACATTTAACTTTCTAAACTTTTTCTTTTAAACTCTTAGACATCTTTTTTTGGAACTCTACAATGTTGATAGGGTCTGAAGAATCTCATACCTGGTTAATGTGTATAACATTTGCAGTTGCCTTTTCATGGACATAGTGTGCTGTTGGTAATCCCTGTTTACAATCCCAGAGCCACATTGTGACATTACAATTTCATATAATGTCATCCCAAAGCTCCATTGTGTCATCACGTGGCCTTATCATGACATCACAATGCCTCACTGAGACATCATAATTCTGAGATTACAATGCCTCATTCTGCTCTTGCACTGCCTCATTGTAATACGTAACCAAAGTACAGAAAAAGCAGGAATAGCAGCACTCACCTGCTCTATTGTAATAAAGCTTCATTTTGTATTAGAAGTCCACTAAAAAAAGCTGGCCAAGATGGATGTGTCCAAGGTGTGCCATAATGAGATTACAAGGACCCATTGATATTTCAGTTGGGACCAAACAGTGCTCTACTGGGATCTCACCGTTTCCGATTGTTACATCACTATGCCTCATCTTGATTTAGCAATTTAGGCTGCATTATTACAATGCACCTTTGTGACGGCACACGTTAAGATTTTACTGCATGCCATTGTGACAATGACCTATTGTGACATCACAGTGACCCAATATGACATTACAATTTGAAATTGTGACAGCACATTTTAGGTACACTTGACGTCACCCATTTTTAGAACACGTGACCTCCTACAATTGCAATGCCCTATTGTGACCCATTAAGTGATTATGTGATCTTACGTAAATTCACACAGTTCGGGAGCATATGACCTCATGCAATTGCAGAATGTGTCACCTCACCCATTTTAGGAACGCGTGATCTCACACAATACTGGAATGGGTTACCTCACAAATACAGAGTTGTGAGAGGTCACACAATTCCAGAATGCATCCTTTTACACAATTCTACAATGACCGCACACAGTTCCGAAACACCTGACCTCACACAATTATGAAACACATGACCTACCACAAATTTAAAAAGTGTAACCATACACAAAATTTCAATGTGTTACTTCCCACAATTCTGAAATTCGTGATCTCACACAATTTTAGAAGTGTGACCTCAAAAAATTCCGAAATGCATGACCTCACACAATTCGAGAATTGCGTCATTGTGACATCGTAGTGACCCATTTTCACATTACATTTTCAAACTGTGACATCACAATTCCCTATTTTGACAGCATATTTTAGGTTTGTGACCTCACACAATTATGGAATGCGTGACCACAAACAAATCCGAAATGAGTGACCTCACACAACTCCAAAAATCTTACAAAATTTTTGAACACTTAACCTTTCACAATTCCTTAATGCTTGATCTTAGACAATTAAAATGCCCTATTGTGACATTACTGTGACCCATTATTACGACAATTTCAAATTGTGACATCCCAATATCCTATTGTAAAAGCACATTTTAGGTCCGAGATTTGACACAACCTGAGAAAGCGAACTCATGCAAAACACGTGTTGGGCTAAGGGTGCCACACTGCTATTATGGGTAGGCATAGAGGATGATATACTTATATACTCAAGTTGCTTGTTTGGGTGGCACAATTGTGTTATCCTATTACAGGAAACCATGTGAATATGCGATCTGGGTAATACCAAGGTTTAGAAAGCATTATAAGTACCATGTGAATACATGTGATAAGTGATTATTGTACTTGTGGTTGTATTTTTACTGGATCTCCTGACGTGTATATTGTTGATAGTTTTAATCATGTGAATAAAGTAGATATTTGTTAGTCTAAGCTCTGTTTATTTCATGTGTAATTGTTGTTGGTAGACTTACAGTATATTGTGGAGCTATAGTATGGTGGTACAGATGTAGCCTGTGTTAAGCGTAACTGTCATTTCAGGGCCATTTTTCAGGAAACAATAAATATCAATAGTTCAAGCGATTTTAAGAAACTCTGTAATAGGTTTTATTAAGCAAAAGAGTTTTCTTCTGCACTCAAAAAAGCAGTTTCCTAGCTCCCTCCCTCACTTCAGATGAAGCAGGATTTCTCTGTCCATTCTATCCTATGTAGAGGGGAAGGGTCGGAGGAGGGAGTTGCGCACGGAGGAGTGAAAACACTGTTTGCATCCTGCAATCTTATCTCCCCAAGCTGCTAGATAAGAACTGACCTTTGTGACCAGTGAATCCAGCGTTTTATGTGCCCAGACAGTGAGTAAACAGCTGGTATGTGTGTCTCCTCTTCCTGCTCACTCCTCTGCCTTGACCCCTCCCCCCTCCATAGGTTATAATGGACTCAGCAGAACCCGTCTTCACTCGCCTGATAATGTACAGATAAGTGAGGGGGGGGGAGGGGGGAGGGGGAGAAAAAGCCTTTTGAGCACAGGAAGTGGCCTTTACAAAATTCCAGAAACGCGTGGCCTCACACAATTCCATAATGTGTGACCTAACACAATTAAGTCACCTATTATATTATAATTTTAAAATGTAAAATCACAATATCCCATTGTGACAGCACATTTTAGTGACCTCACACAATTCTAAAGTGTGGTCTCACATATTTCCAAAAAATGTAACCTAACACAATTCCATAACATGTGAACCAATTCGAACTGTGCAAGGATCAGATCCCCCTTTCCGGAATTGTTTGACACTTCACACGATTCGGGAATGTATACTCTCACATAATTCCAGAATGCGTGACCTCACACAATTCCAAAATAAGTGACCTCCCACAGTTCCAGAATGCATGGCCTTACACAATTCCAGAATGCTGGACCTCACACAGTTCAAGAACGAATGAGCTTACACAATTCCGGAATGCATGATGTCACACAATTCTGGAATGCATAACCTTGCACAATTAAAATGTCCTATTGTGACACGACCCACTATAACATTACAATTTCAAATTTTGACATTACAATATCTGATTGTGACGGACAGCCAATTTTTAGTTTGTGACCACATACAATTCTAGAGTGGGACCTCACATAATTCCAAAAAGTGTAACCATAATGCATGACCCCGCACAACTCCGAAATTGTGAGGTGACATGTTTTAGCATTATTTAAGTGCTTTCTGGTATTGCGAGACCTCACTTTATTCCAGAATGCATGGCCTTAGACAATTGCACTGCCCTAAAGTGACATTACAGGGACCCATTATCACATTACAATATCCCTTTGTCACAGCACATTTTAGATTTATGACCACACACAATTCTGAAAAGTGTTACCTTACTCAATATCAAAATTGTGTGAGGCCACCAGTTCCGGAATTTTTGAGGTTACGCATTCTGGAATTCTGTGACCTTACACAATTTCGGAATGTGTAACCTCACACAATTGCAATGATCGCTTACTCCATCACGGTGACCTATTATTGCTTACTCCATCACAGTGACCTATTATTGCTTCCTCCATACAGTGATCCATTATGACATTACAATTTCAAATTGTGACATCACAGTGCCCCATTGTGATAGAACATTTTAGGTTTGTGACCTCATACAATTCAAGGCTATGTTCACACAATGTAAGTTCCGTGGGAATCACGGCCGTTGTTACAACGGCCTTGATTCCCACACAACTTACGTAGTGCTGCCTTCTGAGGGAATCCCGGCCAGAGTGTATACACATGGTATCACTAGCCTCATCGTAAAAAATTGACATGTTGGTTTACTGTGGCTGCTATTCATCAAATAGCGGCTGCAGAAAACCCTGTCAGTTCACACAATGGAGCGTGCGGCTCCGGCCACACGCTCCATTGTGAGCAGTGGGGAGTTCTGATGTGGACACGCACGCATCAGAACTCTGCGGTGCTACAGATCATTCGTCCGGTACTGCAGTACTGGCTGGGATGATCTTTTCTAAAACCAGGCGGGTCACGGAACGGCCGGTCTCATACAGCGTATGAACATGGCCCAAGAATGCGTAACCTCATATAATTCTGGAATGTATGACCTAACACAATTCTGAAATGTGTGACCTCACAGTGCTTCATTGTACCACTCACATACCGAATACAAAAGAAATTGATTGATTTAAAATGTTCTATATTCCACATTGTGACATCACCATGCTTCACTGTTACATCACGCTGCTACTATTTGAAAAACAATGTGAGAAGAGGTAAAGATTGGCGCTCTTACCATTCTGTAAGATGTCCAAAATTTATTTCATATTCTTAAAGACATACTCAGGGAGAATTTTTTTTTAAAATCAACTGGTGGCAGAAAGTTATATTGATTTGTATTCTTTGCAATAGTTGTTTTAATGGTGTTTGCAGTTGAGGATTATTGAAGGTAGAAAAAAGGGTGGCTCTTTTGTAGGGCGGCAGAGCACGTAAATTGGAAGTTTAGGTGTGGGGACTCTGTAAAGAAAGAGGCTGGGAAAGTGAATTCTTTATGTGTGTGTGTGTGTGTGTGTGTGTATGTGTGGGGAGAGGTAAATTCACAAGGTGGCACAAGCGTTCTGAGGTGTTCGGGGTAATTACAAGATGGCAAGGATTCTGCAGAGGTGTGGCAGAGGGACAGAAAATATTGGGGGTTCTTTTAGTATGGGAAGAAGAGAAGGGGAGACAAAGTGGCAAGATTTTCCGAAGGCATGTGGTAGGGAATATAAGGTGGAGTAAGATGATGCGTTCACTTAGTGGCAGAAAAATCCCTCTGGTGTCTATAACATTAAATATCCTTCTTGCTGCCTTGTGCCTGTCAGCTCTGTATTTAAGAGCTTCCTTTTGCTGGCTCTTTTATACAGTCTGGTTCTCGATTTGCTCAATCTCAGAGACTTCCATCTCTTCCAGCAGTCACCCTTCTTACCACTCTCAATTCACTCTTGCCACCCATAGGAAGAAACACATTTCGTCCTTCCTCTTTTTCTTTGATGGGATTGAGCTGCCCACAACAGGCAGGCTAGCTTGGATGGCTCAGTCCCACCCCGGTGGTCATAGTGTTTGTCTGGGGTTACATAAAGTCAAAGTTTTTTATACAACAGGTGTTCAGCTTTGCTTCTGTCCAGCAGAGCAAGGATCACACCTAGCACAAGTGATCCAAAGTGATCACATCATCAGAAAGTTAATACAAGGTGGAGGTCTGTACATGGCCAAGAATTTTGACATTTTTAGTGGACGCAGGTGTTCCAAACAACGTTACATAGTTACATAGTTAGTAAGGTTGAAAAACGACCATCAAATTCAACCTATTACCCTACTGTGTTGATCCAGAGGAAGGCAAAAACACTGAATTATGTCCTTTAATTTTTAAAAATTACCATAAACCATAAGTCTACAAATATACCTGGATTGTACAGCAGGGTTTTGCCCAGAAGGCTAATACAATCTACCGTTTATAGCCTTAAGCAATCTGCTTTAGGTAAAACATTGATTTTCATTAAACTTTATACCCGAATTCTACTTAATTTCCATCACATCTCATATATTTTATGTGTTACATCCTTGCTTAGCTATTTGTGGAGTTTTTCATCAGTCATTTAATAGCTTGCAGGTGAATACAGAGAACGAGCCAGCTGGAATTCCCATCTTACAAATCCATAAATCAAATGCAATGTACAAGATTCTGAATGGAAATAGCTGGCATTCTTTTCCAATGTTAAGGATTCATGGTCTAATGTTAGTATGGTACTTTAACCAAGTGTTAGCTGTTATTGCACCTTTAGATAATAATTATACTACTAGATTTATCCAACTACAAATATTAGTTTATCTTCTTTATTTACAACTATGCCATATCATATAATAAGGAACATGCTAAGCATTTTGGCATTAGGGATAAGAGACAGTATCGTCTGCATTTTACCTTTAGGACACAGTGCTAAGGTCATGAGGTCAGTCACAGGTCTTTAGGTGGTCAGTGCATTTAGTGGACACATGATAATCTGATATATCTCCAGGCTTAGTTCTGATAATGACATGCTACATACTAGTTTTGTTACCTTCAGCTATTTCATCTCTATGATCCTCCCTATCAATATGAAAAGGTTACTTGGGAGCTTATGTACAGTACAGAGAACAAAGACGACCTAAGGCTGACCCAGGAAAGGTCAAACCAAAATGCTAATCCTTCTGCAATCTGGGACGGGTCGTGTCATTAGCAATTTGCTATTATTGTTGCATAGACATGTTTTAATGGACATGGAATGGACCTTAGTTTTAGCCTGCCCATACTAAAAGATAAGTAGGGAATTTGTGAATTTGTTAAGAAAACATATATTATGTATAATAAAGACAAGTTTACATAGATAAATAGCTAGATTATTATTATTATTATTATTATTATTATTATTATTATTATTATTATATAGGACATTGTAGACTATTATCTCCTTTAGGAAAATTGCCCATTCAAATTTAATTTATGTTGTCACACTGCGGGGGTCCCGATCGGTAAGTGACAGGGGACTCCCCCTGTCACTTACACTTAAACGCCGCGGCCATGGCGTTTAAGGGGTTAATGACACACGACATGACGATTGCTGCAGCGTGTCATTACCGGTGAGGTCCAGGCTACTGATTGCAGCCGGCCCCCACCTGCTGTGAAGCGCGCTCCGCTCCGGAGCACGCTTCATAGCCGGAGAAACACCCAGGACGTAGAGTTACGTCCAGGGTCGTCTGGTGACAGACTTCCATGACGTAACTCTACGTCCTGGGTCATCTAGGGGTTAACAACAGTATTTAAGTAAATGCTAGAAGTAATGTGTGTGAAATTATGAGCCTAACTGTATCTGAAACATTCCTCTATTATACTAATTCAATCTGAGCAAGAAGTTTTAAAATTGCACCACCTCCTGAGGAGGTATAATATTTTTTATATATTCACACATGGCCGTTTTATAGAAATAATAAATGGTTTGAAAGCTTCTAATTGTGAAAGACTAATATATATTTATATACACGGTAGTTTACCTGCCCTGCATAGTTTCTACAGTGAATGTATTTAATAGTGCAAGATATGTGAATTTTACTAGGAACAAGAATCTCTATGGCTGGTATATTTCTCCACCAGGTACATGACTTCATGAATTCTAAGCAGCTGCTAAGATCTAAACTAGCCAAGTCACAGCTCCACAGTGGGTGTCACAGCTTTGGCACCAATTACAACAGGAAAAATGATTTGCTGCTACCTAGGTGGACGTGAAAATCCAATGACATAATAATGCTTTTGCAAGCAGTCATGAAAAATACAGTGGAAATTCGACTATGTTCAAATGATGGAAAATAGTTTTTTAACCTAAACCATTTCCATGTTTATTCATACCTCTGCTGCCTAGATTTTCCTACATAAACTGTACATTAGCAAGATGTATTTCTCTTATAAATAGTACAGTGCTTGCTTTAGAGCTCTCATCCACTGATTGTTTAGTAACAAAATAAGTTGGGTAACCAAAGCTAAGTCGTGGTTTGTGATATATGTCCCACTAATTCACATTAGACAGAGTATCTGCTGTATTTGCAGTATACTATGCCTTAACACATATGGATACATTTTATACAATATTTACAAAGCACTACATCCTACAAATTTGACTTACTTGTGGCTAGTGTAATATACTAACCCCATGCCACAATATATAAAGGGCTAACACATGACTACTAAATGTTGTTGAGTAAAGTCAGTGTCCAAGAGGCAAATGGTATATAGAACACTGTACAACTGTGGTCTGAATGGCACTGTGTATTGCCTAATAACTTGAAATAGCATCCAGCTAGGGGGGGTGCATAACTGATGGGAAACCCAGCTCAGGCTCCACTGCATAAACTGGGCAGTATAGCTAGAGGTATAACTAGACGGAAGAGGGAGATTGTGATCCCGCTGTATAGAGCTCTGGTGAGGCCACATCTGGAATACTGTGTCCACTTCTGGAGACCTCACCTAAAAAAGGACATTGATAAAATAGAACGGGTCCAAAGCCAGGCTACAAAAATGGTGGAGGGTGTCAGGCATAAAACATATCAGGAAAGACTTGAAGGCACTCTTTCACCTCCAAAACACCTGCTAAACTTAAAGGGGTAGTGCACCAAATTTTTTTTTCTTTCAAATCAACTGCTGCCATGAAGTGCCAGAGATTTGTAATTTACTTCTATTAAAAAATCTCAAGCCTTCCAGTACTTATCAGCTGCTGTCTGTCCAGCAGGAAGTGGTGTTTTCTTTCCTGTCTGACACAGTGCTCTCTGTTGCCTCCTCTGTCCATGTCAGGAACTGTCCAGAAAAGGAGCAAATCCCCATAGAAAACCTCTCCTGCTCTCCAGACTGGAAATAATACCACTTCCTGCTGGGCATACAGCAGCTGATAAGTACTGGAAGGCTTGAGTTTTTTTAATAGAAGTAAATTACAAATCTCTGGCACTTCATGGCAGCAGTTGATTTAAAAGAATTTTTTTTTGGGTGCACTACCCCTTTAAGGTATCAGTAGATTATACATCAGTATACAACGCTGATTCTATATCTGCAATTTTTATCTTTCCATGTTCTTGCATTCCTTTGTTATAAGGAGTATAATAATAAATAAATAATAATAATAAAGGAGTCTTAGTAGTCCTCTCCATTATATTCTTCAGCTACTGTAAGTAGTCTTCTCTATGCAGCAACATGCCCAGTGTGTAGGCTTACAACGGGGAAATACAAAGGAGTAGAAAGCTACAAATTACAGATTTGGAATCAGCATCTATTATCCTACTTACAGAGGACTTTAGTTTAGGGTTCTGAGGAGGGTGGGTTCGAGTTGAATCTGTATAGTCTAGAGGAAAGAAGAGAAAGGGGGGACATGATCGAAACCTTCAAATATGTTAAAGGACTAAATAAGGTTCTGGAGGGAAGTGTGTTTAGAAAAAAACTAAAGTCAAGCACAAGAGGACACAGTGAGAGGTTAGTTGGGGGAAAGATCAGATGCAACGTGAGAAAATATTACTTTACTGAAAGAGTAGTGGGTGCTTGAAACAAAGTTCCAGCAGATGTGTTAGGTAAATCTACAATAACATAATTTAAACATAAGAGAAACAGATTGCTGAACTCAGGGAGACCAGCCAAACGACAACACTGCTAGTGAAAGCGCTCAATGCAGTGAAGTCCTAGGTGCATTGCCCCCAGGGAAACATGAATATGCAAAAGAGGAGCCCTTGGAGCTCCACGGGCTCCTCTTTTGCATATTCATAATTTAATTATGCCTGGGATAAGTATACAGTATATCTATCTTAAGATAATAAGAAGGTAAATACTAAAAAGGCAGATTAGATGGGCCAATGTTCTGTAAACTAAACTTCAAGGCAGTACTAAACTAATCTTCAATAGTTGACACTTCAGACTTTTGGTGAAAAAAGTGGCTTATTTATTCACCCTTCATGAGCAATGTTTCGACTCAGCTAAAGTCTTTTATAGAGTCGAAAAGGTTGCACATGATGAGTGAATAAACAAGCCACTTTTTTCAAGTCTGTGGTGCCGTCTAACCATTGAAGTTTAGTATATAAAATATTTATTCACTGTTGTAAATAGTATTTATATTTATATATTTTGTATGTTGTCAGTATTCTACAATATTAGCTTATTTGCCTTGTAGGACATTGTAGTCCAGTTCTTTGGCAATTGTTTGTATATTATACCAGCTAAAACACAAGAAATTGAACAGACAACTGTCAGGCAAAATAGGGACTACACTGAGGCCATGTTCCCATCACAACTTTTTACGGTCATTTTTATGGCCGCCTTTTTGGATGTCCGCTGCAGGGGCCACAAACAAGCACTGATCATACAGGGCCTGAAGATACAGCCGGTGGCCGCAGGACTGGAGGGACATGCCGAATAACAAGCTGTGCTGATGTAAGTATATACTGCTTGTGATCTGGAAACTGACAGCACAGATATATACATCTCTGTGCTGTCAGTTTCTTTTTATCGCCATTGGCCACACATTACACACAAGATGTGGGCAACAATTCATTTTAGAGCTTGTTTAAAGACCCGATCAGCAGAGGATGGGACATTTTCCCCATCCTCAGCTGATCACTGTCATCTTTATTGGCGGCAGGAGCGTTTCTAGCAACTATTGTAACTGTTATGCCAAAAATGATTTAGAGATGAGTAATAAAAAAGATGGTACTAACAAAGAAGGGGTTCCAGGTTATAACTATACAGCCTGTGTCCTAAAGAAGCAGCCATCTAGACAAGTACATGTCCTGCTTATGTATTTGACACTTGTAGAGTTGACTAAACAAGTTTATTTTTTGATTGTAATAAATATATATTTTAGAACATTATGCATTTGAAAGTTACAAATATTATATTTACTCAAACAAAAAGAATAAAAACTTACCAACATCTGTTATGTATGACTTCCCATTGTCTGGCCATTGAATATATTGGTTTGAGAAGTAGTTGCTACCATATCCAAGAATAAAACCTTCCAGCTTGATATTTTGATTCGGCCGATGAAATTTCATAATAAGTGTATCTCCAGTAATGTTAATATGGGCCTTCATGTTTAGCTTCTTCACTGTAGGGAAGAAAAAATATATTAATAATGTCCACAATAACTAGCGTGCACAGCTTTCACACAATGACTAATATGTGTGAGTATGAGTTTGGCGCTGTTCTACACAATATTCTATGTAAGATCTCTATGGATTTTCAGTGATTGTCAAATTGTATTTATTTAACTGTTTAAGGACCATAGCAAATACAGTACATGTACCCCTAAGAATGCAATGGAAGTGGAAGGGTTCACAATAATAATCAATCTTAATTTGAATAGTTAAGTTAATAAAATATTATCTATTTATACACTTACCTACCAGGTTCCCTAGCAGATATATTATAGAACCATATAGTATCATGCCTTCTTATATAAACAGAACTACGAGCCATTCTGAGCTAAATCACTCTCCTCTTCGGAGTATCTTGGTTGGGCCGCGTAGCGACATTTAAATTGTTTCTTCTCCCACGGTTCTTGTACCTTTTTAGAACTTTACCTATCTCTCTACCAAGAAGGTTCTTCACGGAAGCCCAAAAGATAGTTGTCAGGGCTGCGACAGCGTCCCGCGCTCCGGACCGCTGCCGCACCCGCCGCACCCCCTCACCTTGTCCTGCAGCCGCCGGTGTCCACATGCAGGGACCTGGCGCTGCTGCCACTTCGGCCCCTGGGGGCGCCTCACCTCGCCCCGCTCCTGTCTGTCGCTGTGCCGGCCGGCGCGCGCGTCCCCGCCTCCTAGGGCGCGCGTGCGCCGGCTGTCTCAGAGTTAAAGGGGCAGTCCGTCCCTAATTGGTTCCTGCTCACACACTCTCCTATAAATTTCAGCCCTGCCCCACCACAGGTGTTGGAGCCTCTATATGCTTGCCATAGCGTTTGGCCCAGCTCCCTGTTGTTCCTGACCTCAGTCCTTGTTCTTAGTTTCTGTCCGCTGTCCCGGTCCCTAGCTCCTGTCCGCTGCTTAACCCATTGTTTCCTGAGTTCTGTCTGCCACCTGCAGTTACGCCTACAGACCTCTTCCTGCACTATCTTCTGCCTACTACTCCTGCCACGCCTCGCCTGCTGTCACTAGCAACCAAGCCAGGGGTAGCGACCTGGGGGTCGCCTGCCGCAGCAAGCCCATCCCGCCTTGCGGCGGGCTCTGGTGAGTACCAGCGGCCCCTTAGACTCTGCTCCCTGGTGCGGTTAGTGCCATGGCTAGTGACGGCTCAGTGGATCCACGACTCCAGGCATTACAATAGTCAATAGAGACGAGCTAACCGGGTTCAGGTTCGAGTCCATCCGAATGATTGGCATTTGATTAGCGGCGGCTGCTGAATTTGAAAAACTATATCCATGATTTCCACATAGCCTTAGGGCTTTATCCAACTTCAGCAGCCACCGCTAATCAAATGCCGAAAGTTCGGGTTCAAATGGACTCGAGCATGCTCGAGGTTCACTCATCTCTAATAGTCAACTGTTTTGTGTGGGCTTACAAAAAACAGTGGGTAGCAACCAAATACTTACATAAAACTAGGCATGCTGGTGGTTTACGTTGTGTGAACATAGCCTAAGATAGTATTAACACGCCATTGGAAATCCACAACCATACCTGCTCAACAGGAATTTGTGGACACGGTGAATGAAACTTTCCATTATGAACAAATAATAGCCTGGGGCTCCGGTCACATGGATAAGTTTCTTTCAACTTGGGAACCTTGGCGCACATCGCCTCATTGCAAAATTTGAGGTTTATTCATATTTGTTGCGAGTTAGGCCCTTAAGCCTTTTATATACAAACCCTCATTATACAAATGTCTTTATACAGTACCATTATACCTGGTTAACCAACTTACTTCCCATAGGATTGTTGGACTCATTAGTGGGACTTCTAATACTGTTTAGGGTACAAACCCACTTGACGTATTTGCGGCGTTAATCAGTCTTAAAAATAAGCAGGCAAAACGCAGGTTGGCTTTATACAATTGTTCTGTGTTAAAATACGCAATTGCGTATTTTTGAAGCATGAAGCTACATGCGTTTTTCGCACAGGTTGTTAACAACTGATGCTTTGCTAACAACAAGCTTCACGCTTCAAAAATACGCAACTGCGTATTTTAACGCAGAACAATTGTATAAAGCCAACCTGCGTTTTGCCTGCTTATTTTTAAGACTGATTCACGCAGCAAATACGTCAAGTGGGTTTGTACCCTTAATGTTAAACTGTTTCTACAGTTTGGTCAGTTTATTGCTGCCATGTTAAAGTGACACTGCCACCCCCTTTTTGCATTCTGACTCCTATACACAGGTGCAAAGGGTAAATTTACCAGATTTCATACCTTATTTTACATCATACGTCATGCTGCTTGTTCAAGTAAAACGGGATATTTTATCATCTGCAGATTGTGCTAAGTGGGCTGGGCTTCAGATCAAATGTGCAACTTAGCCCCACAAACCGCGCCACCATAGGTCCTGCCCCTCCGCAACGTCATTGGCACATAAGCCCCGCCCCTCAACGTCCATTGGTATGGGCCGACCTAGTGGGGTTGGGTCCTACACATTCAGGCCAGCCTGTTCCAATGGTCGGCGAAGAGGCGCCAATGATGTCACGGAGGAGCGGGCCTACGGTGGCACTGTGGGCGGGGCTGAGTGGTGCAATTGCTGTGAGGCCCCACCCACTTAGCACAATCTGCAGATTATAAAAGATCACTTTTTACTTGAACAAGCACCATGACGTATGATGTAAAATAAGGTGTAATAAACTGCTAAAGTTACCATTTACACCTGTGTAGAGGAGTCAGAATGCAAAAAGTGGGTGACAGTGTCACTTTAAGGCAACCTATTGGACATAACCCTAATGTTGTTATGATGCAATTTCCGTTCATGGTTAGGCAACATCATCTTAAACATGTACTTCTGTTTTCCTTTATTTGTTTTGATGTACACATAACTGTACTGTTGTAAAAATTTGAAAACTCTTAATAAAAACTATTGAAAGAGAACCATATAATATGAATCAATAATATTGCAATACCAAGAAGAAAAAGCTGTGGAATTATGGAAATCACACAATCACCAGACATGTTAATGATATTCAAAAAATAAAAATGGAAACAAAATCTTCAAAACATCTTCGGTTATTTAGTATTAAGCACGAGAACCAATGCATTTACATGACTTGTCATGCCATAAGTAAGGTTGTTAAAAGGGTACGCCGTTCGGGACCCTTTTTTCGGCAACGCCCAGAAAGGGGGTGGTTGAAAACATTAACATCCACTTACCTCCCTGGCTCCAGCACTGTCGCCAGCATTCCACCTCATCAATCCCGGTGTCCAGTTGCTTGCTGTTCTTGAGATGGGACCTGTCACGTGGCAGGCCTGCTCAGCCATTCAGCAGCTGTAGCAGTGTCCTGCCTCCGCTGCTGAATGACTGAGCAGGCCGCCACATTATATCCTAAGACAAGGAAGCGGACGGACACCGGGAGACCAAAGTTGCAGAATGCACCATCATAGCCTTTGAGAGCAGTGCCATAAGGCCAATGGAACACTTGGAGCTGGACATTGTGCTTACAGTCCAATACTGTGCAAATGACTCCTAATGGTTCATGCACACATAGTTTAATGCCCTAGGCCTCACTATGGACCATTTTTCTAATCTGATAAATACATCCATGCAGAGGATTTCAAATGTGCACCTCTCACTGATATTCCAGTTCATTATTAGTCTGCCAACCACTGGCAGATGTGCTAACATCTACACACAATACTTCAAGGTCTGTCACTTTGCAAGATGTGGTGATAGCTGGCATGTTGAGGAACAGGAGCCACCGCACAATCAAACTGAACTGACTTGATCTGATTCCTGAGGTTTCATGTGGCTGAAAAAAAATTCTGACTGCCACAGCTAAAAGCCTGGTACTTGAAAATCCCTTGCAGATCTCTATCAGCCCCCACTATTTCCTTTATTTGCATAATCCTACAGCTTGTATTTCTTGGTGTTGCATAACTCAAGGTGTAGCAAGGTCTACCGCCAATTTCATTCAGTGATACGGCAGTGTTTTCTCATAATCTGAGAGACGAAATTTGATCATATTTCACAGAATGCTATATTATGGAGACAGTCTACACTACAAGCATTGCTTTTATAGAGGCATTATATGGCCACAAGCAGTGTCTATGGCTCTTTAGGATGAGACTTTAGGCCTAATACTTTTGTTATTTGTATAATTGGGTATATGTACTGTATAGACGGCAGTAGTCTAATGTAAAGTAGTGGTACCACAAATTTTTTTTTTTTCTTAAATAAACATTTTAAAAACGTAAAATTAGTGGCACGCAACATATGGATCCAAACACTTTCTTTCTGCACGCTGTTTACTCCCAGTGCCACAGCTGGTCTGATCAGTAGGGGTGCCAGGTGTCACCACCCTGACAAAAAACTACTCAAAAATCATGTTACCCTGAAAAATCTCCTAAGGCTCGGTGTTTTTGCTATCCGTTTAACATATCCATTTAATGGGAAAAATATAAGTAAAAACGAATGGTAAACATAGATGCATGTGTATGCCATCCGAAAGGATCCATTTTCCATTGACTTACATTATGGAAAAAAAGGGATTGAAACCCTTTTTTTAACCCTTTGAGGATCAGGCCCAAAATGACCACGCCAATTTTCATTTTTGTTTTTCCCTCCTCCCCTTCTAAGAGCTCTAGCACTTTCAGTTTTCTATCTACAGGGCAATGTAATGGCTTGTTTTTTACAGGAATAGTTGTACTCTGTAATGGCTGCTTTCATTTTACCATAACATGTATGACGGAATCCCAAATATATTATTTATGAAGATATAAATTGATGAAATTGGAAAAAAGAATGCAATATTATTATTTTTGGGGGGTTCCTGTGTCTACGTAATGCACTATATGGTAGAAGCGACATGATACCATTATTCTATAGGTCAGTCCGAACACAACCATAGGCAGGTTAACACAGATTTTCAAACTTTTTTTTTTTATGAAATACTTTTTTTTGCAATTTTAAATATTAATAAAATGGGCCTATTGTGACTTCTATAACGGTTTTCGTTTTTCCCCTATAGGGCTGTATGGGATGTCATTTTTTGCGCCATGAGCTCTACTTTTTATTAATACCATATTAATAATTGTTTAGATCAGACGTTTTGATAACTTTTTATAAATTTATTTATGTATAATGTAACCGGTAATCCTGGCACTTTTTTCTTTCTTTTGGTTTACGCTGTTTGTACAGTGATTGTCATATTTTAATAGATCGGACAATTACGCACGCTACGATATATATGTTTATTTAATTATTTTTATATGTTTTATTTATATAATGGGAAAGGTGAGTGATTTTTATTGGGAGGGGCTTAGGGGCATTTTTAAAAACATTTTTTTCTTTTTTATACACATTTTAAGTCCCCTTGGGGGACTTTTATACGCAATCATTAGATTGCAAACACTGATCATTGCTATGCCATAGGCATAGCATTGATCAGTGTTATCGGCGCTCTGCTCATTAAGCCTGCATGTGGCAGACTGAATGAGCAGAGTGCCAATCAGACTGCACGGAGGAAGGTAAGAGACCTCCGGCGGTCCCACAGAGTGATCAGGACCTGCGCAGTGTTACCAAGCTGCTCCTGTCACTTACACTTAAACGGCGCAATTGCGATGTTTAAGGGGTTAATGACAGGTTGCAGCGCGATCGTTGCAGCCTGTCATTAGCGGTGACGGCCGGCTGCTGAATGCAGCCAGCCCCCACCTGCTATGTAGCGCGCTCCGCTCCGGAGTGTGTTTCATAACCCAGGACGTACCTCTACGCCCAGGGTCGCCTGGTAACAGGTGGCCAGAATGTACAGGTACGTCCTAGGTCGTCTAGGGGTTAAAGAGTACACAAAAATGAGCACGTTTGACCACATTTTTCTGCATGTTAAAACAAATGATTAAAAATGGATCCTTTAAATGGACAGCAAAAATGCAGTGTGAAAAAAACCCCATAATTAAAAAAAAAAGATGTTAGCCCTTGTTGCAATTTATGTCAGTTTTAACAGGAAGAAAAGTGAGACATGCAGCAATGTTCTTCCTGCCAAAATGCTATAGACTAGGACAGAGTGGCTTCTTTCCTTCATAAGATTTAATTTTAGTTAATTTAAAATGATTTCTCAGGTAATGATTTCCTATGCAGAAACATATTAAGACTTTGGTGCCATCTGGATGCTCATGTTAGGAAAGTGGTACTTCTTTACCATATCATTACCTGGTTAGGAACAGGAAAAGGGAAGTTTTAATAGGGAAAAAAATGAGAAAAGAAATTAACTCATTTCTATTCCTTGGCCGTATTCCACCTGGAATGCAGCTGTCTGAACCGCTGAATAAGAGAGCATGACTTTTTGTTTTTGTTGCTCTGAATTAAAAGTGCAAGTGGTATTGCCTCACTGATAAGGGAAATGGACTAATATTCAATTACATATAAAACACAATGATCCACATTTATTCCAAATAATTAAATAATAATACTTGCTTAAAATAGTGGTGCATGCTACATCTGGCACTACCTGGTGTCTGGAAAGTATGGCAAACACATTTAGCATCAAATAGTTGCTCATTCTCTGTAAAGCCCTATATTAGATTATGTTTACATGGGCAAAAAAACTTTTAAAACTGCATCACACCATCTATTTCCATCTCCTATTGACTTCAATGGGCAATGTTCAAAAAGCGTTCAATCAATAACACTATATTTTAATAGTATGAACAATTCCGCATGCAGCCATGCACCTGATATTTCTATTTATAGTTTTATTTTTGACATTTATATTCAATCATTAGATTACTTATAATGATCAATGTAATAATGTAATGTATTTTATACTACATTGATTTCGGTCCCTTCTTAATTAGTACAATTTTAATCAAATATCATTACTAGCAAGGCCCAAATGTGCAAAACATATGTGCATGTTCAAAAACATATAAATACTGTACTTACACAGCTTTTTTTTAATGTTTTTAAATACATGTGTACTAGGACATACTGTACACTTTATACACGAAACAGCTCACCGCTCCAATGGGGATTCACCTGTATAGGAACTCCCCACTTGGTTAGTGCAGCCAAGGCTAAATATCATCCCTTTTATTGTATTAGGGTAAATTCACACGGGCGGATCTGCAGCGGATTTAACGCTGTGAATTCGCTGTGGATCCTATGCCAGTGACTTTCAATAAGGATACATACTCGCAGCGGGATTTCCATCCTGCTGCTAGTATGTATGTGTCAGCGCCATTAACCCCTGCCTGCCGGAGTATACTTTACCTCTTCCCCGCTCTGGCTGGCTTCAGAGGCTCCTGGCGTCTTCACTTCCCGTTCAGCCAATTAGTGCACTGCCCCGCCACAGCCACTGATTGGCTGAACGGGAAGTGAAGACACCGGGAGCTTCTGAAGACAGCCGGAGCAGGGGAGAGGTAAAGTATACTCCAGCAGGCGGGGGTTAATGGCGCTGAAACATACATACTAGCCGGATGTAAATCCAGCTGCGAGTATGTGTCCTCATTGAAATTTATTGGCATAGGATCCACAGCGGATTTAGCTGCGAATTCGCACCGTTAAATCTGCTGCGGATCCGCCCATGTTAATTTACCCTAAAAAAAGACTCCACAAGTCGCAACCAACATGTCAACCCTTAATCCTGGTATACACACATAGTGCAAAGACTTAAAATATCCTCTGTGAGAGTAACATGACTCCAAATAGAAAAGGGAAATATAAAAACCTGGATGAAACATAGCAAGGGTACAAGCATGGTAAATCATTCATGTATAATAAAGAGAACAATATTGCTGATGCTATACAATATCAGTCCATGTTACATGAAAATAGAAATAACATGACCATTCATTCATATGTAAGGATCAGACCCTGGCACAAATTCACACCTTTTGCGTTTATGGTCCCACCTTGTATAGGTTTGAGGACCTTTTCAATACCTACTAGCTCCGAGACTAGAGGAGAGTTTCCATACTCTGATACTCAGTATGGAAACTGTTCTCCAGAGAAGCTAAACCAAGGAGTGATATCAGTGTTCACAGCAGAGAGCTCTGGCCTGAGTATCAGAGTATGGAAACTGTTCTCCAGAGAAGCCAAACCAAGAAGTGATATCAGTGTTCTGGGCGACGGGGGGAGTAGGTCCATCTCCCCTCCGAGAAGTAAGTAGAATTATATGTAATATTCTATGCTTTAGAGTTGGCATTAAGAAAAATCGCTCCCCATTTTTCTGGCTTTTTTTGCTTTTTTCTCTACATATCTATACCGGAGACTGTTCCAAGGATCCTGAGGGTGTAGCGATCCTGGCTGAACT
Organism: Dendropsophus ebraccatus; assembly: GCF_027789765.1. Taxonomy (NCBI): domain Eukaryota; kingdom Metazoa; phylum Chordata; class Amphibia; order Anura; family Hylidae; genus Dendropsophus; species Dendropsophus ebraccatus. The sequence continues at coordinate 115,476,431 of NC_091458.1, read as the reverse complement.
GACTGCGAGCTAATACTGGGCGTTGTACTGTAGTGAGTGGTGGAAGTCTGCTACTCATCAAGTGTAAGGGTGGCATTACATGGGCCGATGGGGGCCTGATAATACCTGTAGCAGATCGGCGTTCGTTTACTGGGCCTATTACACGGCTTGATAAGCGTTTAACAAGGGCTGCAAGGACATTGTTACCGATGTCCTTGCAGCCCTTGCTTAAACTATATACCTTACCTATCCCCACTCCAGGGCTGCTTCTGCGGTCCGCTTCTCCCTGGGTCCTGCGTGCTGCAGCTCCAGAGCTGACAGGCCGTTCAGCCAATCACAGGCCAGGACCGCCGAGGCCTGTGATTGGCTGAGCGGCCTTTCAGCTGACTGGCCACTCTGAAGCTAGAGCGCGCGCGGGACCTAGGGAGAAGCGGACCACAGGGGCAGCCCTGAAGCGGCGATAGGTAAAGTATATCATCAGTTGCCGGCCGCGGACCGATATTACACGTACGCGGTCAGCGCCCGACAAATATAGGTTCTAACCTATATCAACGATCAGCCGATGATCCGTGTAATAGTACCCTAAGTGTCTTAGTTTTGGTTTAAAGTGTATTCAGAATTTTTTCTGACAGAGACTTGCCGCTCCTGAAGTATTTTTTCTGTTTTATCATTTATTATCACAATAATATGACTTCATATATGTGTGTGGTAACCTAGAAAACAAATCTCATTAAATTATATCACACTGAGTGTGCCACAAATGTATAAAGCATGCGCAACGTTTTATCAAACGTGGAGTGTTTTTCAAAGCCTGTGGTTTATGATTGGTCAACTGCTGAGTTCCTTTCTAATTGTAAAAACAAAATAACTCTGTGACTGTGTTGTCTTGGATCTCTCCCTGACAGATGATGTTTGGGAGAGTCGGACCCAGCATTTTGATTTCAACAATGCACTCAGAGGTGTCTGACAGCAGCCCCCCCCCCAAAAAAAAAACACATGCACACTCAGCTGAGCCAAGCATGCATGTGTATCTTCATACCAAAAGTGACAGTTAAAGGGAACCTGTCACCCCCCGTGCCGGGGTGACAGGCTCCCGACCCCCCATTAGAGCCCTCTATACTCACCTAATCCCGCCTGATCCCGCTTCTGGAGATGGTAGGGTCACGGAGATCTCAGCCGCTGCAGCCCGGCGCGCGCGCTGAGAGAGGAGTCCAACGCTCATAGAGAATGACGGAGCGTCGGACTCTCCTGTCATTCTCTATGGGTGTTTGACTCATCTGAGGAGCGTGCGCCGGGCTGCAGAGGCTGATATCTCCGTGACCCGACGATCTCCAGAAGCGAGACACGGCGGGATTAGGTGAGTATAGGGGGCTCTAACGGGGGGTTGGGAGCCTGTCACCCCGGCACGGGGGGTGACAGGTCCTCTTTAACCAGCATTTACTATTCTCACACATTTGTTGATACAGCACCTTCCTCGAGGTGTAAGTTGCACCAAAAATCTGTTGCAGAAATGAATAACTAAATCAAAGTTTACAACTTTGCAGGTCCCAAGCCCCTTTTTTGTAAAAAACAAAACAAAACACAAGAACATAACAAAACTCATAAAAAGCATGTAAGCATTTAAACATGCTTCAGCTTTTGGCCCAACAGAGGACACAATTTTGGCATGGCAGCCTAAGTAAATCTGGTCCTCTGTATCATACTGAGATTGCAAAAGGGCAGATAATAAGGATACGAGCTAAATCTTTTTGGTGGTAGTACTCCCTCTTACGTGATACTCCTACAGTCATGCTTATGCGATCAAGTTATATCATATATGTGTATTATTAAGTATTTAGTTGCTGTACTACAAATTTTCTCAGATTATTTTGTATTGCAGTCTAAAAATCTACAATATCTGATAACAAAAATGAAAAATGTCTGGCAGATCTTTACACAACTAGTGGCGAATATACATATGTAAGATGTGATTTATCTTAAATCTACTTTTTGGCTTGCCTTGGCTTCTACACTCAGACTCTATGATTATGGGATTATTGCCTTCAGACAAATTGGACAGATTTCCTGCAATAAAATATGATGAACTGCTTCATGTGATCAGAATACCTTGCTCAACCTAAAACCCTTCGGACTTCACTTGAATTTGCAGTTTAAAACATTAATGTCATTGTGCATGATACCCTGCATAATACTGGAGTATTACTCTACATATTAAATAAATAAACATAATACACATTTGCCAGAGTCCTCCCAGAAACATTTAAATGGTGTTTTCTCAGCTGAGTGAAAGCAAAACTGATAAGTGGAAATGCCCTTATAGGAGCCAAATAATACATGCTTATTCTATATACACAGGCAAATATTTCCAAGAAGATAGTATCACTGTATAAAACAGGCGTGTCAACCTCAAATACACAGTGGGCAAAATTAAAAAAATTGGACAATGTCATGGGCCAACCTTAAAGAGGTAGTCCAACCAATTTTTCTTATTGGAAAAGAGAATGATTTGTAATCTGTCCCTTTTCCCTTAACGGTTTTCTCTAATCTTTTTCACTTCTGTGTCCCTGTACATCCTCCTCTGTTGCTGTTTTCTGGATTTGTGTTTGTTTATATAAAAAACTTCCAGGTCACAGGGGTCAGCAGTGACATCACAGCTCTGCAAACTTGTAGCTCCATCTGTTGTAGCACTATAAACCCCAGCACACATGTACATGTGAGTTGTAGTCCTTGATTACATATACATTACGGTAGCCATTCTACCGGTGGGTTTTATCAGGGCAGGACATAAATGAGCCAAGATTCTGTTACAAGTTTACCTCAGCAATAAATAGAATGGTGACTGACATGAGGGGAAGTATGCTCTATCCTCTTCATATTACACACAGCAGCAGCACTGCCTTAACACTGTAGAGCTTTACTGTACAATAATAGCAATATAGTTTTTCTCCAACTTATTCTGCAACACTGTACAGAGATTGTAGTCACTCATACTGGTCACTGTCCCCAGTGGAGATCACAGTGTTTTAGAGGGTACAATAAAATCCATGCATTGAGAGAACATACATGTAGCTGTTATCCTAGCTGGCATTTGATCCCAGAACTCCAACATTACAAAGTGGCATGGCTAATCTCTACATCACCCACAACACCCAGAGCTATCAGCTCCTGGTCTCCTCCATGTCATGCTGTCCTTACGGCTGCAGTTACTACTGGGCTCAGATGTTAGCTCCTCCTACATGGGTGGGGCTAAACAAATATGGATGCATAGCCCCACCCACCTGATGATTCACTGTTCCCTTACTGGCAGGAAAAGGAAACAGAAAGGGAACGTGACATCACAGGAAGTGGAAAAAAACACAGGCAGATTGGTCATGTGACTGAGCTTGAGAACACAATAAGTGATCTAAATAAAAAATGAGTAGTGTTTATAAAACATACTGCATCCACAGAAGTCAATGCAGTATTAGTTTATTGAAAAATTTCCGACAACCCCTTTAATGTTTATTGAAGCGTGTGCGTGCAGCATTCGTGGAGCTGAACACTATGACAAAAGCTATAATAAATTGCTATGGCATGACAAACTTAACATAGGAAGGTAGAGGCCCCCCTCACATTATCCAGTAGATAAAAACTTTTGATATTGTGCTGCAGTTATAAGGAAAATAATAAAGAGCCTTTTTCCACTCCACTCCACCTACTGAGCTGAGTGGGCTGTCACGAGTTTGCCTCAGCCTCAGATGTCTATTATTAACCTTCTCTGCCCTCCCCACATCTACTATTACCCTATGTCACTGCTGTACATATTGGCGTCCTATGGGTAAGTACAGCAGATATTTTTTGGAAAATTTTTATACATTTTTTGTCCGCTTTCAAACAAAAGTAATAGCATGGCATAGTGAAAAAAATAATAATTAAGAATAGAAATGACTAAAAAGGCAGAAATAAAAAACTGTTTACAAAAAAGGCTCAAAACCAATCCAAATTGGAAGTTCTGAAGCTCTTTTTTGAGGCTTATATCCCATTGACAGGCCGAATGGTAGCATCCAATTTATTTATATATTTTACACAGATGCTCTATAATGGTTATTTATGAAGATGCAAGTATATACTGAAACAGAAATGTCAGGAGAGCTCAAATATCCTCTATAAAATAGCTGAAGTGATATATTTATTTTTCCTTTATGATTAATATCTGGAAATCCCAGTTTTGAGCTTTTACAGTCCTTCAGGAAGATAAAAAATGAGGTTAAAATAACACTAAATGGCAAATCCTTGAAATATACTTCATGGACATGTAATACATTCTCATCTGCCTTAACCCTTTAAGGACAGAGCAAATTTCGATTTTTGCGTTTTCGGTTTTTCCTCCTTGTGCATAAAAGGCCATAGCACTTGCATTTTTCCACCTAGAGACCCACATGAGCCCTTATTTTTTGCGTCACTAATTGTACTTTGCAATGACAGGCTGAATTTTTGCATAAAGTACACTGCGAAACCCGAAAAAAATTCAAAGTGTGGTGAAATTGAAAAAAAAAAAGGGATTTTGTTTATTTGGGGGAAATGTGTTTTTACGCCATTCGCCCTGGGGTAAAACTGACTTGTTATATATGTTCCTCAAGTCGTTACGATTAAAACGATATGTAACATGTATAACTTATATTGTATCTGATGGCCTGTAAAAAATTTAAACCATTGTCAACAAATATACGACACTTAAAACCGCTCCATTCCCAGGCTTATAGCGCTTTTATCCTTTGGTCTATGGGGCTGTGTCAGGTGTCATTGTTTGCGCCATGATGTGTTCTTTATATCGGTACCTTGATTGCGCATATACGACTTTTTAATCGCTTTTTATTATTATTTTTCTGGATTTGATGCAACCAAAAATGCGCAATTTTGCACTTTGGGATTTTTTTGCGCTGACGCCATTTACCGTGCGAGATCAGGAATGTGATTAATTAATAGTTCGGGCGATTACGCACGCAGCGATAGCAAACATGTTTATTTATTTATTTACTTTTATTTATAACCTGGGAAAAGGGGGGTGATTCAGACTTTTATTAGGGGAGGGGGCTTCTTACTATTAACAACACTTTTTTTTTTACTTTTACACTTATACTAGAAGCCCCCCTGGGGGACTTCTAGTATAAGTGCTTTGATCTCTCATTGAGATCTCTGCAGCATAGATATGCTGCAGAGATCCATGAGATAGGCACTCGTTTACTTCCGGCTGCTGCAGCCGGAAGTAAACGAGTGCCGAGCCGGGGACGGAGCCATCTTGGAGCGGTCCCCGGCCGGCTTTATTTACGGAGATCGCTCCTCCGGGATAACATCCCGGAGGAGCGATCTCCCCACTAGACACCAGGGGTGACGCTGCGTCCGGTAATCGTATGCAGCTGTCATGTTTGACAGCTGCATCTGATTACTGTATTAGCGGGCACAGCGATCGGACCGTGCCCGCTAATACCTACGGTCCCGGGCTACACGCGGCACCCGGGACCGGCGCGCGGCCCCGCTCTGAACTCCCTTACCGGCATCAGGGCGTAAATTTACGCCCGATGTCGTTAAGGGGTTAAACATGAATCACCAGTTATAGGTTTACTGATTCATAAATAGATGGATAATTTTTAAGCTTTTATGTACAATATACAGTGGTGCCTTGGATTACGAGCATAATTCGTTCCGGGGCCTCACTTGCAATCCAAATCCACTCTTAAACCAAAGCAAATTTTCCCATAAGAAATCATAGAAATGCAGACAATTGGTTCCACACCCCAAAAATAATGATTTATTATTCTGAATAACATGTAAAACAAATGAAAGAAACATTCAGAAACAGCAGAATATGCGATATTATAAGTTACTGTACAGTAATGGAGAGGATGCGAAACACAAGGGCTGACAGAGACTGCAGGGAGCATATAGAAATGAGAAGGGCAGATGTGGGCACATACATGCAGCACTCTCTGTCCAGGGAGATAGGGGTTACAGCTATGGAGAGATTACCTCCACAGTCCTGTCCCCTGATGTAAGCCCCAGCCTGAAGTGGATCTGCCATGATTTGGAAGATGAGGGAGGCTTCCTGGGTCAGAGTACAGTGCTATAGACCACACTATGCAGACCATGCCCCTCCTCCACTCCCACTCCCACCCAGTACAGGGAGCTCTTAAACCAAAGCAATGCTCTTACACTAAATTACAATTTTGAAAAACTGTGAGCTCGTAAACCAAAATGCGCTTAAACCAATTACTCTTAAACCAAGGTACCACTGTACAGAGAAGTGCACCACATTTCCCTCTTATATAGTTGAATCTAATCTCTACATAATAGTATATGTGTCAGAATCATATCTTATTTATGGCTAATAGAATTAAGCATGTTTATAATGATGGAAAAGCTGATACCAATTTCCTTTGACAACACACAAATGGCATCATAGTATTCTCCACATATATGTCATTCTACTAAATAATTAGTTCTCATGCCTTCGATTCTCAAGTGTATTTTATGTAAACAGTACCAAAATACAATTTTCCTTTTGCCGTCTATAGGAAATCTAAGGCACTGTTTTGAACATCTGAAGATCATTTGTAGAAATGCATACTGTGGAATCAGTGGCGTACCCAACCCTACCATAGACTATATACTACACTATCCATTATGAAACCGTTGCTGTATTTGATTATATACTGCTGAATTAGATAATACACAAAGTATTCATACATAGAAATATTCGAGAGACCTCCCTGAATATAAGAAACAGTTCAAGACTATGGTAAAGTAGGCTTTTATGGAAGGAATCAAAGTTCTGTCAGACAAATCTGTCTCTTGTTGACTGCTGAAGACAAACCATTGGTATCAGGGGACTTAAAGGGGTTTCCAGTAATAGAAAAAATAATCAAAATTTTTTTCAAGACGCTGACAATTTTGCTTATGGGTATTTTAGGTTGAATGCATTCACTTAAATAATGCTGAGCTCCAATAACAGGCAATGATTTGGGAAAAAGATACAGTTAGCAATGTAAAGCGCTTTTCTGACTGGTTTTACGATTACTGTTGGAGATATACCTCAGGGGACCCCCAAACATATACATCTACCTTATAGCTATAAAGGGGCATCTTTCATACATAGTCTTCTAGTTTGAGAAAATGTATCATGCATAATATACTTTTTGGGTGGGTTCACACTGAGGAATTCTTGAGGAATTGTGGAGGAAAGTTTTCTGCTTGAAATTCCTCGCCTATTCAGCGCTGACAGAATAGGAGCAGAATTTGAGCGCAATTTGAGCGGAATTCAAGCGGAATGTAAGCGGAATTTCAAGCAGAATTAAAGCCCCATTGACTCCTATAGGATTACTTAGCTCTAAAGTTACACCGGCGGTTGTAAACAGTGGGAAGTAGCCAGGAAGATATCAGATTTCAGATAATATACCTTCTTTATACAGTCGGCAGCTGTCGACCACACATCGTTATTACATGTAGTGATGCACAGTTGGAGGCCAATGATTTTAGGTCAGGACTAGAGATGAGCGAACCTCGAGGATGCTCAAGTCGATCCGAACCCGAACTTTCGGCATTTGATTAGCGGTGGCTGCTGAAGTTGGATAAAGCCATAAGGCTATGTGGAAAACATGGATATAGTCATTGGCTGTATCCATGTTTTCCAGACAACCTTAGAGCTTTATCCAAGTTCAACAGCCCCAGCTAATCAAATACCGAACGTTCGGGTTCGGATCGACTCGAACCAGAACCCGCTTCGCTCGTCTCTAGTCAGGACCAAAAGACAGTATCTGCCAATGATCTTTGTCATCAACTGATCTTTGTCTTTATTACACAGAGCGATAACCTGCCAAATCGGGCCTTACACAGCCAACAGACACAACAATCATGATGTGAAAAGAGCCCCAAAAAATCCAAAGAAGTTCTTCTGTCAATTGGGAACATCATTATTTATCTCTTTTTAGCCTCTACAAAAAGCAGAGGTGCTTTAATGCAAAGACAACACCACATCTGTTTTCAGGTGGTGTGTGGTATTGCAATTCAGTTCTATTCAGTTTGATTGAACTGAGCTGCAAAACCACACCCAAACTGAGGACAAAAGTGGTGCTTTAAAAAAGTGGCCATATTCTTTTGAGCTTGTTGTTTCAACAAACCTTGCATAAACCAATGGCCCACGTAAATATAAGGAACTTTGTAATATATCTTATCAGACAAAAAAATGCTTCCTTCACTTGTTATTAAGCACCACCCCCCCTGTTCTTTGCTGTAGGAAAATCAGGTCAGTCCTGTTCTGTAGCTGGCTCAGGGATCAAGTTACAAGTTTTACATACCGTTTAGACTAGTATTTTTAGGCTGAGAAATTATAGATCTAGATTGCAGAACAGAAATCTACATAAAAATACCATATATACCATATATGATGACCAGATATAGCGCTACTCCTCATGTACATACACGTAGCAGCTTATCCTAAAAAGCCAGCTAAAACCACAGGTAAACTTTAAAGAGGTACTCCGGAGAAAAATGTTTTCAAATAAACTGGTGTTAGGAAGTAAAACAGATTTGTAAATTATGTCTATTTAAAAAATGTCAAGCCTGTAAGTAATTGTCAGCTGCTGAATGTCCTGCAGGAATTGGTGTAATCTTTCCAGTCTGACATAATGCTCTATGCTGCCTCCTCTGGCTATGGCAGGAACTGTACAGGTTTTCTTTGGGGATTTGCTACTGTGCTGGACAGTTTCTGTCATGGCCAGAGGTGGCAGCACTGGGTCAGACTGGAAAGAATACACCAAGGGGTACATCTCCAGGGTACCCCTTTACATTCACATGTAGTCTATCTACTGAGGATATTTTTCTACAGATTTAGGGCTGAAGATTTTAAAGTGTACCTGCCATGATGGTCTGCTTCTGGATCAGCAGCGAGATCCACTGCCAAACTGGAAGGTCAGGTCTACATGGATACAGAGACTTTTGGATCCAATGGGGGTTGCACACATTATCGTCTCATTGTGTCTCTATCCATGAAGACCCAAACTTCCAGATTAGCAGTTGAATCCACCAATGATCTGGAATCGCCTCATTGTGACAGAAATACTTAGTAAACCAATATAAATAAATACTGAACATAGCATCATAAGCAACTCTTGACTTTTATAAGCCTCCATAAATGACCAAGCAAGGGTTTTGTTTTAAAGCAAGGAGGTATACAGTATGGAGGCCTAACTACAGGAAAACTGCCATAGAGTTGGGGCTACAGTGTAGGGGCATACACTGTTTCTCCAAAAATAAGCCCTACCCTGAAAATAAGCTTAGCCCTTTTTCGAAGAAAAAAAAATATAATTGACCCTGTTTTATTTTTAAAGAAATACGGTAAATAGCAGAATAGGTAAAACTTTGTAATACATTTTGTAGCAGGAGATTTTAGGAGACACAGCCAAAAAAAAGGGGAATGAGTATTACATGACTATATTTCATAGACAAGGGGAAATGACACACTGTGATGCTTTACATTAACCATTCCAGTTGTAGTCAATGTAAACTTAAATTACTTATGGTATTGTATAGAAAAAAACTCAATGTTACAAAAATATATTAAAACTAGATATGAGCAAACCTCAAGCAGGCCCGTCCAAACCTGAAATCTTGGCATTTGATTACTGGTGCCTGAAGAAGTTGGATGCAGCCCTACAGCGGAAAAAATGGGTACAGCCATAGGCCATAGGCTGTATCTATGTTTTTCAGGACTCCATTGGGCTGCATCCAACTTCTTCAGCCATCGGTAATGAAATGCCAAGAGTTCAGGTTCGGACAAATCAGAGTGTGCTTGAGATTCGCTTATCTCTAATTAAAACTTGCATTAAAATTAAATTAAAATTAAATCTAAATTAAAATTACAGATTAAGACTTTGGGACACCTAATAGTATTAAATTGCCTTGCAGTGCATATACCTCCTTGATCCCCCTCCTGTATGTTCTGATTCCTGCTTTTCACTAGCTGTGATTTACAATGTTAGACACTTTTCTTTCTCATGATACCTCACTACTATTGTACAGTACATACATTTACACAAATGTTTTGCTCCAAAAATGGTGCATGTCTTTAAATGGATAGTTCATTAATGTAAAATCCCCAAATTTCTTTAAATTGACGTAAAAAAAAGAGAAATGTCGTCTGCCTTTGCCATTTAAAAAAAGCATCTTATTATTGCCGTGATATAATTGACTATAATTGACAATGAATTGCATTAAAGTCAATGGAATGACAGACATCCAATGCACACAGTGTATAAAATGACGGACGTTGGCTGCGCGAACATCAAAATAACGAAGTTATTCTTTTCAGATGTCTTTTGCAAACAGCAGACGTTATTTTTTAGTTGTCACACACAGTTTTTCTTTTTTTCACCATCCTTTTACTGTTTTTACTATTAAATTCAATGGCTTTTCAATTAAAGGCCCACCCGAAGAGGAATCAGTCCACCTAAACTAGCATTATGTACCAAGAGCCGGGCGGAAAAACAGCGAAATGATGGACATGATTTTAACCTCAAAATGATGGACGTCATTTTAGACAAAGAGGAAAAAACGTGTGAACATATCCTATACGTGTCTGTACACATGTGCTTGCAAGCAAGTCAATTATCTGCAGGAGAACAAAGACAACATTCACTTCTGTTATACATTACCACTTTATAAGATGTGGTGTGACAAAGTGTCCAGGACTAAGTATACTGTAAATGAGATTTGGCTTTGTTCTTACTTGCATTCCTTGTTTATTGACCAATTTTTGCATGCTCACATAGGCCAACAGTCCATGGATTTTGCACCTTAATCCAGAGTCTACAGGGATTCCAACTGCAATGCTCGTGAAGTGCCATCTGTGTAATAGTGAACATATAGCGGACTTCACAGTACTCTCATTACTGGCTCAGATTCCATGCGGAAAAGATGCATATTAGCTTGATTAAATTACCCTTGAATTGGTAACCCAGGCTTTTAGTTCATTTAATACATAACTATTTATTTGTGTGATGAGCACATCTAAAACTGAAACAAGCATGCATTTGCAAATTTAGAAGATGTGCGTAAGGTCAAATTTAACACCTTAAATGTGGTGGTTTAATATAGAGAGGGAAGGCCCTATTCTGGGGTAGAGGACAAGGAGCACAAAGCTTCCTACTACTGTAATAAGAGATTTAAAAAAACTGAAATTTGCTCTTAATCTTAAGCCATGCTTGATCGACCAATGAAATAAAGGGGTTAATGTCAGAATTTGTTTGTAGGTACATAGCCACACTGTCAGTGTAAAAACGTCCTAAGATCTGAAAAATAAATAACTTCTAGGAGGAATGATCTAAAGGTTGATAACAACCCAGTCTCCATGATGAGGAAACTCCTATCACTAGACTCAAAAAGGAAAAGAAAATATTCACTCTAGAAATTATAGGTTAAATATGGTCATTGCCCCAGAGGTAAAGGAACCTTCAAGGGCTTCCAAGGGTGTGGAAGTCACGGTTAGGGCTCACCCATAGGAATAAAGGCCATTGACAAGAAAGGCAGTCTGTGGCAAGCAGAACAATTATTAACTAAGTTGCATGGTGAGAGTGGTGAACAATGAATTAATGAAATGTAGGAAGACAAATGGCTTGTGGTCATCTTTGGGAAGGGCTTAACATGCATGATGCTGAAGTTGAGAAAGAAGGTGGTATTTGTGCAATAGAGGAGGGTGTAGGACCTATGTAGACTATGGGTTAGAGATAATGATCCATGCTGGATGCGTAGTGTGTAAGTCAGGGACAACGTAATACCAGACCTGGCACTTCATAAACTTTTCTGAAAGGAGACGGTATCTGTTAAACTGAGTATGAGCTTCTATCAAGATTTATTAACAAAGTTCAGTCGCCCCAACATATTACTGTACTGGTAAAAAGGAGAAGAAGATCCACAGCGTCCAAAAAAGGTTTGTTGTCTTTATTATGAGGCATATAAAAAGTTACAAAAGATAAAAACGTAGGCCTACATGTTTCGGGGAAGCACACCCCCTTGATCACGGCAGTATAGACTTTCACAGAATTACAGGTGTATATGCCAAACATTTAGATGCAGTGGGGAAGGGAAAGCCCTGTGGGTGGGTGTGGGTGTGTACACATACAATAAATGAGAATAGGAAATGTAAATTGAAGGGTGAATATCATATCAACCTGTTATTTATGTAATTCCTTAAAGGAGACCTGTCACCCCCCGTGCCGGGGTGACAGGCTCCCGACCCCCCGTTACAGCCCCCTATACTCACCTGATCCCGCCGGGTCCCGCTTCCTGATCCGGTCGGGTCACAGAGATATCAGCGTCCGAAGCCCGGCGCGCGCGCTGACAGCAGAGTCAGATGCCCATAGAGAATGAATGGTGAGTCCGATGCTCCGTCATTCTCTATGGGCATCGGACTCGGGCTTCGGGCGCTGATATCTCCGTCACCCGACCGGCTCAGGAAGTGGGACTCGGCGGGATCAGGTGAGTATAGGGGGCTGTAACGGGGGGTCGGGAGCCTGTCACCCCGGCACGGGAGGTGACAGGTCCTCTTTAAGCTACCGTACACTTATGTTATTAGTTAGAGGCTAAAAGGATTTATAGAAAAAAACTATTGCTGATGTCATTTGTTACAAAGCAAAAACATTGTACCGAATTGTAATGTCAACACTTTCTTTCTCTCTCTCTCTCTCGAGAGAGAAAGAGTCCTTTATAGAACAAGCTGAGATGGATAATTAGCTTTTACAAATGCCAGACAAACTAAAGACAAACACACATGTGCTTGAGACACGAGAGAAATTTGGATGTTTTTCATTAGACAAATTTGCATTGATATAATGCAAGGTTTATTATGTGGCTGTGCTGGATGCTTTCCAATACTACCAAATGAAACTCACATGATACAAACACATCAATGTTTATTAATGTTAGAGAATTTGGTTAAACAACGTCAGCGTGTTCAACATTTTAATCTGTTAACAAAAACATCAGAACGTGTTGAATGGAAAGATCTGATGACAAGATGCCATGAAGGTACCACTGTGGCACACACCACAGATGGGTCTTGACAGCCTCCATGGCCTAAGGATGTTTGTTTTACTAGGTGCTGTTATCTACTGCATTGGATTTGTATGACACAAATAGAACAAAATAGATAACATTCATGGCTTTTCACTTCCAGGTTCTTTTGGGTTCCCATGCTCCATCTGATACAGCTGAAGTTTCTACCTAAGTGTCTATGTGGCATGGATGTGACACACAAGATAGTTGGGGTCCAGTGTCTATTTAGGCGTCCGGTTTTACATTATTATATACTTAACCCCTTAATGACTGCCCACTCCAAATATATATATATAACATGTATATAAACCTTACCTACTATCTGCAGGGGTAGGGAACCCTGGCCCTTCAGCTGTTACAAAACTACAACTATCATCATGCCTGGACAGCCAAAGCTTTAAAGAAGATGTACCACCAGGTACAGTACATCCTCTTGAATTTAACACACCGATAGATCATGGGGAAGCCGGTGCCATGGTCCGTTTTTCGAACCGCGGCCCGGTCCCCATGTACGGCGCCGTTCTATCCAGCGGTACCGTTCTATCCATGCTGAAGCAATGGAGGTTGGCAGGCCCGCCCTCAGTGGGGGGGAATTCTCTCCCACTGGGGGCGGGCTGGCCGACCTCCAGTGCTTCAGCACGGTTCGAAAAACGGACCGCGGCATCGGCTTCCCCAGGACGACGCCAATCTATCGGTGTGTTAAATTCAAGAGGATGTACCTGGTGTCCAGGGATGATGGGAGTTGTAGTTTTGCAACAGCTGGAGAGCCAAGGTTCCCTACCCTGATCTATAATGCACCTGTAGGTGTATAAACAGTAACCATCTGGCACCACACTCTATAGTATAGCTGTATCTATATACAGTGACCAATAGTCAGTGCTGGATAGTCCTTTTTCTAAATTACTTCTATTTTAAATTTGGCGACTGAATACCTTACTGGATGCGCCATTTTCTCCGCTGCCTGCTGTGCACACCTGTGCATTGGCAGATGGCACTATAGAATGACATTACACTAAGTGTCATGCTGGAGCTCTGCCTCCTAATTTAAAGGTACTAACAGCAGGGAGCGGAGATGACAACACCTCTGTTAAGTTTCTTAGGCACCAACTTTTAAATGGAAAAATGGAAGTACTTTAGATGTTTATGAAATTATATTACTTTATAATATAACTTAATAAAAAAAAAAATATAAACATATACAGTATTTTATATACCAGCAGTAAGGGGCGACATGGGTCCCCCTGTGCTAAGTGCGCACACGGGGGGAGGGGGGGCAAATGGAATCTTTGCCATGGGTGCAGGAGAGCCTAGTTACACCTCTGCCCTATAGAAGTTGCTATGCTCGCTATCCTTGTTGCTAGAGTGGTAGTTTGTAACAATGTTTTATGTTTTTACTCATGCTTACATTTTTTTTAGTCACATCACTGTTCTCAAAGTATTAGAAAATCTGAATAACTATACTGTATTTATTAAATTATTGTACAAGTATGGATATGATCTTTGCTAGGTGCAGTTTCCTTTTCCTGTTACTACAGGCCAGTAACCGGAGTTACATTTCCTATCTGTATTCCTATTTTCCATGTTAAAGAAGAATAGATGAAATAATTTGTGTTTATATAATTTAATTAACTATTTCATCATTGTTCAAGGATGAAGGGAACGCCTATACCATAGAAGTAATGGTTAACAGACACTGAATAAAAGGACTATAGTTACAATAACTATACCTAAACTCACACCAAACGTTGTTCGCACTGCAAAAAATTATATATTTAAAATTAAAAAATTATATATATTGTGGGAGGATTTGCTCAGTAGAGTGCGGGATTGCATTCTGAACAGCAGAAAACAAATAAACAGACTCGGCTTCAGGAATAATACAAAAAAATGAGACGGCCCTGTCTATATGACTAGCTGCAGCCGCACAAAGACAAAATACTGTATCAAGTCAGGTTCAGCTTCTCCTGAGGCTGCAGCCTTCAAGCACAATCAGCTGCAACCAGCCTCACTCCATGGCTCTGCAAATTTTATGGACCTGCTGATGATCCAGTCTCAGCACCTGTGGCATCTGACGCCAACAATATCTGGAGTGGAGGAAGTGGAATGGACAGCCCCATTACCAAACCTGCCAACCATTCCTAAAAAAAAACAAAAAAAAAAAACAGATCCAAACACATTTTATCAAAACATCTCCAGCAACTACCTTTGTTGGAGATCACATCACATCCCTGCTTTTCCCATGTCTCCCTGCTGTTCCCATGGTAGCGAGACATGAACTTCCCTCATTACTAGTCTTGTATTTTTCTGTGTATAGGACTACTTTTTAACACAGAAAAATCTTCTCGAAAGTCAGGGGTCGTCTTATACACTGGGCGTTGTTTTATACGGTAGCTTCTGAAAAACTTTAGAACCAGACTTGAGAATCTGCGGTCGCCGCATATGGTGGAAAGAGCTAAAAAAGTCTGCATCTCTGTAGTATGCGGCGACCATATGATGGGCAGAGCAAGCTGCAGGCGTCCAGGGTAT